>NC_091287.1:530535193-530856131 GCF_032444005.1 Ranitomeya imitator
TCCTATGTGGGCTGCGTGAACTGGTAGTCAAGGCTGGTTCTGTAGTGCCAGTAGGCCCAGCTCCCCCTGTAGGACTGTTGGGGTTCGGTAACTGCGGCTGCCTCGCGGCCTAGCTGTTCTCTCCTCTCCTGTGGACCTTCGGGTCCACCACCTGGTTCCAGCACCGTCAGCTGGTTCCGGGCCGAGCCTTTGGCTTAGGTGCCTCCTCCTGGGTATCCGAGTTCCGCCAACGCCAGGCGGTCCTTGGTAGTGCTTTTAAGCGCGGGCACCTACAGCTTAGTAACCGGGTTCCAGCACCGTCAGCTGGTCCTCGGTCGTGCCATTGGCTCTTGCACACTGGGGCAACGCATCCGGGTTCCAGCACCGCCAGCTGGTTCTCGGCAGTGTTCTTGTCACAGGTACTCCCTCGTGCCAAGCCTGGTTTCAGCACCGTCAGCTGTTTCCGGGTTGTGTCAAGCTCACTGAGACACCTATGCTTGCCTCGTCGTGGTGCGGTCGGGTTAGCCAACTCCAGGGTGCCTCCAGTTTAGGAGCTTCCTATGTGGGCTGCGTGAACTGGTAGTCAAGGCTGGTTCTGTAGTGCCAGTAGGCCCAGCTCCCCCTGTAGGACTGTTGGGGTTCGGTAACTGCGGCTGCCTCGCGGCCTAGCTGTTCTCTCCTCTCCTGTGGACCTTCGGGTCCACCACCTGGTTCCAGCACCGTCAGCTGGTTCCGGGCCGAGCCTTTGGCTTAGGTGCCTCCTCCTGGGTATCCGAGTTCCGCCAACGCCAGGCGGTCCTTGGTAGTGCTTTTAAGCGCGGGCACCTACAGCTTAGTAACCGGGTTCCAGCACCGTCAGCTGGTCCTCGGTCGTGCCATTGGCTCTTGCACACTGGGGCAACGCATCCGGGTTCCAGCACCGCCAGCTGGTTCTCGGCAGTGTTCTTGTCACAGGTACTCCCTCGTGCCAAGCCTGGTTTCAGCACCGTCAGCTGTTTCCGGGTTGTGTCAAGCTCACTGAGACACCTATGCTTGCCTCGTCGTGGTGCGGTCGGGTTAGCCAACTCCAGGGTGCCTCCAGTTTAGGAGCTTCCTATGTGGGCTGCGTGAACTGGTAGTCAAGGCTGGTTCTGTAGTGCCAGTAGGCCCAGCTCCCCCTGTAGGACTGTTGGGGTTCGGTAACTGCGGCTGCCTCGCGGCCTAGCTGTTCTCTCCTCTCCTGTGGACCTTCGGGTCCACCACCTGGTTCCAGCACCGTCAGCTGGTTCCGGGCCGAGCCTTTGGCTTAGGTGCCTCCTCCTGGGTATCCGAGTTCCGCCAACGCCAGGCGGTCCTTGGTAGTGCTTTTAAGCGCGGGCACCTACAGCTTAGTAACCGGGTTCCAGCACCGTCAGCTGGTCCTCGGTCGTGCCATTGGCTCTTGCACACTGGGGCAACGCATCCGGGTTCCAGCACCGCCAGCTGGTTCTCGGCAGTGTTCTTGTCACAGGTACTCCCTCGTGCCAAGCCTGGTTTCAGCACCGTCAGCTGTTTCCGGGTTGTGTCAAGCTCACTGAGACACCTATGCTTGCCTCGTCGTGGTGCGGTCGGGTTAGCCAACTCCAGGGTGCCTCCAGTTTAGGAGCTTCCTATGTGGGCTGCGTGAACTGGTAGTCAAGGCTGGTTCTGTAGTGCCAGTAGGCCCAGCTCCCCCTGTAGGACTGTTGGGGTTCGGTAACTGCGGCTGCCTCGCGGCCTAGCTGTTCTCTCCTCTCCTGTGGACCTTCGGGTCCACCACCTGGTTCCAGCACCGTCAGCTGGTTCCGGGCCGAGCCTTTGGCTTAGGTGCCTCCTCCTGGGTATCCGAGTTCCGCCAACGCCAGGCGGTCCTTGGTAGTGCTTTTAAGCGCGGGCACCTACAGCTTAGTAACCGGGTTCCAGCACCGTCAGCTGGTCCTCGGTCGTGCCATTGGCTCTTGCACACTGGGGCAACGCATCCGGGTTCCAGCACCGCCAGCTGGTTCTCGGCAGTGTTCTTGTCACAGGTACTCCCTCGTGCCAAGCCTGGTTTCAGCACCGTCAGCTGTTTCCGGGTTGTGTCAAGCTCACTGAGACACCTATGCTTGCCTCGTCGTGGTGCGGTCGGGTTAGCCAACTCCAGGGTGCCTCCAGTTTCGGAGCTTCCTATGTGGGCTGCGTGAACTGGTAGTCAAGGCTGGTTCTGTAGTGCCAGTAGGCCCAGCTCCCCCTGTAGGACTGTTGGGGTTCGGTAACTGCGGCTGCCTCGCGGCCTAGCTGTTCTCTCCTCTCCTGTGGGCCTTGGGGTCCACCACCTGGTTCCAGCACCGTCAGCTGGTTCCGGGCCGAGCCTTTGGCTTAGGTGCCTCCTCCTGGGTATCCGAGTTCCGCCAACGCCAGGCGGTCCTTGGTAGTGCTTTTAAGCGCGGGCACCTACAGCTTAGTAACCGGGTTCCAGCACCGTCAGCTGGTCCTCGGTCGTGCCATTGGCTCTTGCACACTGGGGCAACGCATCCGGGTTCCAGCACCGCCAGCTGGTTCTCGGCAGTGTTCTTGTCACAGGTACTCCCTCGTGCCAAGCCTGGTTTCAGCACCGTCAGCTGTTTCCGGGTTGTGTCAACTTCACTGAGACGCCTATGCTTGCCCCGTCGTGGTGCGGTCGAGTTAGCCAACTCCAGGGTGCCTCCAGTTTAGGAGCTTCCTATGTGGGCTGCGTGAACTGGTAGTCAAGGCTGGTTCTGTAGTGCCAGTAGGCCCAGCTCCCCCTGTAGGACTGTTGGGGTTCGGTAACTGCGGCTGCCTCGCGGCCTAGCTGTTCTCTCCTCTCCTGTGGGCCTTCGGGTCCACCACCTGGTTCCAGCACCGTCAGCTGGTTCTCGGCAGTGTCTTTTGCTCTTGTACCTTCTGCTCCCCATCCTGGTTCCAGTACCGTCAGCTGGTTCCGGGCAGAGCCTTTGGCTTAGGTGCCTCCTTCTGGGTATCCAAGTTCCACCAACGTCAGGTGGTCCTTGGTAGTGCTTTCAGGCACGGGTACCTCCTGCTTAGTAACCGGGTTCCAGTAACGTCAGCTGGTCCTTGGTAGTTCTATTGGCTCTTGGACCTTCGGCTACCCATCCGGGTTCCAGTACCGTCAGCTGGTTCTCGGCAGTGTCTTTTGCTCTTGTACCTTCTGCTCCCCATCCTGGTTCCAGTAACGTCAGCTGGTTCCGGGCAGAGCCTTTGGCTTAGGTGCCTCCTTCTGGGTATCCGAGTTCCGCCAACGTCAGGCGGTCCTTGGTAGTGCTTTTTAGCACGGGTACCTCCTGCTTAGTAACCGGGTTCCAGTAACGTCAGCTGGTCCTCGGTAGTTCCATAGGCTCTTGAACCTTCGGGTAGCCATCCGAGTTCCAGTTCCATCAGCTGGTTCTTGGCATTTTCTCAGCCTTCTTGTACCTTCTGCTACATTTCCAAGTTGAAGACCCTAACGTCGACGACCCGGAAGACCACCCCGATGACGATGACCCGGAAGACCACCCCGATGACGACGACGGCGGAGACGACGACGGCTGAGACGACGACGGCGGAGATGACGACACTGGAGACGACGACCCTGGAGACGACAACATGGAAGACCGAGAAGCAGAAGAACAAGAGGCTGCAGAACAAAGAGCAGAAGAACATTAAGCATAAGACTTAATATCAGAGCAAAAGATATTATCTAAATTATATGCAGAAGAAGACTAAGCAGTGTATGGGGGTGAGTCCGTTCCTCCTCGTGGTGCCCCTGGATAAAGCCTGATGCTGCAGGCCAAACTGAACGCGGACAAATGTAACTTTTGTGACTGGCAGAACGGAAGGTGTAATCTTCCAATTTTTATAGATAACAACTACGGGAATGCCTGTCACAAATGAGAATATGATGAAGAAGTAGAATAGGAAGAATAATAACAGTGGAATAAAAAGAATATGTAGAATAGGAAGAATAATAATAGTTGAAGAAAATGAATATGAAGAATGTAATAAAAAAAAAAATATAGGTAGAAGATGAAGAAGAAGATGAATAAGGTGAAGAAGTTGATGTCAAAGATGCTGATGATGATGAAGATGAAAGTGTGGGAAAAGGAAAAAAAAGAAGGGGAAGGTCGTGGAATAGTGAAACATCAATATCTGACAAAATAAAAAAAATTTACATAGTCAATATCTTTTTCAATCCGAACGTCTTTAAAAAAAAAAAAAATCATGCTATTCTATTTGATTGGACTAATCCTCATTGCCTTTAATGTCTCCGCCACCTCCCCCATACATCCTACATTATTCTTAGTTGTTTTCCTTCATGTAGAATGAACCTACAAGGAAAGAAAGGGTTTATTTTAATTCCGATATTTTGGTCCCATTGACTTGCATTGGGATCGGGTATCGGTATCGGCGATATCCGATATTTTTTGAATATCGGCCGATCCAAACCGATACCGATACTTTCCGATATCGGAAGGTATCGCTCAACACTATATAGGACCCTTTTTTTTTATTACAGTTTTGGGGTCTATATTACTTACCGCTCTCTTTTTGCTCAATTTTAGGGAGGTGAAGTGCCATTTTAATGATATATTAGTTTGGACACTTACACATGCAGAGATACTTGTTAGTTTACATATATATATATATATATATATATATATATATATATATATATATAAACTATTTATTTATATTTTATGTACATTCCAGTGAAAAAGAGGTGATGTGAACCATTTTATTTCACAAAAATATTTTTACATATTTTTAAGTTTTCTGGTTTCTGTTTTGTACATTTTTTATTAGTCCCTCTAGGGTGTAATGCTGCAGTTCAGTATAGCGCAATCTCCACTAGGGGATGCTGGTGAGGGAAGAGAAGTTGTGCGCACACAGCGTAACACCACACAAGCGCCACTTGGTGGCGAAAGAGTGGTCAGACAAGCCAAGTCACAAACAGTCAGGACCAGAAGTACCCGAGGTCACAGCAATGCACGTGGTCAAATACAAGCCAGAAGTCAGAGACAGACGGGAGCAGATGTAACCAAGATGAGAGACAGTAAATCAGGTCAGAAGACAATCCGGGTCACATACCAAAAGGTCCAATAACAGGGAGCGAACACTAAGACAAGCAGGGAGGCAGGAAAGGGAAGTCATGAGAACAAAGTAAATGGGCAGAGGAAAAAATATGGTATCAAGGGGTCAGCTGCTCTAGCCTTGGAGCATGACCTATCACTGACATTGCCCTGCAGGCCACAGCAGACTTAAATAGCCACAGGAACCCTTTTGAAAGAGGCAGGATAGAAAAAGATGGAGATTGCTACTAGTGACAGCATTTGCCTAGTTTGCGAGGCTGTTAATTAGTCTGTCGTGCCTTCTCCGTGCCAAGTCCTATTTTAATCATTACATCATAAATTAATTGCCAAATCGTGAATGAGAGAACTGAACTGCACAGCAAAAATGTAATGTGATTTAAAGATAAGCTGGGAACAGACTTGTGAATCTCAATTAGCTCATAAAAGAAATTAATTAAGTTCAGAGACTGAAACTTCCACATTGCTAATGGCTAGGTTTGTGCATCAATTCACGATCAAACCTAACGATCAATAAGAAAATAAGATTAGGGCAGACAGAATGGCCAATTGCAATAGACGCACAGTTTTGTGGTTAAAACTGCTGCAAAATCAAGTAATTATTTAAAGAGCAATTATTTAATTACTCATCTGGCCTAAGGTCTCGTTCACATGCCAGTAATTTTCACATACGAGAAATAAGGACTGATTATTCTGATCAAAGTTTGATCAGAGTGTGGTCCGAGTGCTCTCAGTTTTTCTTGTATGTGGAGAAAAAAATAGTTTACCAAACCTTCTCCTATGTGCAGTCCTATTTTTTCATGCCTGTAAATTCGCATTGCCAATGTTAATTCGACGCTCGGAAAAAAATTGCATATATCTCCCTTCGGTCTGATGAAAAAAATCACAGTCCTATACAATATCATAGGTATGAGTACTATCCATAAAAACCAATGCTAGAACTCGTACAAGAAAATCGGACTTGTGAACGAGCCCTTAGGCTATATTCTCACATCTTTTTTTTGTGTATACAAAGCTGTCTGGTTCAGGTCTGGAAACTCAAGGCCAGTCAGTGAATTGTGGTCTGTACTTAGATCAGGACACACAGATGTGTGAATGTAGCCTTACCCAAAGTGAAGCTGCTTCATATGGCCGTAATGTGGGAATATGTATTATTGCTGCACCACTCAGACCTCCCATGGGTCAACTGAACAGTAGTTGGAGAGTAACTACACTTTTATTTATTTTTCCAGGCATCAACAGTGCTAGTGACGTCATTCACTCTCAAAAGTTGCTCAAATGTGTCTAAAAACCTGTCTGCAGTGAGGAATCAAATTATATCTGCTACCAATAAAATTCTCTGGACTGTGGGGAGAAGCTGGGGTAATTAAAAGGAGAAGCTGCTGAGGCTTCTAGTGCAGGCGAGAAACTGCTATAAGCAGGATACACGTCCGATAATGACCAGAAATAGTGTTACTCCCCACTTTTTTTTTGCTCATGTTTATTGTATTTGTCTATACATGCCCCCTTTTCACATGTAAAGCGCCATGGAATAAATGGCGCTATAAAAATGTATAATAATAATAATAATAATAATGTACACACACAGTACAGGTTATACTGAAAGCTCAGCTGAAAATGCAGCTACACCTTAAGTCAATACAGGAGCAGAGAACCACACAAGTTCTCATCATTGCTATGAACCAGCGAGGAGGAACGAAGTATTTGGGGCCTACGTTTTATAGATAGTGGGGACACAGCGCTGGAATACTAAGCAATAATTTTTCACTTATCCACAATGGTGGAATAATCTTTCACTCACATATCAGTTTGGCAGGCTAAATACTAAGTGAAGAAGTTGGATTGGAATTACTACAAACATTCTAATGGAGGTGAATAGTCATGTATGCTCAGTTACTTTGTGGCTAATCGCTGGGTTATTTAGTGGCTAGTCCCTGGTTTACTTCATGTCTAACCGCTGGATTATTTTGTGGCTAGTCACTGGATTATTTTGTGGCTAGTCGCTGGGTTACTTTGAGGCTAGTCACTCAGTTACTTTGTAGCTAATGACTGGATTATTTAGTGGCCAATCGCTGGGTTACTTTGTGTATAACCGCTGGATTATTTTGTGGCTAGTCGCTGGGTTACTTTGTGGCTAGTCACTGGGTTACTTTGAGGCTAGTCACTCGGTTACTTTGCGGTTAATCGCTGGGTTACTTTGTAGCTAATTACTGGATTATTTAGTGGCTAATTGCTGGGTTACTTTGTGGCTAATTGCTTGGTTACTTTGTGGTGGGTCACTCGGTTACTTTGTGTCTAATCGCTGGGTTAATTTATGGCTAATCATTGGGTTAATTTATGGCTAATCACTGGATTATCTTGTGGCCAATTGCTGGGTTACTTTGTGTCTAATCGCTGGGTTACTTTGTGTCTAATCGATGGGTTACTTTGTGTCTAATCGCTGGGTTAACTTGTGGCTAATCGCGGGGCTAACTTGTGGCTAATCGCGGGGTTAACTTGTGGCTAATCACTGGGTTACTTTGTGGCCAATTGCTGGGTTATTTTGTGGCTAGTCGCTGGATTATTTAGTGGCTAGTCGCTGGGTTACTTTGTGGCTAGTCGCTGGGTTAACTTGTGGCTAATCACTGGATTATTTAGTGGCTAGTCGCTGGGTTACTTTGTGTCTAATTGCTGGGCTATTTAGTGGCTAGTCGCTGGGTTATTTTGTGACTAATCTCTGGATTATTTAGTGGCTAGTCGCTGGGTTACTTTGTGTCTAATTGCTGGATTATTTAGTGGCTAGTCACTGGGTTAATTTGTGGCTAGTCGCTGGATTATTTAGTGGCTAGTCGCTGGGTTACTTTGTGGCTAGTCGCTGGGTTAACTTGTGGCTAATCACTGGATTATTTAGTGGCTAGTCGCTGGGTTACTTTGTGTCTAATTACTGGGCTATTTAGTGGCTAGTCTGTTATGAAAGGCAATTTAGAATCACAATGGACATGGAGGTCAGAGCACATACAGTGATCTGACAATAACCCAAAATAATAGAACGAGCTCTGAGACGTGGGAACTCTGCAGACCGCAATCCCTACTCCTATCAAACCACACTAAAGGTAGCCGTGGAGCGCTCCGGACCAGAACCTAGGCGCCTCGTCACAGCCTGAGAAACTAGCTAGTCCTGAAGATAGAAAAATAAGCCTACCTTGCCTCAGAGAAATTCCCCAAAGGAAAAGGCAGCCCCCCACATATAATGACTGTGAGTAAGATGAAAACACAAACATAGAGATGAAACAGATTTAGCAAAGTGAGGCCCGACTAGCTGAATAGAACGAGGATAGGGAAGATAACTTTGCGGTCAGCACAAAAATCTATAAATAACCACGCAGAGGGGACAAAAAGACCCTCCGCACCGACTAACGGTACGGAGGTGGTCCCTCTGCGTCTCAGAGCTTCCAGCAGGCGAGAAAAACCAATAAAGCAAGCTGGACTGAAAAATAGCAACAAAATAACATAAGCAAAACTTAGCTTTGCAGAGCAGCAGGCCAAAGGAATGATCCAGGGAAAAAAACAAGTCCTACACTGGAACATTGACAGGAAGCATGGATCAAAGCATCAGGTGGAGTTAAGTAGAGAAGAAGCTAACGAGCTCAGCAGATCACCTGAGGGAGGAAACTCAGAAGCTGCAGTACCACTTTCCTCCACAAACGGAAGATCCCAGAGAGAATCAGCCGAAGTACCACTTGTGACCACAGGAGTGAACTCTGCCACAGAATTCACAACACTAGTCGCTGGGTTATTTTGTGGCTAATCTCTGGATTATTTAGTGGCTAGTCGCTGGGTTACTTTGTGTCTAATTGCTGGATTATTTAGTGGCTAGTCGCTGGGTTATTTTGTGGCTAGTCGCTGGATTATTTAGTGGCTAGTCGCTGGGTTACTTTTTGGCTAGTTGCTGTGTTAACTTGTGGCTAATCACTGGATTATTTAGTGGCTAGTTGCTGGGTTACTTTGTGTCTAATTGCTGGGCTATTTAGTGGCTAGTCGCTGGGTTATTTTGTGGCTAATCTCTGGATTATTTAGTGGCTAGTCGCTGGGTTACTTTGTGTCTAATCGCTGGGCTATTTAGTGGCTAGTCGCTGGATTATTTAGTGGCTAGTCGCTGGGTTACTTTGTGTCTAATCGCTGGGCTATTTAGTGGCTAGTCGCTGGATTATTTAGTGGCTTGTCGCTGGGTTACTTTGTGTCTAATCGCTGGATTATTTAGTGGCTAGTCGCTGGGTTATTTTGTGGCTAATCGCTGGATTATTTAGTGGCTAGTCGCTGGGTTACTTTTTGGCTAGTCGCTGGGTTAACTTGTGGCTAATCACTGGATTATTTAGTGGCTAGTCGCTGGGTTACTTTGTGTCTAATCGCTGGATTATTTAGTGGCTAGTCACTGGGTTACTTTGTGGCTAATCGCTGGATTATTTAGTGGCTAGTTGCTGGGTTATTTTGTGGCTAATCGCTGGGTTATTTAGTGGCTAGTCGCTGGGTTACTTTGTGTCTAATCGCTGGATTATTTAGTGGCTAGTCGCAGGGTTACTTTGTGGCTAATCGCTGGATTATTTAGTGGCTAGTCGCTGGGTTGCTTTGTGTCTAATCGCTGGATAATTTAGTGGCTAGTTGCTGGGTTACTTTGTGGCTAATCGCTGGGTTATTTAGTGGCTAGTCATGGGGTTACTTTGTGGCTAGTCGCTGGGTTAACTTGTGGCTAATCGCTGGATTATTTAGTGGCTAGTTGCTGGGTTACTTTGTGTCTAATCGCTGGATTATTTAGTGGCTAGTCACTGGGTTACTTTGTGGCTAGTCGCTGGATTATTTAGTGGCTAGTCGCTGGGTTACTTTGTGTCTAATCGCTGCATTATTTAGTGGCTAGTCGCTGGGTTACTTTGTGGCTAGTCGCTGGGTTAACTTGTGGCTAATTGCTGGATTATTTAGTACAGTGCTGGCAAAAAAAATCTTTACATTTGCGCAGCAAAAAAAAACTTTACATATAAAATCCACATCATAATTTCACTTTTTAAAAGTGTACACAATGGGGGAGAGAATAAATAAAAAACTGTCTAATATTAAAGCTGGCTTTGTTGCAAATATCAACCAATCAACGCTCAGTTTTCACTTCTCTGGTAAAGCGAAAGCTGCCCTCTGATTGGTTGCTATGTGCAGCTCAGCCGGTTTTGCTATTTGGCAGTCTTGTAAAGATTTTTTTTGCCGGCACTGTAGCTAGTCGCTGGGTTATTTTGTGGCTAGTCGCTGGGTTACTTTGTGTCTAATCGCTGGATTATTTAGTGGCTAGTCGCAGGGTTACTTTGTGGCTAATCGCTGGATTATTTAGTGGCTAGTCGCTGGGTTGCTTTGTGTCTAATCGCTGGATTATTTAGTGGCTAGTCGCTGGGTTACTTTGTGGCTAATCGCTGGGTTATTTAGTGGCTAGTCATGGGGTTACTTTGTGGCTAGTCGCTGGGTTAACTTGTGGCTAATCGCTGGATTATTTAGTGGCTAGTCGCTGTGTTACTTTGTGCTTAATCGCTGGGTTAACTAATCGATAAGTTTTGCAGTTACGTCTGGAAAGTAAAAAAATCCCCCACTTGTGACTTTTAGGCTCCGGTAGGATCACACTGCATAAACTACGAATCGAGTTGTGTCACCCGCGGTTTTGACTCATGATAAGAAGTTAATTAAAGTCTCTTTGAAGTACAATTTTAATAATCTCCACGGCATTCACAATCAGCAAAGATTTCAACATGTTGTTTCCCAGATCTTTTTTTTTCTCCTTTTCCCTGCATGTCAAATGCTTTCATCTTCTCATATGCCCCATCTCCCTCATGCTAAATGAAAACATTGGTTTCGCTCGTTGTACTCGTCCTGTGTGGCACTGACACTGTATAACAAGGGAGCTCTTTTTTTCTTTACAGGCAGCCCCATGTAAATGATAATTAGATGGAAAATTTTGTAGACAATGTAAAAAAATATGGTTTTCCAGACTGAAATAATAATTACCAATAGTTAGAACAGGCCATCAATATCAGAAGGATGGGGGACCAACAATCAACTACTTTCAGTTCCGGCAGATGCCAGATATAAATAATGTATAAAGCTGGCGCAGCTCAGCTCCATACACTGTGTAGTGTCCGCTGCCGGGTACTGCAGTTCAGATCAGTTCAGTCAAAAAGGAGCAGAGCTGCAGTACCTAAGAACGGCCAGAAAACACTGTATGAAGCTGTGCCACTCCAGCTCCATTCACCATTTACATTGAGCCATCTCCATAGCTAAAACCAGCTGACTTATGGGGTGTTGGACCTCCACCGATCTCATAGTGATGGTGGTTTATTTGGCTCATGTCCACAGCAATGTTATGGTCATAGACCCATACAGGGATGAAAGGACTGTAATTTGTGCTCACAATAAGGATATATGTATTTCCTGTGCTACGAGAAACGTCCATTAAAGGGGTTGTCCGAAACTAAGTGACTTTCTTACTAAATGCTTATCTATTTAATATAATATTACAACCATTTTTTTTAATGCGCATCAATTAAAATTTCCCGCCGTTTCCTCTCTACTCTAACTTTCTTCTGTGGTTTTTTTTATAATGATTTTCATCGTCATCACCAAGCTGGGGCTGCTGTCACTCACACTGTTTCTTTTTTTGCCCCCTAAAATAAAGCATCATCAGGGGGCGGCGCTGCGTTCACATTCCATAGCTTCTGTCACCACTGTCCCCAGATGACGTCCTGTTTCAACAGTGGTGATGGAGAAGTGACTGCAGCCTCTTCCCTGAAATCTCCAGTCTACGCTGCTTCTGTCCCTGCTGCCTCATTCACTGAAATGAAACATCTTCAGGGGACTGTAATAGAAGCAGGGTGAGTGACAGCAACTCTGCCCCTTGATGATGATTCATTTAAGGGCGGCGATAAAAGCTGTGGGGGTGGCGTTGATGTCACTCATTTCGAAAAACAGAAGGAGTAGCCAGTAGTAGGTCATCAGGAGACAGTGGTGACAAAAGTTGTGATGAGTGACAATGATGCCACATTCTTTTTTCAGCAGTGGTGAATGACAGCAGCCCCATAAGAACCAGCCATTTCAAGCCAGAGAAGAAAGCAGTGAACAGTGACTGCAGTTCCAGCCCCAATGACGATGTCTTTGCGAATCCCCAGTGCTGGGATACTCTAGGAAACTTTTTATCAAAAGTAAGAAGTAAAAACACAGACATGAAGAGTAGAGTCAGAACATACCACTTTTAGAAAAATATGTGGTATGTTTAACCACAAACGCATAGATGGAATTTTTTTTACTATGATATTTTGGCAATTCACTCATGTCTTTATACTCTGTGTTCACACTGAAAATACAGTATTTACCGTGATCGTGAAGCTGGACTCCCTCTACTTCTTTTGGACATTAGAAAATGGATTAGATTATTGTATTAAATAGTTATCGACATTCAGACAGACTCTTTTGCCTATGAATTGGACTTCTCAGTTAGCCTCAAAGAGCCACATGAATTTTAGAGAAGTGCAAAAAACTCTCATATGTCGAAAGTATGCAATCAGGAAAATCTCCGACTTTTTAACACCACAGTTTAAGGCCGGCGTCACACTTGCGAGTTTTACGGACGTAAGAGCGCAGAAACTACGTCCGTAAAACTCGCAAAAAATACGGCACAATTATTCTCTATGCCCCTGCTCCTATCTGCCGTATTTTACTGATCAGTATTATACGGCTTTCTACGGCCGTAGAAAATCGCAGCATGCTGCGTTTGTCACCGTATTGCGCAAATAAAACGCCAATGAAAGTCTATGGAAGCCCCAAAAATACGGATTACACACGGACCAGCAGTGTGACTTGCGAGAAATACGCAGCGCTGTTACAGAGAAAAGCCGGTAATTCAGTGCGGTGTACAGCAAAATCACACTGACAGCTTACAGTAGAATAGGTAGAATAAATATGTACACATAGAATAGGTATATATATATACAGTTAGGTCCATATATATTTGGACAGAGACATCATTTTTCTAATTTTGGTTATAGTCCTTACCACAATAAATTTTAAGCAAAACAATTCAGATGCAGTTGAAGTTCAGACTTTCAGCTTTCATTTGAGGGTATCCACATTAAAATTAGATGAAGAGTTTAGAAGTTTCAGCTCCTTAACATGTGCCAACTTGTTTTTAAAGGGGCCAAAAGTAATTGGACAGATTCAATAATTTTAAATAAAATGTTCATTTTTAGTACTTGGTTGAAAACCCTTTGTTGGCAATAACTGCCTGAAGTCTTGAACTCATGGACATCACCAGACGCTGTGTTTCCTCCTTTTTGATGCTCTGCCAGGCCTTCACTGTGGTGGTTTTCAGTTGCTGTTTGTTTGTGGGCCTTTCTGTCTGAAGTTTAGTCTTTAACAAGTGAAATGCATGCTCAATTGGGTTGAGATCAGGTGACTGACTTGGCCATTCAAGAATCCACTTCTTTGCTTTAATAAACTCCTGGGCTGCTTTGGCTTTCAGTTTTGGGTCATTGGTCGTCGTTTCATACTACAAATGGACAATCAGTTTTGCTGCACTTGGCTGGATCTGAGCACACAGTATGTCTCTGAATACCTCAGAATTCATTCGGGTGTTTCTGTCCTGTGTCACATCATCAATAAACACTAGTGACCCAGTGCCACTGGCAGCCATGGATGTCCAAGTCATCACACTGCCTCCGCCGTGTTTTACAGATGATGGGGCATGCTTTGGATCATGAGCTGTACCACGCCTTCCCCATACTTTTCTCTTTCCATCATTCTGGTAGAGGTTGATCTTGGTTTCATCTGTCCAAAGAATGTTCTTCCAGAACTGTGCTGGCTTTTTTAGATGTTTTTTAGCAATGTCCAGTCTAGCCTTTTTATTCTTGATGCTTATGAGTGGCTGCACCGTGCAGTGAACCCTCTGTATTTACTTTCATGCAGTCTTCTCTTTATGGTAGATTTGGATATTGATTCGCCGACCTCCTGGAGAGTGTTGGTCACTTGGTTGGCTGTTGTGAAGGGGTTTCTCTTCACCATGGAGATTATTCTGCGATCATCCACCACTGTTGTCTTCCGTGGGCGCCCAGGTCTTTTTGCATTGATGAGTTCACCAGTGCTTTCTTTCGTTCTCAGGATGTACCACACTGTAGATTTTGCTACTCCTAATATTGTAGCAATTTCTCAGATGGGTTTTTTCTGTTTTCGCAGCTTCAGGATGGCTTGTTTCACCTGCATGGAGAGCTCCTCTGACTGCATGTTTACTTCACAGCAAAACTTTCCAAATGCAATCACCACACCTCAAATCAACTCCAGGCCTTTTATCTGCTTAATTGAGAATGACATAACGAAGGGATTGCCCACACCTGTCCATGAAATAGCCTTGGAGTCAATTGTCCAATTACTTTTGGTCCCTTTAAAAACAGGGTGGCACGTGTTAAGGAGCTGAAACTCCTAAACCCTTGATCCAATTTTAATGTGGATACCCTCAAATGAAAGCTGAAAGTCTGAACTTCAATTGCAGCTGAATTGTTTTGTTTAAAATTCATTGTGGTAATGTCTATAACCAAAATTAGAAAAATGTTGTCTCTGTCCAAATATATATGGACCTAACTGTATATATATGTCAGTGAGACACATATATGTATATATATTCTTACTTCATACAGCCGCGCTATAGCAAAAAGCCGGTAATTCAATTACCGGCTTTTGCTTTCTCCTTCCTAAAACCCGACATGATATGAGACATGGTTTACATACAGTAAACCATCTCATATCACCATTTTTTTTTGCATAATCCACACTACTAATGTTAGTAGTGTGTATCTGCAAAATTTGGTCGTTCTAGCTCTTAAAATAAAGGGTTAAATGGCGGAAAAAATTGGCGTGGGCTCCCGCGCAATTTTCTCCGCCAGAGTAGTAAAGCCAGTGACTGAGGGCAGATATTAATAGCCTGGAGAGGGTCCATGGTTATTGGCCCCCCCCTGGCTAAAAACATCTGCCCCCAGCCACCCCAGAACAGGCACATCTGGAAGATGCGCCTATTCTGGCACTTGGCCACTCTCTTCCCATTCCCGTGTAGCGGTGGGATATGGGGTAATGAAGGGTTAATGCCACCTTGCTATTGTAAGGTGACATTAAGCCTAATTAATAATGGAGAGGCGTCAATTATGACACCTATCCATTATTAATCCAATTGAATGAAAGGGTTAAAAAAAAACACACACACATTAAAAATTATTTTAATGAAATAAAAACAAAGGTTGTTGTAATATTTTATTTAACGCCCAATCCAATCACTGAAGACCCTCGTTCTGGAAAAGAAAAAACATAATAAACCAACAATATACTTACCTTCCGCAGATCTGTAAAGTCCAACGATGTAAATCCTTCTGAAGGGGTTAAAACATTTTGCAGCAAGGAGTTCCGCTAATGCAGGCTGCTCCTTGCTGCAAAACCCCGGGGAATGAAGCTAAATATAGGTCAATGATCTATATTTAGCTTCATTTGCGGTGAGGCGCCCTCTGCTGGCTGTTCATAGATCGTGGGAACTTACCTAGAAAGCTCCCAGGCTCCCAGGCTTTCTAGGAAAGTTCCCACGATCTATGAACAGCCAGCGAGAGGGCGCCTCACCGCAAATGAAGCTAAATATAGATCATTGACCTATATTTAGCTTCATTCCCCGGGGTTTTGCAGCAAGGACCAGCCTGCATTAGCGGAACTCCTTGCTGCAAAATGTTTTAACCCCTTCAGAAGGATTTACATCGTTGGACTTTACAGATCTGCGGAAGGTAAGTATATTGTTGGTTTATTATGTTTTTTCTTTTCCAGAACGAGGGTCTTCAGTGATTGGATTGGGCGTTAAATAAAATATTACAACAACCTTTGTTTTTATTTCATAAAAATAATTTTTAATAATGTGTGTGGTTTTTTTTAACCCTTTCATTCAATTGGATTAATAATGGATAGGTGTCATAATTGACGCCTCTCCATTATTAATTAGGCTTAATGTCACCTTACAATAGCAAGGTGGCATTAACCCTTCATTGCCCCATATCCCACCGCTACACGGGAATGGGAAGAGAGTGGCCAAGTGCCAGAATAGGCGCATCTTCCAGATGTGCCTGTTCTGGGGTGGCTGGGGGCAGATGTTTTTAGCCAGGGGGGGGCCAATAACCATGGACCCTCTCCAGGCTATTAATATCTGCCCTCAGTCACTGGCTTTACTACTCTGGCGGAGAAAATTGCGCGGGAGCCCACGCCAATTTTTTCCGCCATTTAACCCTTTATTTTAAGAGCTAGAACGGCCAAATTTTGCAGATACACACTACTAACATTAGTAGTGTGGATTATGCAAAAAAAATGGTGATATGAGATGGTTTACTGTATGTAAACCATGTCTCATATCATGTCGGGTTTAGGAAGGAGAAAGCAAAAGCCGGTAATTGAATTACCGGCTTTTTGCTATCTCGCGCTGTATGAAGGAATAATATATATATATATATATATATATATATATATATATGTGTCTACTGACATATATATATATATACACTATATATATAGACAGTATATATGTTTTTATTTTTTTTTTAACACATGGATCCCTTGTATAGGCGTATGTCGGTTTGGCAAGCCTGCGATAAAAACACGCAGTACGGCTGCCATACGGATTACATACGGAGGATGCCATGCGCAAAAAACGGTGACACACCCTGCCTACGGAGGAGCTACGGACCACTATTTTCGGGACTTTTCAGCGTATTACGGCCGTAATATACGGACCGTATTTGCATACGCTGAGTGTGACGCCGGCCTAAGAGTAAGTCTAAGACATCCCCCCCTCCCCTCAAAGTATTAGCTACACATGAGCAACTTGATCTGTGCTGCCCTGGTCCAATGTCCAGTTTGGTTCTCCATGACAGTCGGTCTTCTTCTGTGCCTGGCATCCTTGGCCAAAAATCATAAGTGCCTTGCGATGTGACCCTTATCATGACATTGCAGGGTCCAGGATGCTGGGCACAGATATGAAGACCTGCTACCACAGAGGTCTGGATGTCAGCACAGGGCAGCATGAGTCAAATTGCTACTCTTTAATGGAGACACATTAAAAAAAATAGCAGATCCAGTAGCAACAACATGCTGATGGTTTCCAGTTATCAATTTTATTTTGTACACTGAAAGAAGTTAAGCAAACTAAAAAGAAAATAAGTGACAAAAATATATTACAAAGATGCTATACTTTGTACTTACCACTTAGTTATTGAGTAACCATACATGAGGCTTTCATATGTACTGGTGATAGTAGTAATTTGGTTGAAATATTACTGATCAGAAAGACACCACCAGGAACTGAAGCCAACCACAATCTTAATCTTAGCACAACCATGGCATGTGTTGGATGCAGAAATTTACCTTTATTTGGATGGTGACTTTTTTCAGATCTTCATCTTGATCCATTGTAAGGTCATCGTCATAGAAGAGAGACAGAGGGGCGCAGCTGCTGTGCACGTAGTGATCAAACTTAGATTTATTTTTTTTGCTGAGGTTTTCCTCTATCTGTAGCAGCATAGTTGCCTGTTGCATGGCTGCGTTGGCCGTTGCATTATCGTAAACCCTTCGAAAGAAGATTAAACAAAATATTTCTATGGACAGATAGAGAAGTCGATAGAAACACACAAAAATCAGTATTAGGCTACGTTCACACTAGCGTTGTGCGCCGCTGCGTCGGCGACGCAACGCACAACGCACGCAAAAACGCGGCAAAACGCACGCAAAAACGCTGCGTTTTGCGACGCATGCGTCGTTTTTTGCCGAAATTCGGACGCAAGAAAAATGCAACTTGCTGCGTTTTCTTGGTCCGACGCTTGCGGCAAAAAAGACGCATGCGTCGCACAACGCAACAAAAAAAAACGCATGCGTCCCCCATGTTAAATATAGGGGCGCATGACACATGCGTCGCCGCTGCGTCGCCCGACGCAAACACGACGCAAAACGGGAAACGCTAGTGTGAACGTAGCCTTATCTATCCAAGCAATACCTCTGAAATGTATCAGCAAGCAGCGCTATGAGCAGGTTGATACAGAGGATGGAGGAGATTCCTAAAAATGTTCCACACAGTATATAGGCCATTACGGGATCAACAGCATACATGTCTTCAAAGCCATAGTCATCCACCAGCGTCATGCGGAATATGGAGAACAACATCTGTGGTACAGTGGCCATGTTGGATACTAGACCTGCAAAAATAAAGAAGTAATATCCAGTGGCACATAATACATTTCTTCAATGGACGGGTTTATTTGTCCTAAGAACGTTTGGAGACGCATTGTAGAAATATGAAGGACAGTAAAAGCTCCTGAGGTTGGGATTCGGAAAAAGTGAAACTCCTATATTATATAGAGTCATTACAGGCAGAGGGATCTATTTCACGTGTTTATTTCTGTTAATGTTGATGATTATGGCTTACAGCCAATGAAAACCCAAAAGTCATTATCTCAGTAAATTAGAATACTTTATAACACCAGCTTGAAAAATGATTTTAAAATCCGAAACGTTGGCCTACTGAAATATATGTTCAGTAAATGCACTCAATACTTGGTCAGGGATCCTTTTGCATCAATTATTGCATCAATGTGGCATGGCATGGAGGCGATCAGCCTGTGGCACTGCTGAGGGGTTATGGAAGCCCAGGTTGCTTTGATAGCAGTTTTCAGCTCGGCTGCATTGTGGGGTCTGGTGTCTCCCATCTTCCTCTTGGCAATACCCCATAGAGAACTATGGGGTTAAGGTCAGGCGAGTTTGCTGCCAATCAAGCACAGCGATACTGTTGTTTGTAAACCAGGTACTGGTACTTTTGGCAGTGTGGACAGGTGCCAAGTCCTGCTGGAGAATGAAAAGCTTGTAGGCAGAGGGAAGCATGAAGTGCGCTAAAATTTCCTGGCAGACGGCTGCGCTGACTTTGGTCTTCATAAAACACAGTGGACCTACACCAACAGATAACAGACAGCATATACACTCCTGAACATTGATATTGCGACATTAAGAAGGAAAAGTCAATTCTCATGACCTATTATCACACTCCTGAGCTCTTACACAAATGAAATCCAGCAATCCCTGAAGTCTGTGGGAAGATGTAATACTGATAGCAGCTCTCGCGATCATATTTTCTGGACTTGTGTTTCGGTACTACAAAGTATTGAAGCACATCCACGTTCCACCTACATGAGCTTCTACAATGTCTCATTCTACATCCATTGACATTAATGGTGGCAGTCCCTTTGCAGATATGACATTCTCGCTCTTCTGAGAAGGTTTTGGAGTTAATATGTGGGAAATTTCGCCCCTTCAACCAGAAGAGTATTTGTGAGATCCATTCTAGTTCATCCCAAAGGTGTTGGATGGGTTTCAGGTCGGGGCTCTGAGAGGCCGGTCATGTTCTTCAACCTCAAACTTCACAAATGATGTCTTTATGGACCTTGTACACTCGGCACAGTCATGGGGAACAGAAAAGGGTCTTCCCCAAACTGATCCCACAAATCTGGAAGCTATGATTGTGGGTCACCCTGCGGGCTAGGGGTTACTCGGTACCGGGTCTGGTGGTTCACAGGGGATGTCACGGTGGCGACCCGGTCCATGGCCCAGGGCGCCCATGTAATAGGGGAAGGTCTTTAAAGAGAATAAAGTTTATGTTCGTGATGCCACCTGTGGTATTCGGTCAGGGTGATGCTGCTTTAAGGGGTTCGCTGGGGTGATGTTATGGCAGCTAGGTGGTATATCTTCCCACAGGTGAAGTGTATCCCCAGGGTTCCCGGTGTGTAGATGTTGGTATGGTGAGAGGTGCAGAGAAGAACAAAGACACAGGATTGCAGTCTCTTTACCTTGTTTACTGTTGGTTTCCGCAACCACAGTCCCCCTGGGTAAGTTAGGTGGGAGTCTACCACTCTGCGCTTTCTGTCTCTAAGTCTGCTGCCACTAAGTGTCTCAGCAAGGTCTTTAATCGTTCTGCTGTCCTAGGACAGGTACCTGTATGGCAGGCAACTCGAGCCGTGTAAACTGGGGTCTGTTCTCGGTGACTCCAGGCTCCTGGGTGCTGCTGTGCCACAGGTAATTATGGGCAAAGTCCTTGTAGAACAATACCCTCCGTTTCTGCTCTGTGTTTTATAATCCACAAAAGCCTCAGGCTCCCAGTACCCGGATTCTTGCGCTGTAACTCTTCAGAGGCCTGCTCGTGGCCTCCTAGAGCTCTCACTTTCCTCTGTGCTCCACTCCTGTCTGTTCTCGCACACAGACTCCTACTCCAAACTCAGCTCACTCCACCTCCAAACCAGGATCTTTATTCAGGGAAGCTGCCCTAAAACAGGGTTTTGAGCTCCCCCTCCTGGCCTGGAATTGGAAGGTGTTGTGTGTGTGTAAACCTACCAAAGGAAATCCCACTTGTCTCCAGACATAGCACTATCCTCCCCGTGAGGAAGACAGCACTACTGTGGTATCCGAACTCCTGGAGTGCCACATTTTTGTGTCCAAAGCGCTGCCGATTCCTGACCGTGTGCACCTACCCTTACAGGACTGAGCTGGTATCCGTAAGCTTTGCACCGGTCTGTCACATGTTAGCGAAGACAGACAGCATGGCGGAGAGCTGGTAGTTATGCACTGTGGAAATGGGACTGAATTCAATAATTAAGAAGTGTGCCCTAATACTTCTGTGTTCTGACAAAGGACAAGCTGTTCTACTAAAAGCAGGGCTTCATACAGCATCGTCAATAAAAACGTAAAAATGTTATAGGTCTATAAATGCAGTGACACGAAAACAAATGATCTTCAGAAATAAAGTCTAAAAAATGTAACGAAGCAAACCACACAAATGAAAACAATGAGTGGAAATTATCTTACTTTGTTGGTACAGCACCACAAATACAATCTGACATAGAGGTGGTTTTATATATTTGCAGTGTATTCCCACTATTACGCAAAGGGCTAAATTATTATTTACACATTATGCACAGTGCATCTGATCTGCGTCTGGATCGATTCCATGTAATTATTTTATTCGGATGGGATGTAATAGGGGTTGTGATCCCTGCAGGGTACAGGCTGTAGTGGTGGTGGCTCAGAAGAGACGGCTTAGTGCACAGTGGAAAATCGTTATTTGCTTCCGGCATTTGATAGCCTTGATTTGTCTGGTATTGTATAAAAATATCACATCCTGTATATACGAATGATAATAAAAATGTGAACACTTTACCTCCAAAAATGATCCAGAATGAACAGGCATAAGGAATGTAAAATTCTCCATACAGAAACAGGAATTTTAAGATGTCAGTTACAATCTTTCCAAGCATCACAATGAATGGACCAAGAAGACTGATAAAAAACAATAAGAAAAAAACATTACAAAAAGTGCCAAGTATGAGAGCGTGGAGTGTGTGCATATAAGCCATTAGTAATACGTCATATGCAGTTGAGCTCAAAAGTTTACATACCCCGGCAGAATTTTTGCTTTCTTGGTCTTTTTTCAGAGAATATGAACGATAACACCAAAACTTTTTCTCAACTCATGGTTAGTGGTTGGGTGAAGCCATTTATTGTCAAACCACTGTGTTTTCTCTTTTGAAATCATAATAACAACCCAAACCATCCAAATGACCCTGATCAAAAGTTCACATACCCTGATGATTTTGACCTGATAACATGCACAGAAGTTGACACAAATGGAATTGAATGTCTACTAAAGTTAACATCCTCACCTGTGACCTGTTTGCTTGTAATCAGTGTGTGTGCATAAAAGATGAGTTAGTTTCTGGGATCCAGACAGACTCTTGCATCTTTCATCCAGCCACTGATGTTTCTGGGTTGTGAGTCATGGAGAAATCAGAAAAATTGCATAAAACAGGAAAGGGATCCAAAAAGATATCCAAGGAATTGATAATGCCAGTCAGCAGTGTACAAACTGTGATTAATAAATGAAAATCAGGGGCTCTGTAAAAACAAAACCACAGTCAGGTAGACCAACAAAAATGTCGTCCACAACTGCCAGGAAAATTGTTTGTGATGCAAAGAAAAACCCACAAATAACATTAGCTGAAATACAGAACTCTCTGAAAACTAGTGGTGTGGCTACTTCAAGAAGCACAATAAGGAGGCGCTTGAAGAAAAATGCGTTGCATAGTTGAGTTTTGGTGTTATCATTCATATTCTCTGAAAAAAGGCCAAGAAAGCAAAAATTCGGTATGGGTATGTAAACTTTTGAATACAATTGTATGTCAGGGTGCTTATCATATACCAGTCGGGGAGGAGCCGGGCATCAGATCCCCCATGATCTGATATTGATGGCCTCTCCTAAGAACATTCCAACAGTAGCTTAAAGGGAATCTGTCTGCAGATTTTTGCTATGTAATCTCAGAGCGGCATGTTTAGGGGCAGATACCCTGATTCCAGCGATGTGTCACTTACTGGGCTGCTTGGTGCAGTGTTGATAGAATCCCTGTTTTCGCTGCTGTAGATGTATCAGTGTCAGAATACTGAGCTGTGTATAATCTCGCCAACACCACTGATTGGTAGCTTAATATGTACAATATGCGCAAGATGCCAATTGGTGGAGGTGAAGTTACACAGATTAGCTGGACTATTGTACATACGACACCTAGTCCTGAAAATGATAAGCTCCTGCTTAAAAAAAACACTGATTGTTTTGAATCTACAACAATGGTTGGTAAGGTGCAAAGATGGGATATTGCTAGATATAACTACTCACATAATCGCATTCCCTCTGGACGTGTGTCCTGTCTGTTTATCATGTTTGCCAATGTGGGGGAGTTTTTTGTTTTCCAGATGTTTGTGGATGGTTGTGAATTTTAAAAAAGTTACAAGATTTTGAAGTGATTTTATGTACGTCTGAAATTTCTGTGCAAATTCTGCAACATTTTAGTAGAACATGCAACTGTTTGCTCTAAAAAAGTGCAAGGGGGGTAAAAGACAACAAAATAAACAGCATTTTTTCTTTTGTGTAAAATTGAAAAAGAAAAAAATGACAACAAATATCACTAGAGGAAAAAAAAGGTGACTTAAAAAAGGGAGTGACAGATCTGGTTCAGTAGCTTTGTCATGCTGCAGAGCTTATGCTACAGAGACATATTAACTGTTAGGGCTCATACTCACCTGCGAGAAACTCGGATGAGTCTCGCATGTCAATACCCGGCACTGCACCCGGCACTCAGATCGGAGCGAGCGGCCGCAAAGGAATACATGCAGCCGCACGCTCCGCTCCTGAGTTCCGGGTATTGACGTGCGAGACTCATCAGAGTTTCTCGCAGGTGAGTATGAGCCCTTAGTCAGTGATTGTTCGGAAGTCAACCCTGTTGTCATTTTATTTGCAAATACAGATAATGGGGCTTTTGATCAAGAGAGCAATGATTAGAAAAACTGCTCTGGAAAATGCCCATGCTCGGGGGACTATGTGATTTTTCAAGACTGATAACAGAAATTTAGTCAGGAGCTAAGAGGAAAGGGGACGTGAGCAGATAACAGCTGTATAGAAACCAGAGGACTGGTGAGAGTTGGGTGGTATCTCCAACCTTAACTTCTCAGCCTAGAATGTAGTCACTGCATACTTGGCTAGGCTCTGGTGGCCAATCTCTTTGGCAATAAGCTGTACACTATGTAAGATAAAAGCTCTCATTGAAGGAGAATGAAAGCAGATAGAATCCCGAAACAGGATACATGGAGTCCAGATAACGCAATGATCATATGATCATTTTATAATTAGTCTATAGATAATAATTATATCCATTTCAGTGTAAAAAGTATGGATGCAAATATACCGCTGACTTATAAACTATCGACAGGTGGATTCAGCAAACCTATCCTACTACTTACCGGATGGCTCTGGCGTGCTTCATCAGCCGCAGCCAGAGAAAGACAATGGTGACTGCAAAGACTCGCACATGAGAAACATGTAGGTCAGAATTTTGCTGCACAACCACATCCGCTATATGTGTGAGAATAACAGCCAGAAGTAGAAAGTACACAATCCAATCGAAGACATTCCTGAGAGAGATAAAAAATTATACAGTTGTATAGGAAACTGTCATTTAGGGTACAGGAAAATGTGTTAGAAAAGTACTAAGTTGTCAAAATTGTATGCATTGGTGCAATAAACAACACTGTTGCATAATATACATACCCTTTAATTAAAATACAACTAAGAATAGGGTTTAATGTCAGTGCTCTCACTGTATATTACAATACATATCCAAGGGGTGAAGTAAGTATTGAACATGTCACCAATTTTCTAAGTAAATATATTTCTAAAGGTGCTATCAACATAAAATTCTCACCAGATGTCGTTATCAACCCATCCAATCCACACAGGCAAAGAAGTCAAATCATATATGTCCATAAATTAAGTTATGTGCAATAATGAGAAATGACACAGGGAAAAAGTATTGAACAGGCTTAGTGAAATTTAGTTAATACTTCGTACAAAAGTCTTTGCTGGTGATGACACCTTCAAGATGCCTCCTGCATGGAGAAACTAGTCACAGGCATTGCTCAGGTGTGATTTTGAAACTACTTGAAAGTTTCCTTGTCATGTGTTCAATACTTTTTTACTGTGTTTATTTAGAAAACTGGTGACATGATCAATACTTATTTCATCTGCTGTAAATAATACAGTTTACAACAAATAGCCCTTGTCTAATCTTCATGTAATGATCTATTAATTTGCGTTTAATATCAAAAGTTAATTTTTTTTATCATTGTTATAAATTAGGATTAAACCTCTGACCTTTGCCGGACGCTGTGTAAAACACCGCACCTTGGGACATTTAATACTGTTTATATTAATACGTTAAAATTAGAAATTAATCTCACAATTATCAGGCTGTGAGTTTAAAGGTTTTCTAAAGCTCACAAAATGGAAAGTAATTGTACCATTTAAGTTCCGAGTGTTTCTAATCTATCCAATGTGTAGTGTTCCAGTGCTGAGAAATAAAATTCAGACATCCACTGCAAATGAGAGAAGATGTGAATGAAAAGCTAAAAAAATTCTACTGTTCAATAGAGATAAAAACCAAGACTCGGCCCACAGGAACTCCAATTTTAGACCCACCAATCAAATTCATTATTAGTACTGACTTTAATCGTCTAGTCAGTATTGGTGAGTGGCATAAGATCACGTACAAATAGTTACAGTCTGCAGCTATCCTATGTATGTTTATATAGGGCTATCCTTTTTATTTAAGAAAACAATGAGCAGGAACAGATGAGTTTTCTAAATTACATCCCTTATCAAACATTCTAATATGTCCCTAATGCCTTCCTAAAAGAAGTGACTTTGTAGCAAAAATTGGATCCAATCTTCCGGGCATGCAGAGAGGGATCCCACAACCCTCTGCGGTGCCCCTCACTGCGAAAGCGCAAGATCACATGCATTGAACTAACTAGCTGTTACGCTCCTAGGTGGTGCACGTGGTTCATGGACCCACTGTGCCACAGACTGGACTTACCCTGGAGGGGTGTGACTAAGCTGCTACCTTGGTGTTCTCTGGAGCCTCTAGTGGTGAGGTCAGACTTGTGCGGTAGGTAGCTGCCAGGTACCACTCCAGGGTGACATCCGGCCGTAGCTGCTGACCCCAAAGGGCAGAGATGCTACTTCTGCTTCTCGGACAGAGCAGGATGCTCACTTGGGACAAATTCAGATAGGACAGCCTTTTGGTGCAAGTTCACACAGAACGGCTTCTCGAGACAAGTTCACACAGGACAGTCTCTCGGAACAAGTTCACACAGGCGGCCATGGGGATAAGCTCACAGTCCTGGATAGGACAGCCTCTTGAGGCAGGTTCACACAGGACGGCCTCTCGGGACAAGTTTACACCGGACAGCCTTTCAGGACAAGCAGACAGGGCAGCCACAGGGAAACGTTCACTGTTCTGGCTTGGGTATTCAGTCCCAAGTGTGGCAGACAGTTACCGTCGATGCGACCATGGGGTACGGACACCGTCAAAGCAGTCACAGGGATACAAGGGCAGATACACAGGTTCTCAGGATACGGGACATTATCAGATGAGGGAAAGGGGACCTCAACCACCTAACGGAACTAAAGGGGGTGTTCAGGCGCCTCTCAGTAGGGGAGGGTGTTGTCTCCCAGCTATTGACTGGGAGACACTTTGCAGGGGAATGCACATATTACTAAATGCTTCCTAGCACCTGCTGGGAGCATTTATCATGTGCGCACACTGCCCCTTTAAGAACAGGGGAGTATACGCACCCTTGCCCTATGAACGCCGCTGAGACACCGTTGCATGCGCAGAGGAGGAAGAAGACAGGGACTGGAGCAAGCCAGGGATCTCACCACGGCCAGGGCGGTAAGTAAGCCGGGGTCACTGCATGGTGACAAAACAGGGCACGATGCAGGGGTGCCGAGCACAGCGCTACACTAGCTTTGCCTTGCCCTTTGTTAAGCAGTTGCCAAACTGGTTAGTAAAGTATGAGGCAAAGCTGGTTTACTTCACAACTTGAGATCCTCCTAAATACAATGAGGGCAGCTGAAGATAATAAAAACAAAAAGAAAATACAGTGTCCTTTAAAAGAGTATTGCAGCTTACGCCTAACTAGGTTATTGCAATTCCACTGGGTAGGCAATAACTGATAAGTAGAGAGTGTTTCCACTTCCCACCACTGAGACCACCACTGATTGCTGGAACAGTAAACTTGTGTCCATCATTCTTCCTTGGCCGGTGTAATCTTTTTTTCCGCTGTTCTCCATAAAACTTAATGTTTTTGGATCTGACAAGTTTCCTTTATTAACCTGCCGATATGGGGTTAATCTGCAGGTTAATAGTGTTATGAAGGTGTCTGGCCACAGTATTCAAAGTGCGGCATCCAGGAGAAAATGAACTTTATTTCTCTCGGGAGCAGTCGGCTTTCAGTCATGCAGGCAGGTTTGGTGCAATTACCGTTACTCAGAGCACTGAGAGCGGCGGCTGTACCCACGACCTTACAATCTCTGACAGGTGGCTCTGTACGTACTTATGAACTGCTAATCCGGCTGTCAGTCAATGTCCGGGCGTTTTAATCACTGTAATTGGTCTGGTCTTGCCTACATGACTGAAAGCCGGCTGCTCCCAGGGGAAATAAAGTTTATTTTCTCCTGGGTGCAGCACTTTCAATACTGTGCTCGGGCTCCATCATTAACTATTAACTTGCTAATTAACCTTTATCTGCAGTTTAATAATGTTTTTGGACCTGACAGGTTCCCTTTACGTTTTATGGAGGACAGAGAACTAAAAAGACTATAAATAAGGAGAAAAGCACAAAGAGAATAAAAAACTGCAGTTATGGGGCTGTGCTGATGCATGAAAGAAAGTAAAAACAGCAGCATCCTGGATACACACCAAGTTCACATCCAGCCTATATTCCTGAGAGGGACACTCCCATACATGAGAAATCTGAAACTTGGATCAGGCTGAAAACAGCATATTAAAGGTCTGAAAGTTAATCAAGAAATGAAGATTGCAAAATGGAAATGTTTCCATGTCAAACGTATCTACAGAGGTCAATCCATCCCTGACACCTGCTATGTTTAAGTAGAAAAGTTCTAAAAAAAAAGAAAGGTGGGAATAACTGAGAATACATTTCAATTAAGCTGTACAGCAGTGCTTTTGACAGGCTGTGTCGAACAACTATAGTAACCCCTGAGATGGGAACATCAAGGATAGATGAATATGACTTGAGGATCTTCAATGATGAACAGGTTAATTCAGCATCTGGTTAGCTGCGGATAGTGAGTCATAATGGCACAAAAACAGATAATACATACCGAGGAAGCAAATTCAAAACAGACACCAAAGAAGCATTTCTCTCCATGGAAGAGCAATGCAAAGATCCCAGTGGGCAAAGTCAAAGAAAGTCTCATCAAAAGCTAATTAGACTGTGGCCTCAGGGAAACGTATTACTGAATGAAAAGAGTGGGTCCAGCAGTCTTCCTTCTCCCTTTGCTATTAAATGCTTTATAACTGAAAACTTGAGCACGGATTGAGCTAATACTATTGTTGAGCGGCTTCTGGTAGTTGGTAGGGTTGAGAATACGAGAATGAAAGGTCAATGAGTCACTTGTCATCACAAATGTATGAATTCATATTGCCTCACCCCGGGCAGGAGAGAGCTAGTAGCTGCCAGAAACATGTGAGACAACAATTCATGATTTGTTTTTATTTACATTTTTCTTTCTTTTCAGTTTCAGGAGAATGATCCTGATTCTGATTTAGAGTGCCCATAACCATAACCCATTTAGATGAGCCAATACTCGGCAATTTCATTTGTGATTATGGGCCTCTGCAGTGTTGAATTGGGGTGGTAAGAGCCCACCAGTAACATTGACTTGGGGGGCCCTCTGTTCAGCTTCATGCAAATATCATAGTGGTGGCCAAAAGTTTTCCTTTTTTTCAAAGTGTGATATCTTCTGTCTGGTTGTTGTGATGCCATTTTCCTGGCGATGAATTGAAAGTGCATGAAGTTGTATACTATTTATTGCTCACAACATAGAGAGTAACATTTTTGTTTGCTAACCAATTATTTACTAAATTGGATGTGTGCTTAGGATCATTGTCTTGCTAGAATTTCCAGCCCCTGCCTACTTTGGTTTTACCATGTGGCAGCTTTACATGCTCCAGTATATCCTTCTACCTGGTATCATTCATATTTCCATCAATTTTATGCCAAGGGCAAATGGCAGATGCAGAAAAGCAGCCCCAAACCATGACATTGCCACCACCATGTTTCACTGTAGGAGTTTGGTACTTTACATCACTATAGTGTATATATATAGTGCTTGCCATCACTACCAAACAGATTGAACTTGAATTGAACTTGGATTTATCCTACCATAACACCTTAGACCCATCTGTCTTCTGGTTCTTTGCAGAGAGGAAACTCGTCCAGTCAACCCTACTGCTCTTAGCCGTTGCCCCAACAGTTTGGTGACTCACTTTGACCCTATATTCTTCATTCATTTTGTCATGATACAGGTCGGGTTTTGCTTCTTGCTTTTCCTTCCCCGGCCTGGTTATGGTGGGGTTAAACTTTCCTGCCCCTTTTTGGTTTGTGGGTGGCTATTTATTGGTGCCACTCCTGTTAGCATTTGTCAGTGATAGTTCAAGCCCCTGGCTTGAGCAGCTGACCCGTATACCCTCGTGATCCTTATGCCTACGATTATCCGTATTTGTGCCTGACTCGTTCCCTATCCTTGACTGTGTGTTTGGTAGCTTCCTACAGTGTATGACTGGGCTTGTATTTTGAAATCTGCCTCCTGCTTTCCATCTCCGTTATTACACTTCCCATCTGGCTTTGACTCTCTGGCTCATGCCCCGACTACATCTTGTGTCTTACGTTTTGGATCCTGCACTCCCATCTGGTTCTGATTTCTGGCTGGTCTCTGGCCTCGAGCATTGCTGTGACCTCTGGTACTTTGTCTTCCTGTTTGTTGCTGACCGGCCTGTCTGACTACTCTGTCACCTCCTGGTGGCGCTCCTCGCTTTGCACTGTGGTGCTACACGGTGTGTGCAACTGCCTTGCAATTGCATTACACATTTCATGTGAAATCTGCACAGCACTTTTATGGACATCAGATACTGGCTTTTACTTATTAATTTGGTCAACTTTGGAAGAAGTTTTCCATAGTCGTCCACTTCTAGGTTTATCAGCTGTTCCATAAACTTATTTTTTCTTCTTTTTCTTTCTTTATTATACGTGACACTTGACTCTGAGAGCAGGTGAATTCCATAGCGACCTCATTTAGGGGTTTGTCTGACTTTATTCTCAGGATAATAAGCTTCCTGACATCTGGTGATAAATTTGACTTTGTCTTTGCCATGCTTTAACCGAAAAACACACAAAAAAAGAAAAAATTTTAGGCAAGATTCGACTACCCATGAAAAAATATGCAAAACATTTGGCCCAGCACATGTTGAAAACTAACACATAAAGGGATAAAACAATGTCAAACAAAATTGTCATCCTTGTAGCTGACAACCATGTGCTCCTGGTTTACTAAAATCACCAGGAAAATGGCATCACAACAACCATACAGAAGTAATCACATTTAAAAAAAAAATGCAAAACTTTTGGTAGCCACTGCATGTAACTCTCTTTCTCAAATTTACTTCTATATAATAAGTATCTAAATTTTGGACAATCCCTTTAATGGGCAAAAAATTGCCTAGCCAGAATGAGCCGTTAATTCTGTGGCACTATTTACATGAAAATAGTGTAAACAGTTTACAGTACATAACATACAATCTAACTTTATATAAGACTAGATGCAACTAACTAACACATCGGGTATTCTAGAATATGCATGTCCACGTAGTATATTGCACAGCCCACGTAGTATATTGCCCAGCCACGTTGTATATTGCCCAGCCACGTAGTATATTGGCCAGCCACGTAGTATATTGCCCAGCCACGTAGTATATTGCCCAGCCACGTAGTATATTGCCCAGCCACGTAGTATATTGCCCAGTCACGTAGTATATTGCCCAGCCACGTTGTATATTGCCCAGCCACGTAGTATATTGCCTAGTTACGTAGTATATTGCCAAGTGACGCAGTATACAGCACAGAGCCACGTAGTATACAGCACAGAGCCACGTAGTATATTGCACAGCGACGTAGTATACAGCACAGAGCCACGTAGTATATTGCCCAGCCACGTAGTATATTGCCCAGCTACTTAGTATATTGCCCAGCCACGTATGTCACAGGTTAAAAAATAAAAAATAAACATATACTCACCTTCCGAGGGAGCCCTTGTAGTCATGTCGCCTGTGTGCGGTGCACTCGGCAGCTTCCGGTCCCAGGGTTGGTAGCGCAGGACCGGTGATGACGTCGCGGTCACAGGACTGTGACGTCACGGCAGGCCCTTCTCACGCAGGCGCGCAGGACCTGTGATGAGGTCGCAGTCACATGACCGTGACGTCATGGCAGGTCCTTGTTGCATTCCATCCTTGCCACTGGAACCTGCCTCTTGCATGGAGCGGTTACCGGAGCGTCGCGAGGTGCGTGAAAGGCGGCGGAAGGTGAGTATATAATGATTTTTTATTTTTTTTATTATTATTAACATTAGATCCTTTTACTATTGACGCTGCATAGGCAGCATCAATAGTAAAAACTTGGTCACACAGGGATAATAGCGGCGGTAATGGAGTGAGTTACCCGCGGCATAACGCGGTCCGTTACCGCTGGCATTAACCCTGTGTGAGCAGTGACTGCGGGGAGTATGGAGCAGGCGCCGGGCACTGACTGCAGGGGAGTAGGGAGGGACTAATCGGGCTGTGGTCGTCGCTGATTGGTCGCGGCAGCCATGACAGGTGAGACCAATCAGCGACTTGGATTCCATGACAGACAGAGGCCGCGAACAATGAATATCCGGGAGAGACAGAAGGACAGAAAGACGGAAGTGACCCTTAGACAATTATATAGTAGATAACATGAAGTATAACAGTACAATGAACAAGTCTAAATGTCTCTGACTGGTGCAGGGAGAAAGAAAAGACCCTGTCCACGAGGACCTACAATCTACAGAGAAAGGGAAGAAGACAGTAGTTGAGGCCGGTAGATTCTTATTAAAAATAGTTGCACCAGGGATATTCTTGGTTGGAGGCTTTTTTTATTAACTTAGTTTTCGTGACACTGAGTCACTAACCAGGCAAGCCGTGAGGCGGTGAAGAATTCAGAGGTCAAATGCCAGGAGGGTACGTCGTAGACAAAGGCAATAATACAAACAGTCAGAGGCAAAGTCCGAGATCTGTTAACTAAGGTGAGAGTGCGACAAAGGCAAAGGGGTAATCCAAAAAAGTAGTCAAAAAGGCAAATCCAAGGTCTGCCAACAAAGATCAGAATAGCATAATACAGAGCACAGAACATACACACCACTGAGCTAAAAGCTACAACTGGCAATGGTCTGATAACAGCCAGCCAGCTAAAAAGTTAGGTAATTACCAATAACAGGTGATACCTGGAAGACCCTGGAGGCCGGCCAGATGAGCAGCTGGGCTGTCAGTCACAATACCGAGAGCCCAGTACACCCCTGCCTCAGATTTGGCAATTGGGCTGTCATTCACAATACTGACAAGTCAGCACGCCCCTATCCTAGAGAGCGGCTGAGATGTCACTCACAGGGTGGTGGAATTGTGAGTTTTCATGTTGCTTTCAAAGATTTTCAAGGCAGGGGAGAATTTTACTGGTGAGGGTAATGATTTCCAGAGTTTGGATGATACACAGGAGAAGTCTTAGATATGGTTATGTGAGGAGCTGGTTCAGTTAATGCTCTCCATTGTCTGACTTAAACAGAAATTTGTTTCTAGCAGTAAAGATGTTGAAATAGATTACAAAAAGTGAATGCAGGTCTTTGTCTCTATACAGGAAATAGGGTTGGGTCTTTCTTTGTCACTCTGCTCTTGCTCTCCTGTCTGTCACTGACAAACTCCATAAGGACATTATAGAGAGGCAGGCTTTCAGTCCAGAGCAGGAATGCCATTGGATAACAGTAGGAAGTGAGAGAAAGAAAGTTCTAGCACCTACAGTTGTGGAAGAATGCTGGTGAAGAAGAACCGCCCACTCACGTGGATGGCAGGTTACAGAAAGTGAGATTCGCAACAGTTCCTGTGCAAATTGCCTCTTCAGAGAAAAAGAGGACTTGAACTCTATGACTTAGGATAAGAGCCAAGTCAGTATCTCAATTCGCAGACACGGTGTTTCGGGCTGATGGCCCTCGTCAGTGCGAAGCACGAGAACTGATTTGGCTAGGTGAGAGGCTCTGAATTTCCCAGAGGAGCATTGCACGGTGAATAAGCCTCCTTACCTTGACCAGCCAGAGCTGGTATGTCACTCTCCACAAGGAGAAACCTTACCTCTTAGACCCCAGTCCACAACAGTTCCTGGACATATTAGAAAGGTATGTTCAGTTCACCTTAACCTGTTTTACGTTGTCGGGGCAGAGAGCACAAGAAAAAAGGTTTGCTTTAAATATTAGATAGATTAATATATCATAAATATATATATATTGTAGCCTGTAAGTCTTTTTGTTAGAGAAATGTGAATACTATATAGCAGCCATGGATGGTCTGATATTGCTATATCAAGTCGTGTTGTTTTACAAAGTAAAATATTAATCATTTATAATATCATCTCACAGATGGCAAAGTTTGAGAAGATGCCTGGAGAAGAAAGTCACAAGAATCAATAAAACAATAAACTGTCACTACTTTCACAGTCTGGAGGCAAAATACATAAATTACTTTTCTTCACTATTTCTTCCTTTCTTTAGAAATCTTCTTTGGTGCTCTCACAGAATCACTTACCATGGTGCCAGACTAATTTATATTTCAAGGGCAGGCAGAGCACATAGAGCACAGATTCAGTAAAATTACAATTGTTTACATAAGGAAAGATATATCTTCGTACCGCCCGTTAGCCAGTAGATAGAAAAATATTAAGATTGGAGAGTCCTCATTGGTTGATACGTTTTCATGGCTAACTGAACTCATAGCAATGGCTTACAAAAGAGGGAAAATAAAATCGAAGTTTGGCTAAGCAAGTGCAGCCAAGGAGAGCCATCTGGGGACCGTAGGAATAACCCTGATTAGTCTGGCGTTGGCCACGGCCAGCTTCTTCCAGCTCAAGATTGACAGGTCTCTTTGAACAAGCCAGCCGGGGGTGGCGTTGGACTAGTTTCAGCTCTGTCTTTGGTTCCTTTGACTATGATTGGCTCCCTCTGTGTTGGTCCATATTCGGTTGCTACGGTAATCCACAAGCATCTTTAATGTCATTAACTAAGACCCTTAAAGATCAGTTCAGGCAGCTATGTGCTGCCTGAGTACTTAGGCTGTATAGTTTTGTGCTTCCTCGTGTTTTGTCACAAGTTTAGCTATCTTCCTCTTGGTTCAGCCCCAGCCAGGTGTTTAATTTTGTACTTAGCTACTCCTAACTTCTATACAGCTACTTCCATTTTGTTTACCAAGCATAATCTAGCTTCTGTAGATGTTCACTGAGTCTTCATGAACTTAGATGGAGCTTCTGTAGATGTTCACAGAGCCTTCAGGAACTTAGATAGAGCTTCTGTAGTTGTTCACAGAGCCCTCAGAAACTTTGATGAAACTTCTGTAGATGTTCACAGCTCCTTCAGGAACTTAGATAGAGCTAATGTAGATATCCACAGAGCCTTCAGGAACTTAGATGAAGCTTCTATAGATGTTCAAAGAGCCTTCAAGAACTTAGATAGAGCTTCTGTAGATGTTCACAGCCAGAGAAGAAATAAGGAATCAAGCTCAACGAGGTAGTGTAAAAAACAAACCCTTTTCTTTATTCACTTGAAAAATATCTTCAGTAGAGGATAAAAACATCAGCGATTACAAAGGATAAAATGCGATATCAACGCGTTTCTGGTGGTCAAGCACCCTTAATCATGATAACATAACATGATAACCACTTCTAATGTGGTGTACCTAATTATTTGTACTAAATGTCCAACTGGGGGTCTGTATGTGGGGGAGACAGGGCAGAAACTGAGAACAAGGATGAACTCTCATCCGCCATACAATAAGAGAAAAAAGAATGGATCTACCTGTAGCAATACATTTTTGTCTCCCAAATCATAACATTATGGACATGAAATTACTTGTGTTAAAAGGTAGCTTCAAATCCCAGAGAGACAGAAGAGTCTGGGAATATAAACTGATGACGACCTTTGACACTCACGCTGCAGGAATGAATGTGTTGCATGGATTTATGTCATTTTGCATCAACTAAGGAACTTGTCCCTCAGACCATGTGGGGTCATCACAACAGAGACCCTAATCAGAGGACAATAAAACAATCCTTATCTAAGTATTGGTCCAACATTTATGGACGTAACTGTTTATCACCCATGGTAATTCTGCTTCATGTCACCTGTCTTATCCATGGTTTTTCCCTTTTTTTTCTATGCCATGTTGTGCATAAATATGTGATTCTTCAGAATTCGTTTTAGTCTTTGCCTGAGGAAGAGACCTGTGTGGTCTCGAAAGCTTGCAATTTGTTACCATCTTTTCAGTTAGCCATTAAAAGGTATCAACCACTGAGGACTCTCAATTGTAAATATTTTTCTATCTACTGGCTAACACGGTACCAAGATATATTTCTTTCCTGTATCTAGGAGTTACAGACATTACAGTAGCAAAAGTAGAAAAAAAAAAAAAACATTTTAACATTTTCAATGGAGACAATTTTGAAAATTGCTTAAAATTGCATTTAGGAAGCAAATACACAATGGAAATTAAGTCTGTGAAAAAAAAAAACAGAAAGGAAATGCACAGGTTCCCTTAGGACACATGAACACTGTAGTACTCAAGGGGTTGTCTGTGACTGTTTTTCTTTTCAAAACATGCCTAGGAACTAACAGACAGGTTGTTGCTACCTACAGTACCTGCCTGTTGTGCCCAATGACAATCTCTGCAAGCACAGAGCGGTCACAGATGGCTCCTGGCTTCAGCTGATGTCACTTTGACAGAACAGTGGTTTATCTTCTGATCTATTAACGGGGCGTAACTGCCGCTGTAGTCCTGATGGACAGCTGGCTCCCAGCTGCCTAAGCCGACTGTCAAAAAGCATGACATCGGTAGTCACACCCCGTCAACAGAGCAGCCTTGAAGAAGAGCTGCTCTCCTGATGTGGAGCAGCTAAATCGCCAACAAGAGTGGTCGGTGACCTTTCTGAGCCAGAGCCAGGTACAACAAGCAGTATTAGCAACTATTTGCCGGTTAGTTTATAGTAAAATAAAGTTCAGGATAATCTCCTAAAGTTATACAGAACGATAATACCACAATAAAGACTTGCCACAGGCTTCTACTTGGCCCGCCAGGGCCGTGGGGTACCCGGTACCGGGTCCGGTGTTCACAGGGGGATGTCACGGTGGCGACCTGGTCAGTGGCCCTGAGAGCCCATGTAAAAGGGGGTTTGAAATGTATGTTTGTTTGTGATGCCACCTGTGGTATTCGGTCAGTGGGGACCGAAGCTGCTTTAAGGGGTCCTCTGGGGTGATGTTATTGCAGCTACATGGTATAACTTCCCACAGGTGAAGTATGTCCCCAGGGCTCCCGCTGTGTAGATGGAAGGTGGTGGTGAATGATGCAGTTTGGAACGAGGACACAGGTTTGCAGTCCCTTTACCTTGTTTGCTGAAGACTTCAGGTAGCCACAGTTCAGGGTACCAGATCACAGGATAGGCAGAGTCCGGCCGGCTTGGAGGCAAGTTAGGAGTCCCCTTTTCCAGGTGGAGATTAAGAGCCTTCCCTCTAGCGCGGTGGTATTGTAGTCCCTTACTGCCTATGGCTTCGGATAAGGTCCTCACAATTCTTATCTCTGTCCCCCATATAGGATAGGACAATACCCGTATGACAGGTAACTCGAGCCTTTTTACAGGGACTCTATCACACCCCGGTCTCTATGTGTTACTGTGTCTTCAGGTGTGTATGGCGGACAGGTAACTTGCAATTCAGCTGCCCTGCCGGTCTCTGCTGTAAGTCTTAGAGTCCCTTACAACCTCGGTGTGCCGGCTACCGGTTGTCTGCACTTGGCCAGGGAGACAGTCTGCTCGCTGCTGTCTTCCCCCTGGTGTCCTCGCCTGTGCTCCTCTCTCCTACACACTCACTGTAATATATTCATCTTCCGGAGTTGTCTCTGTCCAGGAGCTGCAGCACTTTCTTGTGGCTGCACGGCTCCTCTGTTTCCTTCCCCTCTGTCTCTCTGACAGGAACTGCCTAACTTTCCCTCCAAACCACAATTTGTATAGGGGAGTCACCTAGGAATAGGATCAAAAGCTCCCTCTTGTGGCCTGGAGTGCGAACATGTTGCATGCTTGTGTTTACCTGGTGAAAGTTATCCTTCCTTGCCTCCAAGCGTAACAACACTCTGCCTGTGAGAAAAGCAATGTTACTGTGAAGACCAGGACCCTGGGGCGCCACATATATGTAGAAAGATGTCTATGATTTCTGGGATGTCGAAGGAAGATGTATCATGTCGTGTGAGTGGCATGTAACCTCTTAACCCCCTTGTAAAACTCCCAGATGAGAAAGTAATGATTACACTTTGAGCAGAATATTTTTGCACCCTGCTATTAAACTTTATTACAAGTTAATAAACATAGAAGAGACATTCACAAATGGAAATCCTCACAGATCTTAAGGATACTCGTCTACTTCTTAAGCCCTCTTACTTTGGCAGTCTCGATGTAATCAAAGAATTTTGCATGTATTTTTACATTAGGCATGTCTTACACACTGTGGTCCTTTAACCCCTTTACCCCCAAGGGTGGTTTGCACGTTAATGACCAGGCCAATTTTTACAATTCTTACCACTGTCCCTTTATGAGGTTATAACTCCGAAACGCTTCAACGGATCCTGGTGATTCTGACATTGTTTTCTCGTGACATATTGTACTTCATGATAGTGGTAAAATTTCTTTGATAGTACCTGCGTTTATTTGTGAAAAAAACGGAAATTTGGCGAAAATTTTGAAAATTTCGCAATTTTCAAACTTTGAATTTTTATGCAATTAAATCACAGAGATATGTCACACAAAATACTTAATAAGTAACATTTCCCACATGTCTCCTTTACATCAGCATAATTTTGGAACCAATTTTTTTTTTTGTTAGGGAGTTATAAGGGTTAAAAGTTGACCAGCAATTTCTCATTTTTACAACACCATTTTTTTTTAGGGACCACGTCTCATTTGAAGTCATTTTGAGGAGTCTATATGATAGAAAATGCCCAAGTGTGACACCATTCTAAAAACTGCACCCCTCAAGGTGCTCAAAACCACATTCAAGAAGTTTATTAACCCTTCAGGTGTTTAATAGGAATTTTTGGAATGTTTAAATAAAAATGAACATTTAACTTTTTTACACAAAAAATTTACTTCAGCTCCAATTTGTTTTATTTTACCAAGGGTAACAGGAGAAATTGGACCCAAAAAGTTGTTGTCCAATTTGTCCTGAGTACGCTGATACCCCATATGTGGCAGTAAACCACTGTTTGGGCGCATGGGAGAGCTCGGAAGGGAAGGAGCGCTATTTGACTTTTCAATGCAAAATTGACAGGAATTGAGATGGGACGCCATGTTGCGTTTGGAGAGCCACTGATGTGCCTAAACATTGAAACCCCCCACAAGTGACACCATTTTGGAAAGTAGACCCCCTAAGGAACTTATCTGGATGTGTGGTGAGCACTTTGACCCACCAAATGCTTCACAGAAGTTTATAATGCAGAACCGTAAAAATAAAAAATCATATTTTTTCACAAAAATTATATTTTTGCCCCCAATTTTTTATTTTTCCAAGGGTAAGAGAAGAAATTGGACCTCAAAAGTTGTTGTCCAATTTGTCCTGAGTACGCTGATACCTCATATGTGGCAGTAAACCACTGTTTGGGCGCATGGGAGAGCTCGGAAGGGAAGGAGCGCAGTTTGACTTTTCAATGCAAAATTGACAGAAATTGAGATGGGACGCCATGTTGCGTTTGGAGAGCCACTGATGTGCCTAAACATTGAAACCCCCCACAAGTGACACCATTTTGGAAAGTAGACCCCCTAAGGAACTTATCTAGAGGTGTGGTGAGCACTTTGACCCACCAAGTGCTTCACAGAAGTTTATAATGCAGAACCGTAAAAATAAAAAATCATATTTTTTCACAAAAATTATATTTTTGCCCCCAATTTTTTATTTTTCCAAGGGTAAGAGAAGAAATTGGACCTCAAAAGTTGTTGTCCAATTTGTCCCGAGTACGCTGATACCCCATATGTGGCAGTAAACCACTGTTTGGGCGCATGGGAGAGCTCGGAAGGGAAGGAGCGCCGTTTGACTTTTCAATGCAAAATTGACAGGAATTGAGATGGGACGCCATGTTGCGTTTGGAGAGCCACTGATGTGCCTAAACATTGAAACCCCCCACAAGTGACACCATTTTGGAAAGTAGACCCCCTAAGGAACTTATCTGGATGTGTGGTGAGCACTTTGACCCACCAAGGGCTTCACAGAAGTTTATAATGCAGAGCCATAAAAATAAAACAAAATTTTTTTCCCACAAAAATTATTTTTTAGCCCCCAGTTTTGTATTTTCCCTAGGGTAACAGGAGAAATTGGACCCCAAAAGTTGTTGTCCAATTTGTCCTGAGTACGCTGATACCCCATATGTGGGGGGAACCACCGTTTGGGCGCATGGGAGGGTTCGGAAGGGAAGGAGCGCCATTTGGAATGCAGACTTAGATGGAATGGTCTGCAGGCGTCACACTGCGTTTGCAGAGCCCCTAATGTACCTAAACAGTAGAAACCCCCCACAAGTGACACCATTTTGGAAAGTAGACCCCCTAAGGAACTTATCTAGAGGTGTGGTGAGCACTTTGACCCACCAAGTGCTTCACAAAAGTTTATAATGCAGAACCGTAAAAATAAAAAATCATATTTTTTCACAAAAATTATATTTTTGCCCCCAATTTTTTATTTTTCCAAGGGTAAGAGAAGAAATTGGACCTCAAAAGTTGTTGTCCAATTTGTCCCGAGTACGCTGATACCCCATATGTGGCAGTAAACCACTGTTTGGGCGCATGGGAGAGCTCGGAAGGGAAGGAGCGCCGTTTGACTTTTCAATGCAAAATTGACAGGAATTGAGATGGGACGCCATGTTGCGTTTGGAGAGCCACTGATGTGCCTAAACATTGAAACCCCCCACAAGTGACACCATTTTGGAAAGTAGACCCCCTAAGGAACTTATCTGGATGTGTGGTGAGCACTTTGACCCACCAAGGGCTTCACAGAAGTTTATAATGCAGAGCCATAAAAATAAAACAAAATTTTTTTCCCACAAAAGTTATTTTTTAGCCCCCAGTTTTGTATTTTCCCTAGGGTAACAGGAGAAATTGGACCCCAAAAGTTGTTGTCCAATTTGTCCTGAGTACGCTGATACCCCATATGTGGGGGGAACCACCGTTTGGGCGCATGGGAGGGTTCGGAAGGGAAGGAGCGCCATTTGGAATGCAGACTTAGATGGAATGGTCTGCAGGCGTCACATTGCGTTTGCAGAGCCCCTAATGTACCTAAACAGTAGAAACCCCCCACAAGTGACACCATTTTGGAAAGTAGACCCCCTAAGGAACTCATCTTGATGTGTTGTGAGAGCTTTGAACCCCCAAGTATTTCACTACAGTTTATAACGCAGAGCCATGCAAATAAAAAATATTTTTTTTTCCACAAAAATTATATTTTAGCCCCCAGTTTTGTATTTTTCCAAGGTTAGCAGGAGAAATTGGACCCTAAATGTTGTTGTCCAATTTGTCCTGAGTACGCTGATACCCGATATGTGGGGGGGAACCACCGTTTGGGCGCATGGGAGGGCTCGGAAGGGAAGGAGCATCATTTGGAATGCAGACTTAGATGGATTGGTCTGCAGGCGTCACATTGCGTTTGCAGAGCCCCTAATGTACCTAAACAGTAGAAACCCCCCACAAGTGACCCCATATTGGAAACTAGACCCCTCAATGAACTTATCTAGATGTGTTGTGAGAACTTTGAACCCCCAAGTGTTTCACTACAGTTTATAACGCAGAGCCGTGAAAATAAAAAATCTTTTTGTTTTCCCACAAAAATTATTTTTTAGCCCCCAGTTTTGTATTTTCCCAAGGGTAACAGGAGAAATTGGTCCACAAAAGTTGTTGTCCAATTTGTCCTGAGTACGCTGATACCCCATATGTTGGGGTAAACCCCTGTTTGGGCACACAGGAGAGCTCGGAAGGGAAGGAGCACTGTTTTACTTTTTCAACGCAGAATTGGCTGGAATTGAGATCGGACGCCATGTCGTGTTTGGAGAGCCCCTGATGTGCCGAAACAGTGGAAACCCCCCAATTATAACTGAAACCGTAATCTAAACACACCCCTAACCCTAATTCCAACGGTAACCCTAACCACACCTCTAACCCTGACACACCCCTAACCCTAATCCCAACCCTATTCCCAACTGTAAATGTAATCTAAACCCTAACCCTAACTTTAGCCCCAACCCTAACTGTAGCCCCAACCCTAGCCCTAACCCTAGCCCTAACCCTAGCCCTAACCCTAGCCCTAACCCTAGCCCTAACCCTAGCCCTAACCCTAACCCTAACCCTAGCCCTAACCCTAGCCCTAACCCTAACCCTAGCCCTAACCCTAGCCCTAACCCTAGCCCTAACCCTAACCCTAGCCCTAGCCCTAACCCTAGCCCTAACCCTAGCCCTAGCCCTAACCCTAGCCCTAACCATAGCCCTAACCCTAGCCCTAGCCCTAACCCTAGCCCTAATGGGAAAATGGAAATAAATACATTTTTTTTTATTTTTCCCTAACTAAGGGGGTGATGAAGGGGGGTTTGATTTACTTTTATAGCGAGTTTTTTAGCGGATTTTTATGATTGGCAGCCGTCACACACTGAAAGACCCTTTTTATTGCAAAAAATATTTTTTGCAATACCACATTTTGAGAGCTATAATTTTTCCATATTTTGGTCCACAGAGTCATGTGAGGTCTTGTTTTTTGCGGGACGAGTTGACGTTTTTATTGAAAACATTTTTGGGCACGTGACTTTTTTTATCGCTTTTTATTCCGATTTTTGTGAGGAAGAATGACCAAAAGCCAGCTATTCATGAATTTCTATTGGGGGAGGCGTTTATACCGTTCCGCGTTTGGTAAAATTGATAAATCAGTTTTATTCTTCGGGTCAGTACGATTACAGCGATACCTCATTTATATCATTTTTTTATGGTTTGGTGCTTTTATACGATAAAAACTATTTTACAGAAAAAATAATTATTTTTGCATCGCTTTATTCTCAGGACTATAACTTTTTTATTTTTTTGCTGATGATGCTGTATGGCGGCTCTTTTTTTGCGGGACAATATGACGCTTTCAGCGGTACCATGGTTATTTATATCTGTCCTTTTGATCGCGTGTTATTCCACTTTTTGTTCGGCGGTATGATAATAAAGCGTTGTTTTTTGCCTCGTTTTTTTTTTTTTTTTCTTTCGGTGTTTACTGAAGGGGTTAACTAGTGGGACAGTTTTATAGGTCGGGTCGTTACGGACGCGGCGATACTAAATATGTGTACTTTTATTGTTTTTTTTTTTTTATTTAGATGAAGAAATGTATTTATGGGAATAATATTTTTTTTTTTTTTCATTATTTTGGAATATTTTTTTTTATTTTTTTTACATATTTAGAAAAAATTTTTTTTACTTTTTTACTTTGTCCCAGGGGGGGACATCACAGATCAGTGATCTGACAGTTTGCACAGCACTCTGTCAGATCACTGATCTGACATGCAGCGCTGCAGCCTTCACAGTGCCTGCTCTAAGCAGGCTCTGTGAAGCCACCTCCCTCCCTGCAGGACCCGGATCCGCGGCCATCTTGGATCCGGGGCTCGAGCAGGGAGGGAGGTGAGGAGACCCTCGCAGCAACGCGATCACATCGCGTTGCTGCGGGGGGCTCAGGGGCTCAGGGGCTCCCTGCGCGGTGCTTCCCTGCACCGCCGGCACATCGCGATCATCTTTGATCGCGGTGTGCCAGGGGTTAATGTGCCGGGGGCGGTCCGTGACCGCTCCTGGCACATAGTGCCGGATGTCAGCTGCGATAAGCAGCTGACACCCGGCCGCGATCGGCCGCGCTCCCCCCGTGAGCGCGGCCGATCGGCTATGACGTACTATCCCGTCCAGGGTCAGATAAGCCCAGGGCACCTCGACGGGATAGTACGTCTAAGGTCACAGAGGGGTTAATGGCACTGTCTCTGTGAGATGTGACAGGCTGCTCAGGTTACAAAGAGCTGCATTTGGTTGCGTGACACTTCCCAGTGTTTGGTTTGTAACCCACATTACAGAGCTTTCAGCTTGTGGGATGAATAAGATAAGAGCAATGAGGCAGAAATGATATCTGGGATTGAGGAATCTTCAGTCAGCGTATGGGCCAGTCAGGACTGGCAGAGCAAGGGGCGAAATAGCAAAATAATTGCTGGGTTTGAAGCTATCAAGTCGTTACAATGAAAAGATGTTATATGCTGGAAAACCTAGAGAATCTGATATAGCGCCACAGAGTTGTTGGGATTATTATATTTTTTACAGCTTTTCTAATGTAGCTATTTTAACCCTTTTCTAGTATTTTTAGGCTGTTTTTAAAATGAGTATGTCTTAGTACATAATTTTATGACTGAGTTTTCTGTTAAATTGCATTTTTAACACATTATGTGATTCATGAATCATGTGATTTCAAGATTCTACTAAAAATAACAAGAGTCATCATATCAACATAAAACTACACATCAACAGAAATAAAAACACTACCAACTATCAGAAAAAAATCACTGTACTATAAGAATGGTATGATTTTGAAATAATCACTCAATTTAAAGAGGACTTGTCACTTGTTAAAAAATGGAGTGAAATACCTTGTAAAAATCACTGAGCTCCCCTGATTCTGCCACTCTTTTCCTTTATGTGCTGCGTCGCTCCATTGCAGAGATATTCACATTTGTTTTTTTTCTGGAGCGCAGTATGTGAAATCTCTGCTCTGCAGTCCAGCTGGGTGATTCTTCACAGTCTTCTCTAGGCGAGTGTGCTTTCACATCTCTCTCAAAGACAGCCAATCACGGCTTGGCAAGGCATGAGACCTATAGACTGAGATATCTGCGATTGGCAGCACATGGGAAGGAAGGATGAAAATGCACGTCCCCAGAAAGAAGCCTGTAAAGAAAAGCCCGGTTGAACTGGAAGCTTAGATTTCACATTGTGTGCTGCAGAAGAAACTATGTGTATCTCTCGGCAACACAGTAACGCGGCGCAAATCGTAAATAAAAGTGCAGAAGCAGGGGAGCTCAGGGATTTTTACTCATGACCTAGGAAGTGGGGGTTGATCTTTGTCTCTACAAGAAGTGGGGGTGGGACCTTGTCTCTACAGGAAGTGTGGGTGGATTTTTGTATCTACAGGAAGTGGGAAGGTCTTTATCTCATCACAAGGAGTTGGAGCAGATCTTTGTCTCTAGAGAAAGTAGGGGTCATTGTCTCTACAGGAAGTGGGAGTGGGTCTTTGTCTCAACAGGAACTGAGGCAGATGTTGTCTGTACAGGGGGTTCTTAGTTTCTTTACAGAAAGTGAGGGTGAGTCCTTGTCACTTCAGGAAATGGGGAGGGGTCTTTGCCTCTCTAGTGGAAATTTGGACAGATCTATCTCTCTTTTCAAGAAGTTGGGGCAGAGTACAGACATGCAGAAACAGGTTTTAGGTTCAGGACAGAAAATCAATTGAACAATGGCAGGTGCATTGCATGCTAAGAAGTAAAGTAAATGAATTTTCAGCTCCTCCAGTGTTGCCAAAGTCCTGATGAAGAGGAACTGACTACTAAAAATGAGAAATGGCAAGTTATAGAAAATCAGAATTGGGGTTCCTAGACATACTAGACTGGTATTGTATGTGCACCAAAAGCAGTTTTACCTTGTTGTGGCTGATGTGGACAGTAAGACCATGCTTTTATTCAGAATTTTTGGGAGAGATGACATTTTAAAACTTTATAATTTGCACCTTATAAGTTTCATAGCTTTTTTTATTATATACAGTACAGACCAAAAGTTTGGACACACCTTCTCATGTAAAGATTTTTCTGTATTTTCATGACTATAAAAATTGTACATTCACACTGAAGGCATCAAAACTATGAATTAACACATGTGGAATTATATACTTAACAAAAAAGTGTGAAACAACTGAAATTATGTCTTATATTCTAGGTTCTTCAAAGTAGCCACCTTTTGCTTTGATGACTGCTTTGCACCCTCTTGGCATTCTCTTGATGAGCTTCAAGAGGTAGTCACCGGGAATGGTTTTCAATTCACAGATGTGCCCTGTCAGATTTAATAAGTGGGATTTCTTGCCTTATAAATGGGGTTGGGACCATCAGTTGTGTTGTGCAGAAGTCTGGTGGATACACAGCTGATAGTCCTACTGAATAGACTGTTAGAATTTGTATTATGGCAAGAAAAAAGCAGCTAAGTAAAGAAAAACGAGTGGCCATCATTACTTTAAGAAATGAAGGTCAGTCAGTCCGAAAAATTGGGAAAACTTTGAAAGTGTCCCCAAGTGCAGTGGCAAAAACCATCAAGCGCTACAAAGAAACTTTCTCACATGAGGACTGCCCCACGAAAGGAAGACCAAGAGTCACCTCTGCTTCTGAGGATAAGTTTATCCGAGTCACCAGCCTCATAAATCGCAGGTTAACAGCAGCTCAGATTAGAGACCAGGTCAATGTCACACAGAGTTCTAGCAACAGACACATCTCTACAACAACTGTTAAGAGGAGACTGTGCAGCAGGCCTTCATGGTAAAATAGCTGCTAGGAAACCACTGCTAAGAACAGGCAACAAGCAGAAGAGACTTGTTTGGGCTAAAGAACACAAGGAATGGACATTAGACCAGTGGAAATCTGTGCTTTGGCCTGATGAGTCCAAATTTGAGATCTTTGGTTCCAACCACCGTCTATTTGTGCATTGCAGAAAAGGTGAACGGATGGACTCTATGGACTCTCATGCCTGGTTCCCACCGTGAAGCATGGAGGAGGAGGTGTGATGGTGTGGGGGTGCTTTGCTGGTAACACTGTTAGGGATTTATTCAAAATTAAAGGCATACTGAACCAGCATGGCTACCACAGCATCTTGCAGCGGCATGCTATTCCATCTGGTTTGCGTTTAGTTGGACCATCATTTATTTTTCAACAGGACAATGACCCCAAACACACCTCCATGCTGTGTAAGGGCTATTTGACCAAGAAGGAGAGTGATGGGGTGCTACGCCAGATGACCTGGCCTCCACAGTCACCAGACCAGAACCCAATCGAGATGGTTTGGGGTGAGCTGGACCGCAGAGTGAAGGCAAAAGGGCCAAGAAGTGCTAGGCATCTCTGGGAACTCCTTCGAGATTGTTGGAAGATCATTCCCGGTGGCTACCTCTTGAAGCTCATCAAGAGAATGCCAAGAGTGTGCAAAGCAGTCATCAAAGCAAAAGGTGGCTACTTTGAAGAACCTAGAATATAAGACATAATTTCCGTTGTTTCACACTTTTTTGTTAAGTATATAATTCCACATGTGTTAATTCATAGTTTTGATGCCTTCAGTGTGAATGTACAATTTTCATAGTCATGAAAGTACAGAAAAATCTTTAAATGAGAAGGTGTGTCCAGATTTTTGGTCTGTACTGTATATTTTTTTTACCTCTTTGCCTTTAGTACTAATAGTCTAGTCTACGTGGACTGTGTTCGGGTGTGATTTATTCTTAATTTATAATTAAGTGCAATGTTAGTGCAAGACTGAGGAAGTAGCAGTGGGTTAATCCATAAGGCCGGGTTCACATAAGCGATCCCTCGTCTGGTGGCAGTAATTTCAGAACCTGAAATCATCGACTTGTCCAGGCATTGCAGTCCATATACGGAGAGTGAAAAATGCTTATGTCAGCCCAGTCTTATAAAATGTACACAACAACCTAATGCAATCTATGTCACTCTATCATTCCTAGATTCCTGTATTCACAAGTGTCCCCTCCAAACATCCATTTTTTTTAATAGAGCTGGAGAGTTTGCTTCCATCAATGCTCCCCAACATAAGTGGCAGAACATGGAATCATTTCAGCAGGCTGAGATAAATAAGCCGGATCGTTAGGTCACAGTGATGGAATTAGAAGAGACAGACAAAAGGAAGAATAGTGAGAGGACTAATAGGGGAATTGATAAACTGTGTCAGCATGATTCAGACTGCCGCACACAAAAGTCAAACGAGGAGACGTTGGAGTGAAATAAGGCTCTGGGAGGAAAACTTCTCCGTTCACAGAGCAAAGGCAGGATTACGTAACAGGACTCCACATACAGCCCATATTGATTAGCTGCTGTGCGCTGGATGCTGAACTATGTGCTTAGCATGCTAAATTTGTGAAGATGTATTTTATGCAGAGCAAAAAGTTAGTTTATCATCAGTTAGGTTGCAATAGAAATACAATTTCCTATGCATAAAACTGTGCACATCAGTTCACTGGGGGGTGGGTTGTTCCCCACAGGACACCATACCATTATACTTTATGAATGACACAGGGTCAGGAGCTCCCCTTGCCCCATCATGGCATGCGCATCTTGCAACATACAAGTGAGACGCAGCTGTAATAGCCAAAAACACCTGTTCTGGACCTTTAACCCCCGTAGATGCAATGACTAGCAGTGTAATCTGCACCTAAGTGGTTTTACAGTAAAAATGGTCGATTCTGAATACAATGCAATGTGATTGTGGGGTGCCAAAGGATTGGAATCGCAACTGGTGTCTATTAATGACCGATGGGTCTACCATATACATAAGTCTGCTAGAATATCTGTGTTAGTACTGGCGCAGACAAGTGCATATTCTCTCATCCAAGACAATCGGACCAATTATGCAAATCACACTGATCAGAGTTTCATCAAAGTGTGATCAGAGTGTGATCCGATTCTCTAGGAACAGGAGAAGATAGAGAATTTTTTCTCATCCATCTCCATTCTATGGAAATTGAACAGCACTCAGATCATCCAAGCGCAGTCTGATGTTTTGCACGAACTCAGTGACTTGCATGACTGAGTTCGATCCAAAGATTCTTGGAAGTCTTGGACAAGCTCTTGACCGCGTATCGCCAAAACAGGGTCTTTCCCGTACTCAATCTTCCTGACCCCCACCCCATCCCCAGGGGGCCATTCTCCCCTTCTCCTGTAAATTTAAATTAAACACCAACACGTAAATTTCTTTGGATAATTTTGGCCACAGCGGCCATTTTATTAAACAAACAATAACATAAATAACAACATATATACCATATGTAAAAACCTGGAGGGGAGGGTTCTTGGGGGTAAGAAATCTGGCTCAAAAATAGGCATAAAGCCACCACCAACTTTAAAACCAAACACTTCTTTACCCTCAGCCGTGACCACCAGCTCAAGGGCACCATGTAACCCATTTCGGGCAAACCAAAACCCCAAAGCTCCCGAGGTAAATTCCCCGTCCAGAGCCCGTAAACAAAAGCCAGATCAACCCCGTAAAAACGTCATCACCACCTCCAAGAACCCCACCCCCCGCCAAAACTGCCACTGTGACAATGATAACGAAAACTCCCCTCTGGCAATAACTGATTAAAAAACCGAGATGAGAAAAAACCCAACTCCCCGGCTACCCCTCCATCAAACTGTTCACTTAAACTAATCCACAATAAAGGGAGGGAGGGTGGGCTTCTCTCCTGATGATTCACCTCACAAGTGATCCTTCCCGCACTTCTCCAGCCCCTGCCTCCTTTCCCCACTAGGTCCACCCCTTATTCAAAAATTTCCACCAATCACCTATAAGATCCCTTTTTTTATTCAAAACTCTAAAACTCCCTTCTTGGCAACGCAGTCATGTGGGGGCTTTCATCCAGCTGCGCCCATTACAGCCCCCCTTCTTGACCGCGTATCGCCAAAACAGGGTCTTTCCCGTACTCAATCTTCCTGACCCCCACCCCATCCCCAGGGGGCCATTCTCCCCTTCTCCTGTAAATTTAAATTAAACACCAACACGTAAATTTCTTTGGATAATTTTGGCCACAGCGGCCATTTTATTAAACAAACAATAACATAAATAACAACATATATACCATATGTAAAAACCTGGAGGGGAGGGTTCTTGGGGGTAAGAAATCTGGCTCAAAAATAGGCATAAAGCCACCACCAACTTTAAAACCAAACACTTCTTTACCCTCAGCCGTGACCACCAGCTCAAGGGCACCATGTAACCCATTTCGGGCAAACCAAAACCCCAAAGCTCCCGAGGTAAATTCCCCGTCCAGAGCCCGTAAACAAAAGCCAGATCAACCCCGTAAAAACGTCATCACCACCTCCAAGAACCCCACCCCCCGCCACACACGAACAGCCCTGACCACCTCAGGCTCGTGAGTGCCCCACCGCCACCAAAGCTCTCTCGACTCCTTCCTGTAGCCCGAGTGCCCATAAATCCATACCAACATCATTAAGATGCACTCCATCATCCCTCCAATAATTGCCAATCCCATCCTCCAGCTCCAAATGTCTAACGGCAATACCCCCGTTCCGAGACACAAATCCTGCCACCGCCCTATTCAGCTTCACCCGGGCTCTATTGATCCCTCTATGGGACCGTACATCACGCCACTTCCGCCTTGGTACAATGTCCGACCACACCGTCACAACACCCGGGAAAGATACCCACAACCGTAAAAAATCAAAACGAATGTCTCTGATCAACTCCCTCACTGGCCTAACTCCCAAATCATTTCCTCCAAGGTGAACCACCAAAATGTCCGGGGGTCGATCCAATCTAGCGGCGTTGGCAACTGCCGGCAACAAACTCCGCCATAACATACCCCGAAATCCCAACCATCTAATAACCACCGAATCCCTTACAAAGCCTAATTGCCTACCATTTCGCCTGACATCCGCACGAAGCGCACCCCAATGAACAAATGAATGTCCGATAATCCATGCCAGGAGGGAGGTTCGACCTGAAAAAACACAACAATGATTAACACCATAACAAGGCTCTCTCCCCCACAGACCTAATTCCTAATATAAGACAGATATCGATCCGAACTCCATCTGCCTATTCTTTTGATAACATCAACGCCTAGGCCCAGACCATCCGCCTCGGACGCAGCACCAATTCGAAATGAATGCGACCCGAAATTCTTCGGGTCAACACCCAACGATCCCAAACCCCTCTTCAACAGCGCCGTAAATTGGTAGCGCGACAAAAATTCCCCGTTCTGATGTCGTAACAAAGGGCCTGCCCTCAGTGCCGACAGACGCCAATAAGATTCCAAACAGTGCTGCGGGCACATCCCGCTACCGTCAACTCTCCCCAGCACCAGTCGCCTACCCCTACCAAGCTGATCAGTCTTAGAACGCCTGATCCAAAATACAATACCTCCTGCCCAAAAGTCAACATCTTCCGCTAACAGACCACCCACCTTATTTTTATTTGGGGACACCAGCTCCCCCAGGCGCAAAGCGCCAAAGAACGCTAAAGAGAAGGCTAACCTAAACAATACAACCTCAAACTGCGAACTACAAATACCGCCCAAAGCCTCCCCAAGCCGTTCCAGCATACCAAAAGAAATCGGCCTACGCTTATCAAAAGACACATTGCCCTTCCGAAAACCCTTCAAAGCCTGCCTTATCAAAAAATCTTTTGTCAGATCAGCTGAACCTTGCAACCGAAAACCAAAGGCCAGACCCGCAACAACTTTGTTTAACCTCGAAACGGACCATCCCCATTCGGCCGCCTTACCCATCAAAGCCAGCAGAGCCATAATCTTATCGCCGTCGGATTCCACTGGGCCGCATTGGACCAACCAACCTTCCCACATCTCCCACGCCGCTGCATAATCCGACCATGTCCTGCTCGACAGTGAGGCCTGTATCAAGCGACCTCCCCTTCCGCAACAATCTGCCACAGATGCGAAGGACATCCCGCTCCTGTAGGTTCCGAATCTGGCGCCAGTTCCCGGAATCGGTCCCACTGAAAACGAGATAAAGCATCAGCTATATTGTTTTGGACACCTGGTACATGCACCGCCGAAATCCACGAATTCAATTCCAAACACCTCAACACCAATTCCCTAACCAACCTAATCACGGGGGGAGAAGAGGAAGATAAACTGTTGATAACTGACACGACACTCAAGTTATCACAATGGAATCGTACCCGACGATCCTTAAAATTCTCGCCCCAAATAAACGCTGCCACTACAATTGGGAACAACTCCAACAATGCCAAATTTTTGGTTAGCCCGTTTTGCCGCCATTCTTCCGGCCACACTCCGACACTCCATTTGCCTGCACAGTAGGCGCCATAACCGGCTCCCCCTGCTGCGTCCGTATAAATTTCACAATCAAAGGCGTTCAAATCCTCCTGCTGAATCAATGATCTGCCATTATAATTTTCCAAGAAACGCTGCCAAACCAACAGATCGTCCTTGTGCTCCCGGCTCAAACGTATGAAATGATGAGCTGCACGGACTCCCGCCGTAGCTCTGGACAACCTTCGGCAAAAAATCCGGCCCATAGGCATGATCCGGCACGCAAAATTTAAGCGCCCTAGCAACGACTGTAACTCCTTCAACGTCACTTTCCTCAATTTTCCGATTCTGGACACCTCCTGCTTCAGCAACAACAATTTGTCGTCGGGCAACCTGCATTCCATCTTTCTAGAATCGATAAGAATCCCGAGAAAACTTAAGACCGTACAGGGACCCTCTGTTTTCTCCTGCGCCAAAGGGACCCCGAAATGCCCGGACACCCATTCCATGGTGGCCAATAAATTACCGCAAACCGCAGAGTCCGGGGGGCCCACAAACATGAAGTCATCCAAATAATGAATGACCGAAGCAACATCAGAAACGTCTCTAACAACCCATTCCAAAAAAGTACTGAAAGTTTCAAACAACGAGCAAGAAATGGAACAGCCCATCGGCAAACACCTGTCTAAATAAAATTCTCCATTCCAAAAACAACCTAGTAACGGAATGCTCTCCGGATGTACCGGCAGAAGCCGAAAGGCAGACTCGATGTCTGTCTTCGCCATCAAGGCCCCCGCTCCGTACATACGAACCCATTGCACTGCCGCATCGAACGACGTGTATACAACCGAGCATAATTCCTCCGCAATGCCATCGTTAACAGAACAACCTTTTGGGTACGATAGGTGCTGGATTAAACGAAACTTATTTGGCTCCTTCTTGGGCACCACCCCCAATGGAGAAACGATCACCCCTTCCATAGGCAGCGAACTAAACGGGCCCGCCATTCTTCCTAACTCCACCTCTTTTGCTAACTTACTCGAAACAACATCCGCATGTAAACTTGCTGACCTCAGATTTTTTGTAGAAAAGGGGACCGTATGATTCGGGTGAGGAATCCTAAAACCTTCAGCAAAACCGTCCCTAATCACCACCGCCTTCAACCGGTCCGGATATCTACTTAGATAAGGGGCCATCTTTTGAAGCCTCACCGGCGTCACCCCCATGACCGCTACCCCCTGCTGGCTTGCCCCTTGCTTTTCTGAAACATTTTGAAGCCCCGTGTGAAGCTCCGCTACAATGGGAACACACGTGCTTAAACCTGCAGGTATTGCCATACTTGCACTGGCCGTCGTTGAACTGCCAGCACGTTCCCGTTTTTTCCTTCGCCCCTTGATACCCCTGTCCTCCTCCTCCCCCTTGTCCTGATTGCTGACTACTACTCCCCGCGCCCCCTTGAAAGGACTGCCCGTACCTCACAGGGGCCATCACCTTCAGCCACAATCCAATGTCCTTATGCTCCCATTTTATCTCAGGCCTAACCGCCTTCCGCTGCCTGAATTGTTCATCGTAACGCTGCCAAGCCTGGCCCCCATACGTACGATGTGCCTCACCAATAGAATCAAAGTAACAGAAAAGACCCGAGCAATTTTCCGGGAATTTTTCTCCTATCACACTGGCCAAGATAGCAAAAGCCTGTTGCCAATTAACAAACGTTTGCGGAATCAGGCGCCAACGCCTTTTTTCCTCCTCTTCCTTTTTGCTATCATCTTTTTTCCCTTTGTCCAGATTAAATTTTTCCAAAGGGAGGAGGGAGAAAATCTCGACAAATTCATCCTTCCAGATCTTCTCCTTCACCTCCTTCTTTAAATGGGCACCGAGGGGACCCTCAAAGCACACAAAGACCTCCCCTTTTGCCCGATCATCCAACTTTATCTCATCCTTCTTACCCGTCTCCGTTTGAACCGACACTGACACCCCAGCTGCCTGGGCCGACGCGGCCGCCCCAGACCTCACTAATTCACCGGAGCCCCCTCCCCCGGCTGTACTAACAGGATCCACCAACCAAGCCCCAGCAGGTGACCCTCCCATATTACTTGCTGGCCCCGCGTCCAATCGCCTCAAAATATGCGACATACCTGCCAAAAGCTCTCTAACGCCAGGAAGCCCAGAACCAGCGTCCCCTACCCCCTCCACTAACCCCACCGTACCCGGCACCGAAATAGGAATAGACATGTACTCACGAGGCTGCGCAGGTGCTGTGTCCCCACCAGCCGTGTCTCCGGAATCCCGCTGTTCGCCATCTTCTGGATGTTCGCTCTCAGATCCGGGGTCGTCGCTGCCGCTGAATTGCCCCAGGCCCGCGCCCCTGGCCTCCACGTCACCAGGGGGGACCGAGACTGGCGATACACTCCTGTCGCTGGACCTCCTGGCGGATCTTGACCTGACGGCTGTTTGCAATCCACCTCGGCCTCCTGGCCTACTTGCCCGACCGGCACCTGCCCCACGACCAACGCGTCCCGGGCCCAGCTGAACCACCGATGCCAGCCTGCCCGTCGCCCTACTCTGTCGTCTCGTGCCGCTGCCAGGCCCACCTAGGGGAGGTGAGCCCGCCGCTGTCACCGCTGCTCCATAGCTCCCCCTCACTGCTGCCGTCGCTGGACTCCTGGCTCCTCCTGTTGTCGCCGCCGCTAACTGTGCTGTAAGTCTGCTGTTCCTGGCGCCGCTGGGGGGCGCCGCACTTCCCCTCGATCCCGGACTAGGCCGCACTACCTGTGCGGCCCTCACCGCTGACGTCGCTGTGCTCCCTTCTCCTCCTGACTCTGCCGCCGCTGCCCGCGCTGTGCTCCGGCTGCTTCTGGCACCGCTAGAGGGCGCCGCACCGCCGCTCGCTCCCGGACTAGGCCGCACTTCCGTTGCGGCCCTGGCTTCCGCTGCGGCCCTGGCATCGGGCCGTGCCTGGCTGGTCGCCGCTCCACGTCGCCGCCTCGCGCCGGCAGAGCCGCCGGGTGGATTCCTGCCGGAGGGGGGGACGGGCAGGATGGTCGCGCCGCGTCCCGCAGCCCCCGCAGGGTCCCCGGAGGGGCTCCGCGGCCTGCGCCTGCCGCGCGGTGACATGTCGGGGGACAATCTTTCTGGGGGCCGGGTTCTCCTGGTCCTGCTGCCCCGGCTCCCGCAGTCGCCCAGCAGCCTGGTGAGCTGCTCTTCCAGCCATCCATCGCTCCTGGACCTGGATTCCCTGCGCAGCTGCTCCACGAGGCTGTCTATGGAGGCCATGGTGAGTAGCTGCACACTTCTTCTCTCCTGATGATTCACCTCACAAGTGATCCTTCCCGCACTTCTCCAGCCCCTGCCTCCTTTCCCCACTAGGTCCACCCCTTATTCAAAAATTTCCACCAATCACCTATAAGATCCCTTTTTTTATTCAAAACTCTAAAACTCCCTTCTTGGCAACGCAGTCATGTGGGGGCTTTCATCCAGCTGCGCCCATTACAGCCCCCCTTCTGTCTGAGGAAAGAGTCGTATGTGTACACGGCCCCATAGACAAAACATCAGATCGCACTTGGACCAAAAATACACTTGTCTGCACCTGCCCCTACCAACAGGCATAATGAAATTGCAATTCTGAAATACTGCAGTCTATTGTGTAAAAAATGAGAATATTCTTTTTTTAAGCCATTTACTGAGTAAATAAGTAAGTTAGAATGTTCAGGAAAGTGATTAGAATCATTTAAAAAAAATCCAAATTTCATAACTCTACTTTTGACTTAAATTTACTGAGGGAAAATAACAACAACAAAAAACTATATGACCACATTCACAGTTACCCATTTAATACAGATTATTTATTTTGCATGGTAAATGCAATTAACTTAAAACAATGCGCAAAAAAAGAAATCAAGAAGGCAGCACAGCCCAACAGCGAGACTAAATGTGAAGTCACTAGCTAAACAGCCGAGCCTGACACTTAGGGGAGGTGCTCACGTTAGAAAAAAAGTAGGCACATAGTAGCAAAGATAGAAAGAAACGTGGCAACACTCACGGACCCTGTGAAGCAGACTATTCCTTTATTGAAGCATATACAATTTCCTTATTGTTTTCCCTATGTAAAATTTCCTGCAAGGACAGAATACCACGTAAACTATGTAGTCTGTCTTGCAGGTGATTAGTTGTTTGACGTGATGTGAACAGGGACCAATGTTATGTCTGTAAATAAATATATAGATTGGCAGGTATAAGGGCACTAGATGTAATACCGGCTTTGGGGATACACTGTTTCAATGCTATGTAAGTATATTCTGTACGGTCCCAATTTTGTTTGATATGATTGTTTGTGTTTAACATTAATATTTTGTTGGATTTCATGACTCCAGGTGTATATATACAATATTGTTGTGCATATGCCCTTTTACTGATTTTGATATTCACGTTTTTAATTGATTTTACTTTGCACCTGTTTTCTGCCTACGCTGGTCGGGACCTGCGTCAGAGGGGGCGGCGTTTCGGCACTTATCTCACCTGACGTTACTTCCTCCCAGTGTGGACCCGTAGAAGCGCCGGTGTTGGCGTGAAACGGCTGTTGTCCTCTCCCCGCTCACCTCGTCCCGTTCCTTGTCTTCCCCGTGCCGTGAAGATGTGTTCACAATCGCTTCAATAAAGGAATAGTCTGCTTCACAGGGTCGGTGAGTGTTGCCACATTTCTTTCTATTTTTGCTATTAACTTAAAACAATACTTAAATAATTGGTTTTGATATCCTGCCTCCCAAAAAGTAAGCACAAAGTCGTATGTAAAATAAATAGTGATCATGAAAAATCTTCACGCATAACGCAAGCTTTCATACAGCTCCATCCACTGAAAAATAAAAATATTATGGGTGTGTAAATGAATACCCATCCCCCCCAAAAAATTATATATTATATTATATATATATATATATATATATATATATATATATATATATATATACACACACACAGGTGCGTCTGACAAAATTAGAATATCATCAAAAAGTTGATTTATTTCAGTTCTTCAATACAGAAAGTGAAACTCATATATTATATAGAGTCATTGCAAACAGAGTGATTTATTTCAATCGTTTATTTCTGTTAATGTTGATGATTATGGCTTACAGCCAATGAAAACCCAAAAGTCATTATCTCAGTAAATTAGAATAATTAACAAAAAAAATCTGCAAAGGCTTCCTTAATGTCTAAAAAGGTCCCTTAGTCTGTTTCAGTAGCTCCACAATCATGGGGAAGACTGCTGACTTGACAGATGTCCCTAAGGCATCATTGACACACTCCACAAGGAGGGTAAGCCACAAAAGGTCATTGATAAAGAACTGGCTGTTCACAGAGTGCTGCATCCAAGCATATTAATGGAAAATTGAGAGGAAGGAAAAAGTGTGGTAGAAAAAGGTGCACAAGCAACCGGGATAACCACAGCCTTCAAAGGATTATTAACCCTGCTGTTTTGTTCGTATTTACTATACACTTGTAGTGTTCTGGGTCACTATGACCCGGCTTATTAAACCTTGATTTTAGACACTCTAACTCCATTTTTTTTATACTTTTTGCTTACTAGACTGTTTGTGAACATGTTTGGTAGTAAAAAAAAAGAAAAATGAACTAGAAATCTTTTTTTTTTGTTTTTATTCTGAAAAAACAGATCAATGAGCAAAACGAAAATAGAAAACTACACATATTTTGTAATAAAAAAAAACCTTTGTAAGTAAACAATAATAATAAAGTCTGAGAAAAAAAACAGCTTCAAAAACAATAAGAGCTTCTATACTACATCAAAGCATACCAGTGCTCAATATCCAGCAATCTATCATGCTAAGTGTAGAGCAGTGTATCACACAGTAATAACACTAATTACATGTAATAAAATAAAATAAAAGTATTCCTTTACAATATACAATCTATCAATAGAATTGATTAGTAAAAGCATAACAAGCAACATACCTGTAGAAAACAAAGATACTGCCTGGAACAGAGATATCCTGGAACAGAGGTATGTACACAGCTGCTCTCCAAAGAAACTGAAAGGTAACATGTCTGGGCTAGCATATGTGTACTGATAAGAACAGAGAAGATAAGAACCCTTCTGAAAACAAGCAGATAAGCCAGGAAGACAGACTTACTTTACAAAAAGAAACGTCTTAGACAGCGCGTTCTGAGCAGTCCGTTCTGCGCATAATATACACGTGTAGTGCACACCTAGTGATCTCTCCGGATGCACTCTACATTTTAGAATAGACTGCGCACCAAAAATAATCAATATAAAGCCATTTTTATGGTGCGCAGATCTCAATGCATACCCCCGGTAGAGCGCGTGTACAACCCCATTGAAATAATTTAGGAAATAAATCAATTGATATACAATAGTAGATGCAATAAATAGACCCAACTTAGGTTATAACTCCTTTATTTCACTGAAAATATGGCCTCACAGCTGTAAAAAACGATGTCGGGTCACTATGACCCGAACACAACAAGTGTAACTTTTTGCGTGTAGCAAAAAGTAAACGAAAAAAAAAAAAATACTCATAGGTAGGTCCCCCCAAATGAGGAAAAGTCAAGGAGTCTCAAGTTTTAGAGACTTACAGAAAAAAATCTACAGGGCCGCAAAAAGTCTGTTCGGGTCAATATGACCCGAACAGAACATCAAGGTTAAGAAAAGGACATTCAAAAATGTGATCGAGATTCACAAGGAGTGGACTGCTGCTGGAGTCATTGCTACAAGAGCCACCATACACAGACGTGTCCAGGACATGGGCTACAAGTGTCACATTCCTTGTGTCCAGCCACTCATGACTAATAGACAACGCCAGAAGCATCTTACCTGGCCAAGGAGAAAAAGACCTGGACTGTTCTCAGTGGTCCATGGTGTTGTTTTCAGATGAAAGTATATTTTGCATTTCATTTGGAAATCAAGTTCTCAGAGTCTGGAGGAAGGGTGGAGAGGCCACAATCCAAGCTGCTGGAGGTCTAGTGTGAAGTCTCCACAATCAGTGATGGTTTGGGGAGCCATGTCATCTGCTGGTGTAGGTCCACTGTGTTTTATCAAGACCAAAGTCAGCGCAGCCATCTACCAGGACATTTTAGAGCACTTCATGCTTCCCTCTGCCGACAAGCTTTTTGGAGATGGAAATGTCATTCTCCAGCAGGATTTGGCACCTGTCCACACGGCCAAAAGTACCAATACCTGGTTTACAAACAACAGTATCACTGTGCTTGATAGGCAGCAAACTCGCCTGACCTTAACCACATACAGAATCTATGGGGTATTGTGAAGGGGAAGATGAGAGACACCAGACCCCACAATGTAGATGACCTGAAGGCTGCTATCAAAGCAACCTGGGCTTCCATAACACCTCAGTAGTGCCACAGGCTGATCGCCTCCATGCCACGCTGCATTGATTCACTAATTAATGCAAAAGTATTGAGTGCATTTACTGAACATACATTTCAGTAGGCCAACATTTCGGATTTTAAAATAATGTTTCAAGCTGGTGTTATAAAGTATTCTAATTTAGTGAGGTAATGACTTTTGGTTTTCATTGGCTGTAAGCCATAATCATCAACATTAAATACATGATTGGTATTGCTACAAACATATCAACCTGTAGAATATAAATGCATTATTTTTTTATTTGCATGGTCAACGGTTTGAGAAAGACATGAATGGAGAAGGCTCCTATTTTGTTAAATGCTTATCTCCTAAACAATAAAATTGGTTGGAAAGTGGATGGGGATTATTTACAAAAAATAAATACCAAAATTGTGAATTAAACTGAGGGTTTTGACAACTTCTCATTTTGTTTCATTTGGATTATGACATTGAGAAGCTTTTGTATGGATGTAAACAATTAAACAGCTAGAGCTGATTATTTCCTTATGTTTTGCGGAACTAAATTCCTAGGGCAAATTGTGCCAACAAGTTAATAAGTAAGATAAATTAAAGGAAAACTCTTGGTGACACAAGAAGAAGTCATAGCAGCCTGCCTCACCTACTTATTCTGTTGTCCTCTATATAACACCTCTAGCTTGCTTTTCAGAAGACAGTCATTTCGGATTGTCATTAGTAGACTGGGGTAACATAGTCGCAGGTTTAGGAGTGGCTGTAGACCGTGCCTTGTGCAGCAGCATGTCTTGGGCAAGGTGTTATCTTAACCTCTCGCTATTGTGGGCCGGAGTTATGTTGGCAAGAGGCTTATAACATCGACAGAAAACAGGAAGCATAATAAACCTAAAAAGAACCCTGAGAGCTACCAAAGGGCAATACATATAAACCGAAAAAAGAGAGCCAAACAACCACTAGGTGCGGTAATGGATACTACATGTAACTAGGCAAATGAAAAAACATAGAGGCTATCTGCTCCCTGTCTGCACGCCGGCACCCTGTCGCTGAGATGTCCCAAGGTATTAGTATTCACTAGTTCATTTTCACTTTATGCCATTTGGGTTTACCGTGTGTTACATGGTGCAGTTCTGCAACCCAGCATTCTGGGTTTTCATTGCTTGCACTTCTCAGCTTGCTCTCTCACCTGTCATCCTCTATGAGGTTTTGCATTGATTATCCGCGGGCGTTACTTTTGGCATCTATGCCTCAGGTGTTGTGGGCTGTGCAGCAGTCTGTTAGGGGTCGAGTTCCCGCTTCTGCACAGGGGGAATCTCGAGCCATCTCCGCTGCGGTCTCCCATTCTTGTCCAGCCGCAGTGGAGTCTGCTCAGCAAAGACGTCGGTCCCAGCGTCTTGCTCATTCTCACTCTGTTCTGAGAGTTACTGCTGTTTCTCCAGTCTCTGCCATTAAAGCCAGTACTGGTCAGCAGCGAGCGGACTTCTCTGGGACTAAGTCCTTGTCTGCGCATACTGAGCATGCCCAGGGTAAGATCTCCCGTTGGAGATCGAGGGTCATGTGCTCAGGCTCTGCGGCACATTCCATTGGTCCTCTTGACAGGTCTTGGAAGGGCAAAAGTCCTGTGGCCACTTCCTGTGCTGCAACTATATAAACTGCGCATGACCGCACGGCCATGCGCTAGTATTGTCTTGTAAATATGTGTGTGTGTTGTGAGTGAAAGTCGCTCTTTAAAATACCCTCCCTATTGAATGTCTGTTCGCGGAAGGTGTATGTTTGCTATCTAGCGCCCGACTTGTCCAACAGCACGAAACACACATTGCAGCGTCCTCTTGCTGTGTCCGCCTGTACGGCGCCGTGCGCTTGCCTTGCGCTTTCCATACCCAAGCCAGTGTGGTTGGTGGCGTCCGTCAGTGCGGCATTGCTCGCACTCCTGTGCATTTATATATTTATTCTTAGTTTCCTTACACACCCAGTTGTGGTGTAGTGCCAGCGAGGGTCTAATCGGACTTCAATCCCAGTTGGGGTTAAGTACGCTGACTGCTCGCTCGCGCTTTAGGTGCGGTGCCGCGATCCTGTGACGCAGCAGGATTGCTCCCTTCACGCTGGGTGAGGTTGAACCCACGTGTATATACTATAGTGTACCGCCATATAGTCTGCTATTTACTAGCAGCAGGGTTTCTCCTGCACGGTGGACCCCGGACTGCGAACGCATCTTTCTTGGTGCGTTCCGCCAGTCCTAACAGAATACTAGCGCCAGGGTCTGGCTAGTAAATGGCGGACGACCAGCGTTTACAGAGGTACATCCAGCAGCTGGAGGGAAGGTTGGCAGCTCTTGAGCGTACAACCTCAGCTGTGGATGTCACTGCTGTAGCTGTTCAGGCTGCTAGTGTAGCCGCAGCCAGTTTGTCCGCTGCCACCCCTGCACCGACTTTATCCCGTCTCCCGCTTCCTGACAAGTTTGCTGGCGACAGTAAACAATGTCGCGGATTCGTGAGCCAGTGCTCCATACATCTTGAGCTCCTGGCGTCACGCTTCCCTACGGAACGGGCGAGAGTGGGATTTATTCTATCTCTCTTGTCGGGCAGGGCGTTGGAGTGGGCAACGCCACTTTGGGAGCGAGATGATCGTGTGGTACAGAGTGCTCCTCTCTTCTTGGACACTCTGAAGCAGGTCTTTTTAGGACCTCGTGTTACCCACGATACCGCGCTCCAGTTGTTGACTATTATTCAGGGCACGTCCGTGGTCAGCCAGTTTGCCATCCAGTTCCGGACTCTAGCTTCTGAGTTAGAGTGGCCAGACAAAGTTCTTATTCCGGTGTTCTGGAGGGGACTGGCAGACCATGTGAAGGACGCCTTGGCCACCAGGGAGATACCCGCCACACTGGAGGAACTTATCTCAGTATCTACCCGCATCGACCTCCGTTTTCACGAGCGGAGGTTGGAGCGGACCCAGTGTAGGCAGAGGTTTCGGCTGGCTCCTACCTTCGCCAGACCTCTTGAATCTCCTGTCTTGGCGTCAGACATCGGTCATCAACTTGGACATTACGCCAATAAATGTCCGCGGCGGTCGGGAAGACGATCGCGTCTAGTAACCATTGGGGGAGGTTCACTAGACACAGCAGCATTTTCCTCCAAACTGTCCTTTAAAGGGACAATCCTGTTAGGCTCCTCCACTCTAACAGTCGAGCTTTGTGTGGATTCAGGAGCAGAGGGAAACTTCATGTCCTCTGCTTTTGCTCTACGCCATGCTATACCACTAGTCACGCTCGCCAAACCAGTTACAGTTAGAGTTGTGAATGGGGCGACACTTCCACTGCAGATCACACACCAGACAGTTCCGTTCACGCTGTCCATGTCCCCTTCCCACCAGGAGATTATTTCCCTTCTTGTTCTTCCCGAGGGAATGGATGAGATTTTGCTGGGAATACCCTGGCTCCGTTTCCACTCTCCACATATTGAGTGGTCCTCAGGGAGAATATTGGGTTGGAGTAAGTCTTGTATGGGCAGGTGTGTGAGTGAGTGTTTACAGGTTTCTACTACTGAGGTACCCGCAGACCTTTCATCTCTTCCTAGGTGCTATTGGTGCTATGCAGATGTATTCTCTAAGAAGGCTGCTGAGACCCTACCGCCTCATCGCCCCTACGACTGTCCTATAGACCTCTTGCCTGGAGCTGAACCTCCTCGGGGAAGAGTATATCCCCTCTCCCTCCCAGAGACGGAGGCTATGTCTCAATACATTCAGGAGAATTTGGCAAGAGGGTTTATAAGGAAGTCGGTGTCTCCGGCAGGGGCGGGATTCTTCTTCGTACAGAAGAAGAACGGGGAGTTACGTCCTTGCATCGATTACAGGGGTCTCAATGCTATCACCATTAAAAATAAATACCCGTTGCCCCTGATATCGGAGCTCTTTGACAGGCTAAGGGGAGCTAAGATATTCACCAAATTAGATCTGCGGGGTGCCTATAATCTGATTCGTATCCGTGAGGGGGACGAATGGAAAACGGCTTTCAATACCAGGGATGGGCACTATGAGTACCTGGTGATGCCCTTCGGGCTCTGTAATGCCCCAGCCGTTTTTCAGGACTTTGTCAACGATATCTTCCGGGATATGCTTTCCACCTCGGTTGTAGTCTATCTGGATGATATTCTCATCTTCTCTCCAGATATTGACTCCCACCGGAGAGATGTTGGCAGAGTCTTCGAACTCCTACGGGCGAATTCCTTATATGCAAAGTTGGAGAAGTGTGTGTTTGAGCAGGAGTCCTTACCTTTCCTGGGCTATATCATCTCGGCCCAGGGATTGGCTATGGATCCTGCCAAACTACAGGCAGTGATGGACTGGCAGGAACCCCATTCTCTTAAAGCGGTGCAGCGCTTTATGGGGTTCATAAATTACTATCGCCAGTTCATTCCCCACTTCTCAACTTTGGTAGCTCCCTTGGTATCCCTCACCAAGAAGGGAGCAAATCCCAAATTGTGGTCCGAAGGGGTCTCCAAGGCCTTCGCTTCTATAAAGTCCCATTTTGCTAGCGCTCCCATCTTACATCGTCCCGATGTAGATAAGCCATTCCTTATGGAGGTGGATGCCTCATCCGTTGGTGCTGGAGCAGTCCTCTATCAAAAGGATGCTCAAGGTCGGAAGCACCCATGCTTCTTCTTCTCAAAGACCTTCACACCAGCGGAGAGAAATTACTCCATCGGGGATAGGGAGTTGCTGGCAATGAAGTTGGCCTTTTCGGAGTGGAGACACCTCTTGGAGGGTGCTCGGTTCCCATTCCAAGTCTTCACGGACCACAAGAATTTGGTCTATTTGCAGACAGCCCAGCGGCTGAATTCTCGTCAGGCCAGATGGTCCTTGTTTTTCTCCCGGTTCCACTTTACTCTACATTATCTCGCCGGAGAGAAGAACATTCGTGCTGACGCTCTCTCTCGCTCCCTTGTGTCAACTGAGGAGGAGGAGGACGAGCCTCGGCTCATTGTCCCTTCGGAGAGTCTGAGAACCGTAGCTCCGGTTTCGCTTGAGTCTGTGCCTCCGGGCAAGACTTTTGTTCCCATCAATTTGCGACCGGAGGTTCTCTCATGGGCTCATTCGTCCAGAGTGGGTGGACACTTTGGGGCAAAGAGGACATCAGAGTTGCTGGCGAGAATGTACTGGTGGCCACATATGGTTCGTGACGTCGGAGACTACGTTCGGGCATGTGTCTCTTGTGCCAAGAATAAGTCTCTCCGTCAACGGCCAGCTGGGTTGTTATACCCTCTGCCGGTGGCAGACAGGCCCTGGGAGATGGTCGGGATGGACTTTGTGGTGGGTCTGCCCAAGTCTCGTGGCTGTACCATTATTTGGGTAATCACCGACCATTTTTCTAAAATGGTGCATTTGGTGCCGCTTCCTCGGCTACCTTCTGCACGGGCCTTGGCAGCGTTGTTTATTAAACACATCTTCCGTCTTCACGGTATGCCAGACAAAATTGTCAGTGATCGGGGTCCCCAGTTTGCGTCTCGGTTCTGGAGAGAGCTTTGTCATCTTCTCACTATTGAGTTAAATCTCTCTTCGGCATATCATCCCGAGACGAATGGGTTGGTGGAGAGAGCCAACCAGACCTTAGTCACATATCTGCGACATTTTGTCTCTGCTAAGCAAGATGACTGGGCATCTTTGCTACCGTGGGCGGAGTTTGCTCTTAACAATGCTGTAGCTGACTCCACTGGACAGACCCCATTCCTCCTTAACTATGGTCAGCATCCGCGGGTACCTGTGCCCATGCCCGTGTCTTCCGCCGATTCCAGGGTGGCAGACTGGGCTGTGGAGGCACGGGACATTTGGGATCGCACTCAGGATGCCATTCGGGCTTCCAAGGAGAGAATGAGGTCCTCCGCCGACGCACATCGGCGCCCCGCTCCAACCTTTGCTCCTGGCGATTTGGTGTGGCTCTCCGCCCGTAACATCAGGCTGCGAGTTGAGTCTACCAAGTTTGCACCTCGCTACTTAGGTCCTTTTAAGGTCCTCGAACAGGTTAATCCTGTGGTTTACCGCCTGGCCCTTCCTCCACGCCTTGGTATCACCGACACCTTTCATGTGTCCCTCCTTAAGCCCGTCTACATGTCCCGGTTTTCTGAGTCTTCTACTGGGACGTCGGGTTCGTCTACGGACGATTACGAGGTGAACGCTATCTTGGGGTTCAAGGTGGTTCGTGGCAAAAAATTTTATTTGGTGGACTGGAGGGGTTACGGTCCTGAGGATAGATCCTGGGAGCCTGCTGAGCACATCCGGGCTCCGCAGCTCATTGCTGCCTTCGAACGTAGCGAGGCCCAAGGAGGGGGGGGCCCTAGGAGGGGGGGGTAATGTTAGGGGTCGAGTTCCCGCTTCTGCACAGGGGGAATCTCGAGCCATCTCCGCTGCGGTCTCCCATTCTTGTCCAGCCGCAGTGGAGTCTGCTCAGCAAAGACGTCGGTCCCAGCGTCTTGCTCATTCTCACTCTGTTCTGAGAGTTACTGCTGTTTCTCCAGTCTCTGCCATTAAAGCCAGTACTGGTCAGCAGCGAGCGGACTTCTCTGGGACTAAGTCCTTGTCTGCGCATACTGAGCATGCCCAGGGTAAGATCTCCCGTTGGAGATCGAGGGTCATGTGCTCAGGCTCTGCGGCACATTCCATTGGTCCTCTTGACAGGTCTTGGAAGGACAAAAGTCCTGTGGCCACTTCCTGTGCTGCAACTATATAAACTGCGCATGACCGCACGGCCATGCGCTAGTATTGTCTTGTAAATATGTGTGTGTGTTGTGAGTGAAAGTCGCTCTTTAAAATACCCTCCCTATTGAATGTCTGTTCGCGGAAGGTGTATGTTTGCTATCTAGCGCCCGACTTGTCCAACAGCACGAAACACACATTGCAGCGTCCTCTTGCTGTGTCCGCCTGTACGGCGCCGTGCGCTTGCCTTGCGCTTTCCATACCCAAGCCAGTGTGGTTGGTGGCGTCCGTCAGTGCGGCATTGCTCGCACTCCTGTGCATTTATATATTTATTCTTAGTTTCCTTACACACCCAGTTGTGGTGTAGTGCCAGCGAGGGTCTAATCGGACTTCAATCCCAGTTGGGGTTAAGTACGCTGACTGCTCGCTCGCGCTTTAGGTGCGGTGCCGCGATCCTGTGACGCAGCAGGATTGCTCCCTTCACGCTGGGTGAGGTTGAACCCACGTGTATATACTATAGTGTACCGCCATATAGTCTGCTATTTACTAGCAGCAGGGTTTCTCCTGCACGGTGGACCCCGGACTGCGAACGCATCTTTCTTGGTGCGTTCCGCCAGTCCTAACACAGTCACTTTTTTGTGCAGTCTTTCAGCGCATCCTCTATTTTTTGTTACATCTGATGCGCTGCTCTTTTTAGCTGTTCTTTGCTCATTCACTGCTGTCCTGTTTGTATTTGAACTATTTATATTTAGTATCTTCAATAAAACTTTATACTCATATTTACCCCCGTCTGGTATGGTTTTTATGTATATGGTCATAATTGATGTTTTTTCATTTGCCTAGTTACATGTATCCATTACTGCACCTAGTGGTTGTTTGGCTCTCATTTTTCGGTTTATATAGAAAACAGGAAGCAGCCTGGAGGGAAGTCAGTGACACCATCCATGCTGAAAGGATTAAGGCTGGGTTCACACTTTGCGGTTTTTACCGCGGAACCGCCGCGATTTTGATGCTGCGGGTACGCAGCAGTTTCCATAGCATTTCCATTTACATGTAAACCCTATGGAAACCGCAAACTGCTGTGCACATGCTGCGGGAAAAATCGTGCAGAAACGCAGCGGTTTAAAACCCGCAGCATGTCACTTCTTTGTGCAGAATCGCTGCGATTCTGCACCCATGGGAATGCATTGAACCGCTTACTTCCCGCATGGGGCTGTGCCCACGTTGCGGGAAGTAAGCGGCTAATGTGCGGTTCCTACCCGGGGTGGAGGAGAGGAGACTCTCCTCCAGGCCCTGGGAACCATATTTGGGGTAAAAAAAAGAATAAAAATAAAAAATCATGTTATACTCACCTCTCAGCGCTGCACGCGGCCGTCCGGTCAGAGTTGCTGTGCGAACAGGACCTGCGGTGACGTCGCGGTCACATGACCGTGACGTCACGAAGGGTCCTTCTCGCATAGCATCTTTGGAACCGGACCGCCGGGTGCAGCGCCGAGGAGATCCGGACATCAGAGGGTGAGTATAACCAATTTTTATTATTTTTAACATTACAATTGATGCTGCATATTGCTGCATATGCAGCATCAATAGTATAGGCGGAAACCCGCAGCAGAAACCGCAGAACAAACCGCGATAAATCTGCAGGGAGAACCACAGCGGTTTTGCCCTGCAGATTTATCAAATCCGCTGCGAGAGAACCCGCAGAGGGACGCCGCAAAGTGTGAACATAGCCTTAAGGCTGAGACAGACTGACGTATAACTTGTGCGATGATCGCATTGCACTTCACGCACCTTCTGACCTGAGCATGACAGCGGGATGTATTTCTATGTAGCCGTCAGGCTCAGGTCAGGAGAGTAGACAGCCAGTACGAGGTTTACGATGCGGTCCTTGCACGAGTTATATGGCAGTCTGTCTCTGTCCTTAGACACTTGAATACTGTTGCAAAGTAAAGAATTTTTAATTATTTTTTGTTTTACTCAAATTTACAAGAGACAGATAACGTGAGAACAAATGAGCTTAAAGGGAATCTGTCATGAAAAAACCACATATTGACCTGCAGGTATGAGGTTGATCTGCAGGTCAATAGCATTCTGAAGCTGCACCTGCACTTAGACCACCGTTGTTGGGGGGGGGGGAGGGGGATAATGCGCTTTATTCCTCCAGGCAGCGTCTGGCTTTCAGTCATATGGGTCATATGGGTGGATCGTTGCGGCTTCAGTCAGTGCATAATGAGCGGTATTGGTAAGCATGCTCTGGCTCTGTAAGCATTAGAGCCAGCTGCCAGTCAGTATCGGGGGGGGGGGGGGGTGCAGTTACATCCGCCATTCATCACACACAGAGGGGTGACTGAAACTGCACCAGTTCACCCCTACGACTGAAAGCCCGAGGCAGCCAGGAGGAATTAAGTTCACTTAGTGCCAGCAGCGGGGCTCTTAGTGTTAGCGCCGAGCCGGTTCAGAACGCTATTAACCTGCACATTAACCCCATATCTGCAGGTTAATAGCATTTTTTTTACATGACAGGTTCCCTTTAACCATTCATCAACAGCGCAGCCTCACAATAAAAAAAAAACTTTTAATTTTACGTGGATGAGCGCAGCAAGACTATGCTTTTCTACAGGTTTTTGTCAGACAGGACAGACATACGTTAGGCCCTGTTCACACTGCGTTAGTGGAGGAAGGGGGTTGCCTGAGACTCTCTAAAACGTGATTTAAACAAACTCCGATGGGACTATAAATGGCAGTGAGACGAACGGAGGTCACATAAACCAAGCTTGTGCTTTTTTCGAGGTCATTTTTCAGATCGACACAGAAAGGTAGCAGCCCACGGTTTTTATTGTTCATAAAAAACAAAATGATAGGACATGTTTTCATTACTAACCATTGTAGAGCTGCTTTATTTTTTATTTTAGAGGAATGGCTTCAAATGTGCACACAACCTTTACAGTGATACATGGCATTGTAATGCTTCTCACGTGAATTGTAGACATTTAAATTGCTGTTTCTGCTGATGTTTTAGGCCACTGTCAAGCGTGTAAAGCTTATGCAGTAGCGGGTAGTGGATCTGTACTGATGGCATTGTTAAAACATCCCTCCGAGCAAGGTACAGAGCAGGACTATGTTCCCCCTTTGAGGATGTCATCACATAATGTCTACACAGCGTAGTATAGATTTGCATTAGGGACATAGTCACACTGTGTTAGTGTCCTATAGCTCATGTCAATTTACTCCCCAGAGGCATGAACACCAGATAAGTTCCTAGAATATCAGCCTTCCATATGAAATGTCAGATATTTGGGATCACCTACCAGAAATCTTTGAAGTAAGCGGGGTGAATAGCCTGCAAGTCGTCAATACCCTTCTGCAAGTATTCCTTTTCCTACAATAAAAGTGCACCAAATGTTATGACTTGTAGGATCGACTGAATTCTTAAAAGGGTTGTCAACCTTTGGTAACAAGTATTTTTTATTATTTAAATGCATGTATTTTGGGATAAAAAATTTTTTCCAGTTGTGTGTTATTACAAATTTTGTACCTTTTGCCTCTAATAGACTCTGTGTTGATGAGTCCATAAATGAGCTTCTTGTAATATTGTTACAGGAGCGTTTGTAAATGTAAGCTGTCGTCAAATGTGATGACACAGTATTTAATCTTAATTATCCAGACGTGTGCTCTAGTCCGCTAGCCCAAAACTGCATGGGCCAGGGCTCATCCCACCGAACGCCAGCTCTCCTTTTACCATGGGAATAATACTACTCAGACAACACAGGGTGAGGGTAAAACAGTGTGGCAATACTTTATTGAACCACAAAACAGGCAAATAACACATAGAATAGTCCCAGCAAAATACCCAAGATGGTGCAAAATTACAGAGTCTCACCCTTCCGCTGACTCACCGGGATAAGAGCAGCTGTGATTTTAGAGCTTCTAGGGCTGACTACACCCACCTGTGGCTTACACAGAGAGGAGGTAAGGCCAAGCTTAGGAAGCGGATAGTTCATTGAAGTACAAGGCCAGGTGACTAGAGGGTCACAACCTGGCTTCTCCAAATATATCCACGGAGCCAGGTGACAGGTGGGTCCAAATCCTGGCTTTCACAAATGTAAACATGGGGTTCAGGTGACCGGTGGGTCCAAATACTGGATTCCCCAAACATATCCATGAATTCAGTGATAGTCAATGGAGCAGATCTGTATTCTTTCAGCTGGGGCCATGGAACCTTAAGCTGGCATCTTGTAGAATGTGAAATCTGTGTCCCTTGTGATAGAGCCATGATCTGGCAGCTATCCTGTAGAGTGTTCTTGTCTCTGGTTCTTTGGATCTCTGAAACTCTTGGATTTCTTGGATGTCTTGTCACAGAGGCATATCCCTTTTATAGTTCACAACTGTTGTCCTTCAAGCCAACATCCACAGGACAAGGGGTGATGAGGTTAACCTGCATTGCTTAATTATTTATAGTTTATCCTTCAAAATTTGCATGTCAACAAGCTAAAGGACCAACACTATGGTCAATCAACATATTAAGCAAACATTCATTGCCTAATGACCCTGCATCACTGTCTTGCAAAGAAAGCAGACAAATAGATGTAGGAGCTGATATAAGAGGCAAACATCTGCCACTCAAAATATTAAAAAAACAACTTTTAAGACTCATGTGATAACAGTGTATGGTTCTTGACCAACTGATGAACAAACACATAAAGTCAACAAATAGATAACAGTTTATGCCTCCTGAATTACATCTGGTTAATTAAGAATAAATGCTTTGTCTTCACAATGGTTATAGGAGAAAAGAGACCAAACAGAGGGATCTATATCAAGTGTTTCTTTTTGTTAATGCTGATGATTATGGCTTACACTCAAAAGTCATTATCTCAGTAAATTAGAATAATTAACAAAAAGGCTTCCTAAGTGTTTAAAAAGTTCCCATAGTCTGTTTCAGTAGGCTCCACAATCATGGGGAAGACTGCTGACTTGACTGATGTCCAGAATGCAGTTGTTGACACAATAAGAGGTGGGAACATCATGGTGTGGAGCTATTTTTCAGAATATCTCGCTAGCAAACTTCAAGTGGTTGAAGGAAGGATGAGTGGACAAAAGCAATGAAACATTCTTGAAAAAATCTGCTACCATCTACCAGAATGATCAAAATGAAACAAGGGTGGACATTTTGATCAGGGTCATTTGAATGTTTTGGGTTGTCATTATGATTTAAAAAAAGAGAAAACACAATAGTCTGACAATACATAGCTTCACCCAACCACTAACCATTAGTGGAGAAAAAGTTTTGGTGTTATTATTCATATTCTCTGAAAAAAGGCCAAGAAAGCAAACAGACTGCCAGAGTATGTAAACTTTTGAGCACAACTGTACCTATCTAAATATGAAAAGTATAAGATAAGGTGTCCCACAAGGGAGCTTGTAAATCTCACAGTGGGCTCCTGAAACTAAAGGTGGGACTCCCTTTTGTGATGATACAACCCCATCCGCACAAGCCGTAAAGCTGTATTCCTCCCCTAAAACATTGCCCACTACCTGATGCAAGGAGTAGTGGTATTAGATAGAGAGCCATTTGGAAGTCAAAAGGGCTGTCTCTTGTTATTGAGTTGAGCCAAATGATCCAACTCAGTACAAGAGCTGGAAATCCCATCACTCATAACTAATGTGAACAAAGCATTAGAGTATGTTCTGAGTTTTCCTAAAGGGAATATATCAGTAGGATTAACCTTCATAAACCATCTATATGGGCATGTAGGTCATAGAAAGCTGAATAAAATAATACCTTGATATTTGTGATCCGTTGTCTTATTCCAGAGAAATCCATGTTTTTCTTTAAATGCAAATGAGTTGTTAAGATCTTTGGGCCAGACATAGATTTCTGCGAGAATCTGGCTACAGATGTAAAGGGGTATTATCAGTGTGAAATATGTAGATCAGGAAAGCAGACTGTCAGTATTTACATGTCTCACGCTTGTAACTCGCCATTTAATTTAAATTAAGCTGTGGAGGCAGAATCTCAGGGATATCTATGTTCGTCCCATAGATCTTAATAGCTTATTTACATATTAAGAAAAACATGGATTTCTTTGAACTAAGACATCAGATTGCAAATATCAAAGTATTATTTTATTCAACTTTCTATGACCTGTGTGTATTATGGCTCGGTTTGGGGATTAGATCTGCTGACCTGTGGTTGGTTCTCCTGTCTACTGAGCTATTGCCACTTCTTCTCTGCCCACATGCAGATAGTTCCAATTGTCTTTGTTCCCTCTTCTTGGTGTGCTCCTCTCTGGGTGTTTTCCATTTTCCCATTTTGGTCTGCCTTATCACATTCTGGGTTGGGATTTATATGTTCACCCTTCACTGCACTTCCTTGCTGGCTATACCTCTAAGTGAACTTGTATTTAGCAGGTCCAGCCTTTCAGCTAAGGGGTTTACCTTGCATGAGAAAACCAGTTGTATTCCTGCAGTGAGTCTGTGTTTTCCTTCACATATCCTCCTCCTTTCACTTCTTTAGGCATCTGGGAGGTTATTCTTGTTCCATTTATTTTTGGCTCTTCTTAGCTTTCCCATTCTACCTTATATAAAAGTGTTTTCATTTTCTCACCCTGGGTTTTCGAGAATCTTCCTGCACACTTTCTATTCGGTACAGGGACATGTTGGATGTAGGTGCGGCATGTCCCTTTAGTAGGTCTTCCCTTCTTCCGTTAACCGTGAGTTTGTGTATGTGTGTTTTACGTTCATAACAGTATATCCATATAGACTACTAAGAGTGTTGATCCTACTAACAGATTCCCTTTAAGGTATATCCAAGGTTTTCCAGCATGAAACATAAAAACTTGATTAAAATTCTAAGAGAACAATTTCTCACATTTGGCCTCAGAATCCATCTTTAAATATCAAGTAACATCGCTAAATAGGTTAGGCTACCTTACATATACTACACTGCTGAAAAAAAAGGGAACAATAAAATACCACATCTTAGATATCTCTGAATGAAATATTCCAGTTGCAAATTTTTATTCATTGCATAGTGGAATGTGTTCAGAACAATAAAAAATAACAATTATCAATGTAAACCAAAATGAATATCCTATGGAGGACTGGATTTGGAATGATAATCAAAGTGGAAAATCAAATTACAGGCTGATCCAACTTCAGTGGAAATGCCTCATGACAAGGAAAAGATGCTCAGCATTGTGTGTGGCCTCCACATGCCTGTATTACCTCCCTACTGTACAACACCTGGCGATGCTCCTGATGAGGCGGCAGATGATCTCCTGAGGGATCTCCTCCCAGACCTGGACTAAAGCATCAGTCAACTCCTGGACAGTCTGTGGTGCAACTTGACGTTGGTGGATGGTACGAGACATGATGTCCCAGATGTGCTCAATTGGATTCAGGTCTGGGGAACGGGCGGACCAGTCCATAGATTCAATGCCTTCATCTTGCAGGCACTGCTGACACACTCCAGCCAGATGAGGTCCGGCATTGTCCTGCATTAAGAGGAACCCAGGGCCAACCGCACCAGCATATGGTGTCACAAGGGGTCTGAGGATCTCATCTTGGTACCTAATGACAGTCAGGACACCTCTGGTGAGCACATGGAGGGCTGTGCGGCCCTCCAAAGAAATGCCACCCCACACCATTAGTGACCCATTGCCAAACCGGTCATGCTGAAGGATGTTGCAGGCAGCAGATTGCTCTCCACAGCATCTCCAGACTCTGTCACATCTGTCACATGTGCTTAGTGTGAACCTGCTTTCATCTGTGATGAGCACAGGGCGCCAGTGGCGAATTTGCCAATCCTGGTGTTCTGTGGAAAATGCCAAGCGTCCTGCATGGTGTTGGGCTGTGAGCACAACCCCCATATGTGGACGTCGGGCACTCAGACCATCCTCATGGAGTCGGTTTCTAACAGTTTGTGCAGACACATGCACATTTGTGGTCTGCTGGAAGTCATTTTGCAGGGCTCTGGCAGTGCTGTTGTGAATTCTGTTGTCAAGCTCCCTCCTGTGGTCATGAATGGTACTTTGGCTGGTTCTGTCCATGGGCTTCCTCTGGTAGTTGTGAGTGGGGCTGCGGCTTCTGAGGTTCCTTCCACAGGTGACGAGGTTGATTCGTTAGCTGGCTGCTCTATTTAACTCCACTTAGATCTTTGCTCCATGCCACCTGTCAATGTTCCAGTATTGGTCTAGTTCACTCCTGGATCGTTCTTGTGACCTGTCTTCCCAGCAGAAGCTAAGTTACTGCTTGTTTTTCTCTGGTTTGCTATTTTTCTGTCCAGCTTGCTATTTTGATTGTTGTCTTGCTTGCTGGAAGCTCTGGGACGCAGAGGGAGCGCCTCCGCACCGTGATTCGGTGCGGAGGGTCTTTTTGCGCCCTCTGCGTGGTCTTTTTGTAGTTTTTTGTGCTGACCGCAAAGCTGCCTTTCCTATCCTCTGTCTGTTCAGTAAGTCGGGCCTCACTTTGCTAAATCTATTTCATCTCTGTGTTTGTAATTTTCATCTTTACTCACAGTCATTATATGTGGGGGGGCTGCCTGTTCCTTTGGGGAATTTCTCTGAGGCAAGGTAGGCTTTATTTTTCTATCTTTAGGGCTAGCTAGTTCCTTAGGCTGTGACGAGGCGCCTAGGGAGCGTCAGGAGCGCTCCACGGCTATTTCTAGTGTGTGTGATAGGATTAGGGATTGCGGTCAGCAGAGTTCCCACGTCTCAGAGCTCGTCCTATATTATTAGTAACTATCAGATCATTCTGTGCGCTCTTAACCACCAGGTCCATTATTGTCCTGACCACCAGGTCATAACAGTACAGGTGGCCCAAAGTACTAATGCATCTCAATAGAGGGATAAGAGAAGTTCTGAGACCATTTTTTTTTCTTTGCAGTGTGTTTTGTTTCTCTTTTCCCCTTTACCTCTGGGTGGTTCAGGATACAGGTGTAGATATGGACATTCAAGGTCTGTCCTCTTGTATGGATAATCTCACTGCAAGGGTACAAAACATTCAAGATTTTGTGGTTCAGAATCCAATGTTAGAGCCTAGGATTCCTATTCCTGATTTGTTTTTTGGGGATAGATCTAAGTTTCTGAATTTCAAAAATAATTGTAAATTGTTTCTTGCTTTGAAACCTCGCTCCTCAGGTGACCCTGTTCAACAAGTGAAAATCATTATTTCTTTGTTACATGGCGACCCTCAAGACTGGGCATTTTCCCTTGCGCCAGGAGATCCGGCATTGCGTGATGTTGATGCGTTTTTTCTGGCGCTCGGATTGCTTTATGATTAACCAAATTCAGTGGATCAGGCAGAGAAAATCTTGCTGGCTCTGTGTCAGGGTCAGGATGAGGTAGAGATATATTGTCAGAAGTTTAGGAAGTGGTCTGTACTCACTCAGTGGAATGAATGTGCCCTGGCAGCAATTTTCAGAAAGGGTCTCTCTGAAGCCCTTAAGGATGTCATGGTGGGATTTCCCATGCCTGCTGGTCTGAATGAGTCTATGTCTTTGGCCATTCAGATCGATCGACGCTTACGTGAGCGTAAAGCTGTGCACCATTTGGCGGTATTATCTGAGCATAGACCTGAGCCTATGCAATGTGATAGGACTTTGACCAGAGCTGAACGGCAAGAACACAGACGTCGGAATGGGCTGTGTTTTTACTGTGGTGATTCCACTCATGCTATCTCCGATTGTCCTAAGCGCACTAAGAGTTTCGCTAGGTCTGCCACCATTGGTACGGTACAGTCTAAATTTCTTTTGTCCGTTAGTCTGATTTGCTCTTTGTCGTCCTATTCTGTTATGGCATTTGTGGATTCAGGCGCTGCCCTGAATTTGATGGACTTGGAGTTTGCTAGGCGCTGTGGTTTTTTCTTGGAGCCCTTGCAGTATCCTATTCCATTAAGAGGAATTGATGCTACGCCTTTGGCCAAGAATAAGCCTCAGTACTGGACTCAATTGACCATGTGCATGGCTCCTGCACATCAGGAGGATATTCGCTTTTTGGTGTTGCATAATCTGCATGATATGGTCGTTTTGGGGTTGCCATGGCTACAGGTCCATAATCCAGCATTGGATTGGAAATCTATGTCTGTGTCCAGCTGGGGTTGTCAGGGAGTACATGGTGATGTTCCATTTTTGTTTATTTCGTCATCCACCCCTTCTGAAGTCCCGGAGTTTTTGTCGGATTACCGGGATGTATTTGATGAGCCCAAATCCAGTGCCCTACCTCCTCATAGGGATTGTGATTGTGCTATCAATTTGATTCCTGGTAGTAAGTTTCCTAAGGGCCGACTGTTCAATTTATCTGTGCCAGAGCACGCCGCTATGCGGAGTTATGTAAAGGAATCCTTGGAGAAGGGTCATATTCGCCCGTCGTCGTCACCATTGGGAGCAGGGTTCTTTTTTGTGGCCAAGAAGGATGGTTCTTTGAGACCTTGTATTGATTACCGCCTTCTTAATAAGATCACAGTCAAATTTCAGTACCCTTTGCCGCTGCTGTCTGATTTATTTGCTCGGATTAAGGGGGCTAGTTGGTTCACCAAGATAGATCTTCGTGGTGCGTATAATCTTGTGCTTATTAAACAGGGCGATGAATGGAAGACAGCATTTAATACGCCCGAGGGCCATTTTGAGTACCTGGTTATGCCATTCGGGCTTTCCAATGCTCCATCAGTATTTCAGTCCTTTATGCATGACATCTTCCGAGAGTACCTGGATAAATTCCTGATTGTATATTTGGATGATATTTTGGTTTTCTCGGATGATTGGGAGTCTCACGTGAAGCAGGTCAGAATGGTGTTCCAGGTCCTTCGTGCGAATTCTTTGTTTGTGAAGGGGTCAAAGTGTCTCTTTGGAGTTCAGAAGGTTTCATTTTTGGGTTTCATTTTTTCCCCTTCTACTATCGAGATGGACCCTGTTAAAGTCCAGGCCATTTATGATTGGACTCAGCCGACATCTGTGAAGAGTCTGCAAAAGTTCCTGGGCTTTGCTAATTTTTATCGTTGCTTCATCAGTAATTTTTCTAGTGTTGCTAAACCGTTGACTGATTTGACCAAGAAGGGTGCTGATGTGGTCAATTGGTCTTCTGCGGCTGTGGAAGCTTTTCAGGAGTTGAAGCGTCGTTTTTCTTCTGCCCCTGTGTTGTGCCAGCCAGATGTTTCACTTCCGTTTCAGGTCGAGGTTGATGCTTCTGAGATTGGAGCAGGGGCTGTTTTGTCGCAAAGAAGTTCTGATGGCTCGGTGATGAAACCATGTGCCTTCTTTTCTAGAAAGTTTTCGCCTGCTGAGCGCAATTATGATGTTGGCAATCGAGAGTTGTTGGCCATGAAGTGGGCATTCGAGGAGTGGCGTCATTGGCTTGAAGGAGCCAAGCATCGCGTGGTGGTCTTGACGGATCACAAGAATTTGACTTATCTCGAGTCTGCCAAACGGTTGAATCCTAGACAGGCTCGTTGGTCGCTATTTTTCTCCCGTTTTGATTTTGTGGTTTCGTACCTTCCAGGCTCTAAGAATGTGAAGGCTGATGCCCTGTCAAGGAGTTTTGTGCCCGACTCTCCGGGTGTTCCTGAGCCGGCGGGTATTCTCAAAGAGGGGGTAATTTTGTCTGCCATCTCCCCTGATTTGCGGCGGGTGCTGCAAAAATTTCAGGCTGATAGACCTGACCGTTGCCCAGCAGAGAAACTGTTTGTCCCTGATAAATGGACTAGTAGAGTTATCTCTGAGGTTCATTGTTCAGTGTTGGCTGGTCATCCGGGAATCTTTGGTACCAGAGATTTGGTGGCTAGATCCTTTTGGTGGCCGTCTTTGTCGCGGGATGTGCGTTCTTTTGTGCAGTCCTGTGGGACTAGTGCTCGGGCTAAGCCCTGCTGTTCTCGTGCCAGTGGGTTGCTTTTGCCCTTGCCGGTCCCGAAGAGGCCCTGGACGCATATCTCTATGGATTTTATTTCGGATCTCCCTGTCTCTCAAAAGATGTCGGTAATTTGGGTGGTTTGTGATCGCTTCTCTAAGATGGTCCATTTGGTACCCTTGTCTAAATTGCCTTCTTCCTCTGATTTGGTGCCATTGTTTTTCCAGCATGTGGTTCGTTTACATGGCATTCCGGAGAACATTGTTTCTGACAGAGGTTCCCAGTTTGTTTCGAGGTTTTGGCGAGCCTTTTGTGCTAGGATGGGCATTGATTTGTCTTTTTCCTCGGCTTTCCATCCTCAGACAAATGGCCAAACCGAACGAACTAATCAGACTTTGGAAACATATCTGAGATGCTTTGTTTCTGCTGATCAGGATGATTGGGTGTCCTTTTTGCCTTTGGCTGAGTTCGCCCTTAATAATCGGGCCAGCTCGGCTACTTTGGTTTCGCCGTTTTTCTGCAATTCTGGTTTCCATCCTCGTTTCTCTTCAGGGCAGGTTGAGTCTTCGGACTGTCCTGGTGTAGATACTGTGGTGGATAGGTTGCAGCAGATTTGGACTCATGTGGTGGACAATTTGACATTGTCCCAGGAGAAGGCTCAACGTTTCGCTAACCGCCGGCGCTGTGTGGGTCCCCGACTTCGTGTTGGGGATTTGGTTTGGTTGTCATCTCGTTATGTTCCTATGAGGGTTTCCTCTCCTAAGTTTAAGCCTCGTTTCATTGGTCCGTATAAGATTTCTGAGGTTCTCAATCCTGTGTCGTTTCGTTTGACCCTTCCAGCTTTTTTTGCCATCCATAATGTATTCCATAAGTCATTGTTGCGGAGATACGTGGCGCCTGTGGTTCCATCCGTTGATCCTCCTGCCCCGGTGTTGGTTGAGGGGGAGTTGGAGTATGTGGTGGAGAAGATTTTGGATTCTCGTATTTCGAGACGGAAACTCCAGTACCTGGTCAAGTGGAAGGGTTATGGTCAGGAAGATAATTCCTGGGTCTTTGCCTCCGATGTTCATGCTGCCGATCTGGTTCGTGCCTTTCATTTTGCTCGTCCTGGTTGGCCTGGGGGCTCTGGTGAGGATTCGGTGACCCCTCCTCAAGGGGGGGGTACTGTTGTGAATTCTGTTGTCAAGCTCCCTCCTGTGGTCATGAATGGTACTTCGGCTGGTTCTGTCCATGGGCTTCCTCTGGTAGTTGTGAGTGGGGCTGCGGCTTCTGAGGTTCCTTCCACAGGTGACGAGGTTGATTCGTTAGCTGGCTGCTCTATTTAACTCCACTTAGATCTTTGCTCCATGCCACCTGTCAATGTTCCAGTATTGGTCTAGTTCACTCCTGGATCGTTCTTGTGACCTGTCTTCCCAGCACAAGCTAAGTTACTGCTTGTTTTTCTCTGGTTTGCTATTTTTCTGTCCAGCTTGCTATTTTGATTGTTGTCTTGCTTGCTGGAAGCTCTGGGACGCAGAGGGAGCGCCTCCGCACCGTGAGTCGGTGCGGAGGGTCTTTTTGCGCCCTCTGCGTGGTCTTTTTGTAGTTTTTTGTGCTGACCGCAAAGCTGCCTTTCCTATCCTCTGTCTGTTCAGTAAGTCGGGCCTCACTTTGCTAAATCTATTTCATCTCTGTGTTTGTAATTTTCATCTTTACTCACAGTCATTATATGTGGGGGGCTGCCTGTTCCTTTGGGGAATTTCTCTGAGGCAAGGTAGGCTTTATTTTTCTATCTTTAGGGCTAGCTAGTTCCTTAGGCTGTGACGAGGCGCCTAGGGAGCATCAGGAGCACTCCACGGCTATTTCTAGTGTGTGTGATGGGATTAGGGATTGCGGTCAGCAGAGTTCCCACATCTCAGAGCTCGTCCTATATTATTAGTAATTATCAGGTCATTCTGTGCGCTCTTAACCACCAGGTCCATTATTGTCCTGACCACCAGGTCATAACACAGTGCTCCTCCTGTTCCTCCTTGCACAAAGGCAGAGGTAGTGCTCCTGCTGCTGAATTGTTGCCCTGCTATGACTCCCACCACGTCTCCTGGTGTACTGGCCTGTCTCCTGGTAGCGCCTCCAGCCTCTGGACACTACGCTGACAGACACAGCAAACCTTGCCACAGCTCGCATTGATGTGCCAACCTGGATGAGCTGCACTACCTGAGCCACTTGTGTGGGTTGGAGAGTCCGTCTCATGCTACCACAAGTGTGAAAGCATAACTAACATTCAAAAGTGACCAAAACATCAGCCAGAAAGCATTGGTACTGAGATGTGATCTGTGGTCCCCACCTGCAGAACCACTCCTATATTGAGGGTGTCTTGATAATTGCCAGTAATTTCCATCTGTTGGCTATTCCATCTGCATAACATCATGTGAAATTGATTGTCAATCAGTGTTGCTTCCTAAGTGGACAGTTTGATTTCATAGAAGCTTGATTTACTTGGAGTTATATTCTGTTGTTTAAGTGATCCCTTTATTTTTTTGAGCAGTGTATATACAAGGATGTAATTGTTACGCCAGACACCGACTGTTATGCCAGAGATGGTGGTGGACAAGAGTGGACCCACTGGACCGTGATACCGAACCTCCTCCAAGTGAGCTATCCAGTATAGACAACCCCTATACAGGGATAGTTAGGAAGCAAACTCGGAGGCCTCAAGTACCACGGATGCCAGGACCAGGGATCGGCTCAGGAGAGGAGGGAATGAGGACGGGACAGGGGAAATGGACAGGGAGCGGAGAGGAGGACGTATAGAAGAGGAGACCAGGACTGCGGAGAACAGAGAAACCAGAAGGTTAGCAGAGGCAAAGGAAGCGTATGGAACAAGGAGCTAGGGAAGCGGATTAGAGACTGCGATCAGAGGTGAAACAACAGACAGCAGGACGAGCCTGGAAAGACGAGCAAAACCAGAGCAGGAGCTCAGAGTAAAACTCAACAGTCAGGCGCCTCCACAAGGAGAGGGCGGCCTGAAATACAAGATGCCAAGCCCCCATTGGCTAACCAACACTACCGGGTCAGGTCCCAGCCCAGGATAAGGAGGAGTGTGTGCGTGCCCGATCTCTAAAGAGAGGAAAGGAGGAGACAGGGCGCGTGACTGGCTGCAGAGGGGAGGCGCACCGATGCGCCCGAAGAGACACGCGCCGGGAACCAGACCAGGAAGAGGCGGAGGCAGGAGTGACGACTGCGGAGGAGGAAGGAGCAGCGAGTGTGGCGTCGGCAGGGACAGACCCGGGACCGGCGGAGGTAAGTATAGTGGTAACAGTAATAAAAAAAGAAAGGCATAGACAAATAGCCCATTTCACAAATAATAATAGGCACATCCATCACATTATGAAGATAAGTCAGGGGCAGACATGTCATTGGTGCAAGCTGTGCGGCCGCACAGGGGATCAAGAGGTAAGGGGGCCATTTCTACCTCCAAAGCAGGTGCAATTTAGCATTTTTAGGAGCTCTTGGGCTCATATATTGTTTTTGCACAGGAGTCCTTTTCTGTCTGTGTCCGCCAGTGAGATAAGTAATACTGTATATTTAGGGCATGTTGATAAGCCATCCATATGAGTCCAGATCCTCTTGTATACCATAATAAGTCTTAGCAACAATGGAGAAATGCAGATCTGGATTTTTCCACCTGGAAGCTATGTGTATTTGAGCAGCTGGCAGTATAAGCTAAGCCAATATAAAGGTTGTATTTTGCATATTTAAAGGTATGTCTCATAAAAAGAAAATTGCTGGTAATTTAGGGCATTTAGCTCCCTGTGATAGGGATGAGCGAATAGCTTCGAAAAAGGTTCTTATCCGAATAGCTATAGCGCTTCCCGAATAGATGCCTCGGGAACCCGGATACCTGGAGCGCTCCCAATAATCAGCTGTTCGGCGCCGCAGCTGTATGTGTCGAGGCTGTGTGACAATCACAACACATGAATGGATAGCCTGTTTGTTAAGACTGTCACACAGCTGCGACACATGTAGCTGCGGAACCGAACAGCTGACTATCGGGAGCGCTCCAGGTGTCCGGGTTCCCGAGGCAGCTATTCGGGAAGCGTTATAGCCATTCGCATAAGCACCTATCTGAAGCTATTCGCTCATTCCTACTCTGTGACTTCTCCCACCAAATTTACTATTCTAGACCAAAAATTAGCTACTATTGGGCAAGACCACTGTATGCAATTCAGAGGGTTTTTTTAAGTGGACTTGCACTAAAGTAAAAAAAAAGAAAAAAAGCTTATAATAAGGATAGCCTTTCATGTACCTCTAACCACATTGGATGGCAGTATTTTAAGTCCTTCTCAAGCTCTTTTTTTCTCCATTCTTTCCATAGATTCATCTTGATCTTTGACTGATAAATTTCTTTAAATTCCTCCACGATTTGATATAAGGTCAATCCCAGAGCTATGCAGATGACAATGATTCTCCAAACATCCTGAAATCAAGAAGAATGAAGATATTTAATTACAGGTTACTGAAAGATAACTCGTGAAGGGCACTTTTATTTTTTTTAGTTTTTGTGAGTTCGTTTTTTCCTTCCCTTCTTTCAAGAGCCATATATTATATTATTTTACATTTTCCATCCATACAGCCATAGGAGGGTTTTTTTTTTGCAGGATGGGTTATTATTAGAGATGAGCGGTGTTCGAGTCAAACTGTTCACCAATCTCAAATTCGAGCTGTTTTGGGCGGTGTTCGAGTCGTTCGATGAACCCGAACAATTTGCTTAAAATTCGGCTGTTCGAGTTTCTGCTCGATAACTGTTCGTTCACCAAAAGCCTTGCTTGATTTGCACATTAAAACTGTTTATCATTGTTAATAGACTGTTTCAGTGTATAGTGGGCGGGGGATAGATCTGTGCTGAAATAACGCCGATCTCCATTTTTTTTTTTCTTTCCCGCATTTACAGTGGGGCGGTGCAGTCTCTCAGCACACACACACACAGCAATGTGCATGTGATGCACACAAGCAAGGGCATGTGTCATTGGCTGTGTATGTCACATGTCCTTGCCCTATAAGAACCAGCCATTTGCCACGTCGCCACCATTTCCTCACTGCTGCAGCTTAGTGTTAGATGGCACCGCTGCTGCTGTGGGCGCTATACAGACTAAGAGTGTTTTTTTGGAGCGAATTGTCAGAGAGATAGGTTTAGGGAGTCGGGAGGAGTCGGAACTAGTTGTAATATCAGCCCTTTTCAGGGTAGGTTACAGCAGTTCATTGCACTGTTTGTCAGGCAGGTCTGTGCCAGTGCTGTGCAAGTGTTTCTCACAGCATTTGGTGTAGTCTAACTCAGCCAATCCTTTTGGGCTAGTAGCAGTGTCTGATAGTCATCTGAGTAGCCCGCCTGTGAAGCTAGCTACACCGTCTATGTATCTCTATTTTTACTACATCTAATCCAGTTATTAGTTTAGGGCCTAGGAGCAGTGTCTGCACGTCAGCAGAGTAGCCCGCCTGTCAAACTAACTACACCGCCTGTGTATCTCTATTTTTACTGCATCTAACCCAGTTAATAATTTTGGGCCTAGGAGCAGTGTCTGCACGTCAGCAGAGTAACCTGCCTGTGAAACTAACTACACCGCCTGTGTATCTCTATTTTCACTGCATCTAATCCAGTTATTAGTTTTGGGCCTAGGAGCAGTGTCTGCACTTCAGCAGAGTAGCCCGCCTGTGAAACTAACTACACCGCCTGTGTATCTCTATTTTCACTGCATCTAATCCAGTTAATAGTATAGGGTCTAGGTGCAGTGTCTACACGTCAGCAGAGTAGCCCACCTGTGAAACAAACTTTACCGCCTGTGTATCTCAATTTTCACTGCATCTAATCCAGTTAATAGTTTAGGGCCTAGGAGCAGTGTCTGGTAGTCAGCAGAGTAGCCCAGCCACCCACCGCCTGTTTACCTAAGTACTATTTTTAACAGCATCTGGCCCAGGAAATCCTTTTGGGCCTAGTACAATTTGATGCTACTCAGCAGCATACTTCACCCATGAAGCATGCTACACCGCCTGTTTACCTAATTACTATTTTGTAACGGCATCTAGCCCAGGAAATCCTTTTGGGCCTAGTAGAATTTGGTGCAACTCAGCAGCGTACCCCACCCATGAATCAAGCTACACCGCCTGTTTACCTAACTACTATTTTGTAACCACATCTAGCCCAGGAAATCCTTTTGGGCCTAATAGAATTTGGTGCTACTCAGCAGCGTACTTCACCCATGAAGCAAGCTACACCGCCTGTTTACCTAAGTACTATTTTTTAACAGCATCTAGCCCAGGAACTCATTTTGGGCCTAGTAGAATTTGGTGCAACTCAGCAGCGTACCCCACCCATGAAGCAAGCTACACCGCCTGTTTACCTAAGTACTATTTTTTAACGGCATTTGGCCCAGGAAATCATTTTGGGCCTAGTAGCAATTTCTGCTACTCAGCAGAGTATCCCACCCATTATTATTATTATTATTATTATTTATTTATATAGCACCATTGATTCCATGGTGCTGTACATGAGAAGGGGTTACATACAAGTTACAAATATCACATACAGTAAACAAACTAACAATGACGGACTGATACAGAGGGGCGAGGACCCTGCCCTTGCGGGCTTACATTCTACAGGTGAAGCAAGCTATACCGCCTTCTTTCTTTCTCAATCTAACCCCTCGGCTCTGGGGTGTCCACTCACCCTCCAGCTCTCCCCTTCTCACAGGAGGTGGACTACCGCGTGTTTTCACAGTGAGGCGAATCTTGTGGGCCCAGGCATAAGAAGTCATCGAGGTAATGGATAATATGTGCCGCCTTACAAACGTCCATGACGACACATTTGAGGAAGCAACTAAACGCCTCAAATAGTGAGCAGGATATGGAGCACCCCATGGGCAAACAGCGATCTATGTAGTATGCTCCTTCACAGAAGCAGCCCAATGGGAGGACACTATTTGGAGGCACAGGTAGTAACCGGAACGCCCCCTCAATGTCTGTTTTGGCCATTAGGGTGCCCCTTACCAACTTCTTGACCCACCTGATTGCCTCGTCAAAGGAGGTTCTGCGTCGATGTTGTCGTTTACTGACCTGCCCATTGGATATGACAAATGGTGGATTAGTCTGAATGTATTGGGTTCTTTTTTTGGCACAACTCCCAACGGGGGTACCACTACGTCTTCTAAGGAAAGTGTTCTGAATGGACCCACCGCCATTCTACCTAAAGATATTTCTTTTTTTATTTTTTTTTGTCAAGACATCTGGGTGTTGGTAGAGTGAGTTTACATTTTTACTCCAGCCTTTCTTGATTTTAGAAGGGCATGACATGCCTATATCTGTGTCTCCTCCTTTTACTCCTCCACCTCTTTTCTTTTCGCATGACTATATGTAGTTGTGACTTTTCCATGTGTTTTTTGTGTCTTCTGAGCAGTTTGTCAGCTTTTGGACACCTTTTAAGGTGTTTTGTATGTGTTTTCCATGTGTTTGTATGTGTTTGTGTTTGCCTGCCATTGGTTTCAATGGGGTTCGACGGTGTTCGTCGAACGTTCGACGAACATTTCGTCGAACACGTCCCTGTTCGACGAACCGAACCCGAACACTAGGGAGGTGGCTCAACACTAGTTATTATTTTCAATGACATCATCATGTTTTTCAATTACATCATTTTACCATATATTCATTGGAATGGAATATGGGAAAGAATTTCAAGTGAAATCGTGAAAAAAATGCAAACCCTCTCCCCCCCACCATTATGGTGTTAGGAGGAAAAAAAAAGTTTGTTTGTGTTGTTATTTTCTGAGATTCCTATCTTTTTTTATTTTTTTCCTGTGAAGGCTTGTTTTTTTGCGTGGTGAGCTAATATTTTTCTTAGTACTATATTGAACAAAAAAAAATCAATTCGACCATATTAATGTTTTCCGCCTTATTGCGTTTATGGGTTACATAACTTTATAGTCTGATAGATCAGACGATTACAGACACGGCAATACAAACATGTTTGTTTTTTTATTTCTTAATTTTTATATATAAAAGAAGGGGAGAGACTCCATTTTTTTATTTTAGAACCTTTTTTTGTAGTCCCCTTAATTTGAACCTGTCAGAATGCATGTCCTAAATCCTTCCATACAACAGCTTTGCAGTACATACAGGGCCTTGAAAAAGTATTCATACCATGTTTATTTTCCACATTTTTTCATGTTACACCCACAAACTTACCGGTAAATGTATTTTATTGGGATTTTATTTGATACCATCATAAAGTAGAAAGTATTTGTGACGTGTAAAGAAAATGATACTGGGTTTTCTAAATAATAAAAAAAATATAAATCTAAAAATTGTGATATGCATTTGTATTCAGCCCCCTGTAGTCTAATACCCCTAAATAAAATCCCGAGTGACCAATTGCCTCCAGAAGTCACATAATTAGTAAATTGAGTCCACCTGTGTGTAATTTATGAGCTTTATGAGCCCTCAGAGCTTTGTTTGAGGACATTAGGGATCAAACAGCTTTAGGAAAACCAAGGAGCACACCAGAGAGGTCAGGGATAAAGTTGTGGAGCAGAGTAAAGCAGGGTTAGGTTATAAAAATACAGCCCAAGCTTGGAACATGTCATGGAGCACTGTTCAATCCACCATCCAAAAATGGAAAGAGTATGGCACAATTGTAAAGAACGAAAAAGCTGGAGGCAAAACGCACGTCGGGGTGAGGGGACGCCTGGGCATATCTCCAGTGGCAGCTTTACTCTCAGGTAACAAATATTGTCCTCACTTACATCTTTTATGTCTGATGTCTGGCTTACAGGAGTGTGTTAGTGGCCATTGCTGCATTTACCTAGGATTGTGTCAGCATACACTTAGGACATTATTTAGGCTATAATATGAATACCTGAGCTGCACTCCAGCCATGATAGAGTGACCATTTGGATATAACCTCTTATGCACTGGGGTTTAACTTCTATGGAAGTGGAGGTACTGTACTATTACTTATCCTTCTTGATCTCCAATAATTATCCCACCATAGAATCCCCCATTTATTCTCTCCCCTTTTCTTGCTCAGCAACACCTACAGTATTTCTGCTTTTTTTACATTGTGTGTTTTTATCACTGTCATTGAATACAAATTAACTACTATTTTAATATTATCCTTGGATCTCTTCTTAATTCACCATATTTATTTATATATGGGATTGTTGATATACAATTGTAAACCTACCAAGACATAGCCACCTAAACTGACATCCAAAGCAAGAAGAGCAATAATAGAAGTAGCCAAAAGTCTCATGGTCTCTCTGGAGGAGCTGCAGAGATCCACAGCTCAGCTGGGAAAATCTGTCTACAGGACAACTATTAGTCGTACTACAATATACAATGCCAGCATCGGGCATAGTGATCTAGTCAACAGTGTGGCTGTGTTAAATGTTTCAGTATGGGAATACCAATTTACATAATCCACCGGGACATGGAGACACTTAGAGATATTTTCTGGGTTCAGAAATCTGATGACCTGTCTTTGACTCTTCTGCCCCCTGCGCTACTGGTAATAGTATATGTAAATAGCATAGGGGATTTAGTTATCACTATTTTGATTAAAACAAAAGCATAAAAGCCATCCCATCAGGTGTATCTAATCGGGACGGTCCTATCCTGCCTCTAGTATTAAATCCTTATCTTGTCCCAGCCGACCTCAGTGTAGATAAGGACAGAGCAGGACATGGGCCCGACTGTTCAGACACCTGCCCAAGGGAAGCTATATTGATGAAATGCCTAATTCAGAAAGGGGCTGCCACGCTACTGTTTGTACAGCGGACAATAAATTACAGCAAAACCAAAGAAATGAGCCGGAGCATAAATTAGTATACATGTGATGCGTAAGCGCATGTTGCATGTTCACATTGTGGCCATTTCACAGACGAAACTCAAGAAAAAAAACAAAACCTATGTTATTTACATGTAATATAGCTATTTACTTATTACAGATATGGGCTCATTTGCTTTTTTTTTTTCTTGGTTTTTGTTTGTCTGCAAAACGTATATGTTGTGACTGTGGTTCGCTGAGCTTGATTTGGAAGCACATGTCCAACACCAGGGTCTGATCTTACAAAAGCTTTTCCTGGATGAATGGACAAAAATCCCAACAAGCACATATAAAAAATCTTGTAGAAAAGCTTCCGAGAAGAGCAGTAGCTGTTATAGCTGCAAAGAGGGAACCAACGTTATGTTAGGCCGGTTTCACACGTCAGTGGCTCCGGTACGTGAGGTGACAGTTTCCTCACGTACCGGAGACACTGACTCACGTAGACACATTAAAATCAATGTGTCTCTGCACATGTCAGCATGTTTTCACGGACCGTGTGTCCGTTTGAAAAACACGGAGACATGTCAGTGTTTGTGGGAACGCACGTATCACACGGACCCATTAAAGTCAATGGGTCCATGTAAAACACATACCACACATTACAGTGATGAATATGCGGCTCCACCTCCCATAGGGGTGCAGCCGCATATTCATCACTTTAATAAGCGGCACCACTTGACCGCTCATACAGGAAGAGCTGCGACGCTGAGAGGAAGCATCGAGGGAGCTGGGTAAGTATTTTAATTCCAGCGGGCGGGCGCACAGGGGGAGGGAGGGGGGAGATTACCGGGAACTTTATTTTAGCAACAAAAAAAAAGATTTTTCATTCCTTCGCTCTAGCGAACGCTGCTGGGAAGAAGGAATGAATTCTGGATTCAGCACCCAAAGCAGGGAACAGCGCTTACTGTAGCACTGTCTCCTACACGGTGCGTGCGGTACCCAGTTGGCACACGGCTGCCGCACGTGTGCCACACTGATATGCCACGTGAGCACACGGACACGGATAACTCCGGTACCGATTTTTCCGGTACCGGAATTATCTGGACGTGTGGGACAGGCCTTAATGCTATGCATGTAGAATGGGAGGCCAGAAAAGCTCCTGTAGGTGTAATGCGGAGGTGCCCCAATACTTTTGTCCATAGAGTGTAGCAACTTTTAGCTACGAAGACCTAAAAGAACAATTCCATTATGTGGACCAACATGCCAACTGAATAAGAGTCTTCATATTAATAAAGTGTTATTTTTCACAATGGTGTTTTCTTACAACTTTCCGCTGCCGGAAAGGCTGTGATATAAAGCCATTCTCTTTGCTTGCACATGCCATGACGTACCTCTGGAAATTTGTAAGGGGCATCCTCTGCTCTTGGCAGCGAAGATGCGATTCCCAGAGCTGTCCACGATATGATGAATAGAAGATTCAGTGACAGCATTATAGAGATTTTCTTTCTACGGGGAGAGAGAACATAGCGCAGGCTTTCATCTCAAACAGCTGAGGGAGAGCTTTGCCCACAGGCACTATCAATTAGCTCAATGAAATAGTCTCCAGGCTTACCTGCCAAAAAATCTCCATTTTTCTTCAATTAATTTCTGGATAACTGGATGCATGATAATATCTAGTTGACGGGATTGCACAATGACTTCGAGCTGAAGAGGATGATGGAGGGAAGCAGACAATTACAGACATACTTATCATGCGTGCTAAATGGGTCACTTGTCATTGCTGACCCATCATTTTACACTATATGGTGCCCATAGATTTCAGGGATAACACATGCATATTTGTATCTACAAATTAGGGTGATGCTGAATTCAGTCTAGAAGGATGAATAAACCACATTGTCTCCTCCTAATTAATCAGTATTTGTAAATTCTAACTAAATGTATAAATTCTACCTTTTTCTATCTACAATAATAATAATAACAATAGTTGTAATTTATATAATTCCAACATATTCCAGATCACAGAACAATTCAGAGTTCACATTTACACATAATATCAGACATTAAAAAATAATAAACAAGAAGAGGGCTCTGCTCACAAGGGCTTCCAATCTATGGGGGAATAGGGCTGGGACAAAAGGTAAAAGTCCTTATATTGTACAATGGTTCAGTTATTTTTTAATTTTAAAAAAGATGCATGTGCACATAAAGAGCAAGTGACCGTTATGGGAATTAAAGGTGTCACTCATTAAACGTGAGGGCTGTGCTATCTCCTTTAATTAATGTGCATTATTATTCGCATCAGAAACGCATGCATGCTCACTGGAAGCTATACTGAGCAAACTGGCACAAGGAGAAGAGCTGGGGAGCCAGGCAGAAAATGTCTACGTCATGGTTAGCTAGCGAGTAGGGGTGAGCAGCATTCACAAAATTTGGTGCACTACTCAAGGTCTCAGAGAGCCACAAACATGCCATTAGGAGGCTCAAACTTGTACTGCAGTCCCTGCGATTTGTGAAGGAGCCCAGCCCTCTTGCGTGAAAGCACCACCACTTCACAAAGAGAGAATTGTCATCACAGACAGGAACAAAGAGGTGGTTTGCTGTGAGAAAATAATGCATCTGTCAAGTAGGTGTCTACAAGGGGTGACCAGTTGCCACACATGAATGTTGATGCTTGTGAGAATAAGTGTGTCATCACAATGTGGCAACAAGTTCTGGGGAACCTAGTGCCTGAGTTTGAGGGATTGATAAGTGGTAACTAAGTGAATCCCTCCCCTAGCTGTATTTTTAGTGATTGATTTCTCTGGTTGATAAGCCTTAGGGGGCTAAGTATTATTCCCCATATGAGGCCTATTTTTAGTAACCGGACATTAATCTGTTAATTTGTTAATGTTTGGACCACTCTGTGGCATATGTCACCAATATGGACTAGCTGCTCTAAAATGTTAAACAGCTGCCTCCCCGACATGTTTCGCCTTTGCTGGCATCTTCAGGGAAATGAGGCTGCTTTGCAGAGAAATCAATTACTAAAAATACCGCAAGGGGAGGGACTGAATAATACCTACCCCCATGTGAGACTGCTTATCAAAAAAAAACTAAAAAGAAAAATAAAGGGAAAGAATTGAATAATACTCACCCCTGAATAATAGCCATCAGACAGTTGAAACTGGAACAGCAATTTCATTGTGAGAGGACGAATTCTATTCAACCCTAATGGCTATTTCAGTAAGTTGGGACATTACTATCTAATATGGACTCTATATTAGTACTGCAGTGCGCAGGTGCCGGGAAAGGTCCGAGTGGCCCGGCGCATGCGCACTGCAGTACTTTGCTCTGCTCTCAACAGGGCAAATCAGTACGCCTGCGCCAGAGCCGCAGCGTAAAGACAAGAAGAGGACGTCATCGTAAAAAGATGGGAGGCCCCGGACCGCGACGCCCATCGTACCGGGACCGCCCCTGGTGAGTATAATTTAACCTCTTTTTCTCATCTTTCAGGATACATCGGGGGCTTATCTACAGCATTACAGAATGCTGTAGATAAGCCCCTGATGAAGTTGTTTTGATCCACATGCCAAACCTCCTCCATTCATTGTCAATGGGAGGGCTAGAAATAAATGAGGGCTGTACTCGGCTATCTCCAGCAGACAATGAATGGAGCTGAGGCTGAGCATGTGCACCTCCACTCCATTCAAGAGGGCTTTACAGAGCCCCATTCTTTTACTGCTGGGGGTCCCTCCAGTCAGATCCCTCAATGATCAGCAAGTCATTCTCTATCCTGTAAATAGAATATAGCTAGCAATTTTGGAAAAAAACAAACCTTTAAAACAACAAAGTAAGATGCATCTTGTAATTGTAGAAGATACAGATTGCGAAGAATGTTAGTTAGATTATTTGCCAAATAGAGCATACAGATGGAGTGGTATCTATATATCTGTCTGTGTAGCCATCTATTTTTATATATCCTATATGATTTATAAGTGTATTTGTTTTATAATTCTACATGTATTAAATTTACGAGCAGCTATGGCGCATGTCATGATGTTTCAGTAAATTTATTACTATAAGTTGCACAGTTCATTTTTTATTTGGATATAAAAGCGTTAATTTGCCTCTGATTTACAATACCTTCAGGACCGGAGCACAGGCACACATCGCAAGTTATTTACAACACTAAAAAAAAATGTTCAGATGACTGCATATATACCTTACTAATATTGCTGACCATATATGTATCCACTATAGAGGTACACCAAACCAATGCTACGAGGCATGTCATGAGAGGAGACCGATCACTGAGCGACCCCTGCTGCTTTCCTTCATTCTACCATTAAATGGAATAATAAACGTCTGTTTACATCCAGCCGCCACTGATTGAACAAATATTTGCTTTAAATGGAACCAATAATTTTCGCACCACAAGAAAACAATGTTACTAGTGATGAACGAGTATACTCGTTGCTTGGGTTTTCCAGAGCACGCTCGGGTGATCTCCAAGTATTTGTTAGTGTTCGGAGATTTAGTTTTCATCCCCGCAGCTGAATGATTTACAGCTACTAGCCAGCCTGAGTACATGTGGGGGTTGCCCGGTTGCTAGGGAATCCCCACATGTAATCAAGCTGGCTAATAGCTGTAAATCATTCAGCTGCGGCGATGAAAACTAAATCTCCGAACACTAACAAATACTCGGAGACCACCCAAGCGTGCTCGGGAAAACCTGAGCATGCTCGGGAAAACCTGAGCAATGAGTATATTCGTTCATCACTAATGTTACCAATTCTCTTTTATGCTCCAAATGTTTTTACCCTTGCCTCTCTGGCTAGCTTTAGCCTTATGAGCTGCATTGTTGAGTATACTCCAGTTTTCTTGTATGATTTATTTACGCCGATGGCTCTGAGAACCTCCGTAAAGATTTGCATACATATATGACTAATATTAGCGGCTCATCTTATAATTTGCTGAATAGGAAGAAAATCCATTCTTAATAAAGTCAGCACAGCAGGCAGCAGCCACTTAGAGTTTGCACTCGTTTCAGGCACAATGCATGACCAGCTTCACACCCAGCAAACATTCCTATGGTCCATTCATTCACAATTGTGCAATCATTCCCATTTTGCTTCCCCTGTGCATGATTTGCAAGCAGAAAAGCTCAGAGCACTGTTTTCTATCACATTAAAATTCCCCATCATTAATTTTCCTGCTTTGTTCCATTGTACTGGATGTTTGAGGGCATTTTGCCTCAAGAAGAAAGAGTTGGGTTTGTTTCTCCAGCCCTGACTTCTTGTGCTTTTTGTTACAATGCAGTATTATGTCATTACTTTCTATTTTTACTTCTATATCCACAAACTACAGGAAATGTTGAAGGGATCCTATACCTTAGGGGACAGACGGACGAATTTCTCGTGCGAGGATAATATTGCGAACCTCGTACTGACTGTTGGCTCTTCTGACCTGACCTGGACAGCTGCATAGAAAAACATCCCACTGTCACGCTCAGCTCAGGAAAGGTGCCAGGCCAGTCCATGCACGGAGATGCGATCTGCAAGAACTACGGCTATTTATCTGCATTCTTAAAAGAATTATGTTATACTTTAATTTCTAAAATTTATAATAGCACTGGCCTAGAGTCTTGTAAGAGGGGCAGTAGGCATGGCACTGTACCGAACACTTGCTCCCCGACAAGAAACCAAACAATAGAGAAAGTCATCCAATATGGAGCCACTTGCATTTTAATGTTGGACCCACCCAGTCCCAGACAATCAGTTATCTGTGGTTCCAGAAAAGCTCACTCTTACCCAAGTATTTGCAACTGCTCTCTGCATTAACAGGCCCTTGCCTTCAAAATGCCCTCTTGATCTAGCGAGCTGTCCATTCCTGAATGTGCATTCTATCTGGGTCATTTAGCTCTTCTACCAATTTTTGACTGTCTACTTCAGATGCATTATTACTAAAATTAGTTAGGGTTAGAATCAGCGCAGGAAAAAAAAAGAATCACATTCATGTGTGCATTCTACAGCTGTCAAGTGCTGATCAGAGACACATCACTGATCGGCCTCCAGTTGTTGGATTTTTTGTGTGTGTGAAAAAAAATTAAGAAAAGTTTTTTAGATTAGTTGATAGGACTAGATTATGGACAGTAAAAATATACTGTAATAATCGGCGACTATTACAGTATTTTTTACTGAATATAGTCAGGTTAATATTAGTCAGATAGTTGTGGGCGCTCAGTATTTTTTTTTTTTACAGTCCATTCAGCAAGTTTGTTTTTTATTTTACCAAATTTTTATATTCTTTTAATTTTATTTCTATCTTTTTCATTCTAGATTCTTTTTTTTCTAAATAATTTTTTTTTTACACCACTTACATACCTCAATAAAATTTGGTACACAAACACTGCATATGTAAAAAAATGTCGTCCGAAACAGGGTATTCAACTAAGGAGGCATATGCTTTACTTGACTCCGACACTGATTGTGAGGGAGAGGATGCCACCTGCCTTTATTTTTCATCCTCCACCTTCTCTTCCTGAAGTGATACCGAACCACCACGCAGACGCTCCAGGACAGAAAATGAACCAGCACCCACCGTTACTGACCCCAAAGATTGTGAGCCATAGATTCCTGATTTTCTGGCGCAATCAGGAATCCAATTTGACACCACCATCCTCACAGTAATGAACTTTTTAAAAGTCTTTTTCTCTGAAGATTTTGTAAACGTTATGGTGGCCGAGACAAATTGTACGCCCAACAATTTTTGACCCAAACACCATTACTTCAATTTTTTACTGGACCCCTGTAGACGCATAACAAATGAAGACCTTTTGGGGCCTGGTCCTTCACTTAGGATTAGTGAAGATTCCAGAACTCAATATTTGAGAGTTTATAAAACACTCCAGTGCTCCACATGGCTATGATCTGTAAATGTTTTGAGGCTATCCACAAATTTTTGCAATACCATGATAATGCACGATATCCTCCCTAAGATGACCCAAGCTTTGACTGCCTTTTCAAAGTTAGGCTGGTCACTGAGCACTTCAGCAACAAGTTTGCTGAGGTGTACGTCCCCCAAAGGGACATCTGCGAGGATGAGTCGCTAATACATTTTATGGGGAAGCTCAAATTCTGCCAATACCTGCCCAGTACGGCTTGCAAAAAAAAAGGCTAAGAGTAGACTTAATAGCTGTCTACAAATATCTGAAGGTCTGTCACAGTGTGGAGGGATCATCCTTATTCTCATTTGCACATGGAAACACAAGAATAGGCTACTTTCACACATCAGGTTTTTAGTTTCAGGCAGAATCCAGCTAATGTTCCAAAAAATAGATCCGTTGCAAATAGTGAAGAAACTGATGCAAAGGATCTGCTTTTCTGCCGGTTCCGGTTTTTATTTTTAACATGGAGTTTACAGTGACGAGAGAGAGAGAGAATGATTTCAATGGAAAATGCTTTGAAAACCGATTCGGAAGCCGGATTCATCGTTTCACATCTCCGTTTCACGCTTTTTTGGCTGGTTCCGTCACTGTGTGCTTTTTTCGCCGGACAGAAAACGTTCCTCTAGACATTTTCTCCGTCCGCTGGAAACGGCTATTTGGATGGAAAAAAATGGATGAAACGTCTGGCCATCAGGTGCAATCCAGCGCTAATACAACTCTATGAGAAAAAAACGGATCCAGTGTAAAAAAAAAGGATCCGGTTTTTTTTCAAAACTTGCCAGATTGTGCCTGAAACAAACATACTGATGTGTGAAAGTAGCCATAAATGGAATGAAACTGAAAGGGAGATTAAAAAATTGACAGTAAGGATGATCAATGAGTGGAATAGGCTGCCACGAGAGGTGGCAAGTGCAATGGAAGTCTTCAAACAGAGGCTGCACAGATGTCTCTGAGATGGTTTAGGTAATCCTGTGCTGCATTTAGCAGGGAGTTGGAGACAATGACCATGGAGGTCCCTTCCAGCTCTAACATTCTATGATTCTATGAAAACGTCACTCCTTCCCTTCCGAGCCCTGCTGTGTGCCAAAACAATAGTTTTCCTTCACATATGAGGTGTCAGCGTACTCAGCAAAAATTGCACAACAGATCTTGAGGTCCATTTTCTTTTGTTACTCTTGTAAAAATGAAAAAAAAATTGAGGGTAAAATAAAATTATTGTGGAAAAAAATAGATTTTTTCTCAACATTATAATTTTCTGTTGAGCACCTGGGGGTTCAAGGTGCTCAACACATATCTAGATAAATTCCTTTGGGAATCTAATTTCCAGAATGGGGTCACTTGTAGGGGATTTCCGACATGATGCCCGTAGACGATTCCATCAAACCCTGCATTCCAAAACGTCACTCCTTCCCTTCCGAGCCTTGCCATGCGCTCTAAAAGTAGTTTCCTCTACATTTGTGGTATAAGTATACTCAGGAGAATTTAAACAATAGATTTTGGGTCCATATTCTCCTGTTAACTTTGTGAAAATAAAATTGGGGCTAAAAGATCATTTTTGTGGAATAAAAAGAAATTTTTTATAATCACGGCTCTATGTTATAAACTTCTGTGAAGCACCTTGGGGTTCAAAGTACTCACCACACATCTAGATAAGTTCCTTGAAGGGTCTAGTTTCCATAATGGGGTCACTTGTGGGAGGCTCTTCAAATGCGACATTGTGTCCACTCTAAAGTCCAGCCAATTTTGTGCTAAAAAAAGTCAAACGATGCTGTGGAGATACAGCATTGTATCTTAATTAACTAGACGTCTATTTTCAGACGTTTGGTTAAGAAAGAATAGACTTATCTATATGTTGACTTTTGAATTTATATGTTTCTTTCTAGTTGGCCAAGAAAACAGACTTTTGCTTGTGTAAACCTGTAATATTGACTTGTAAGTTGACATTTGATGTAACATATTGTGCTCTTATCCTTGATGACTAGTGATGTTTGCTGATATGCTAATTATACATTGTCCATGCCAGCCAGTGTTATGATCCGGTGACCTTGGAGCAGCATGAAAACTTTCACTGGAGTAGGTGGTAACTATACTGACCGCAAATCCTGATCTTAACACCGCAACTAGAAGTAGCCGTGGGGTGTACCTAACAAGCCCTAGACACCTCGTCACAGCCGGAGGACTAAATACCCCTAAAGATGGAAACAGGAATACTACCTTGCCTCAGAGCAGAACCCCAAAGGATAGGCAGCCCCCCGCAAATATTGGCTGTGAGTAGGAAAGGAAAGACACACACAGTCAGAAAACAGGATTTAGCACAAGAGGCCACTCTAGCTAAAATAGGAAAGGATAGGACAGAGTTCTGTGCGGTCAGTATTAAAACCCTTCCAAAAATATCCACAGCAGATTATACAAAAAATTCCTCCATCTAACTAAAGACGTGGAACGTATATCTGCAACTCCAGAGACTACTAAACTCAGAGCAGGAATGCAATCAAAAAACAAGCACACAGCTTGTGTGCCATAGAAAAAGAAACAGACACTTATCTTTGCTGAATTGGCAGCTAAGCAGGAGAAGCCAGGCAGAGATCCAACACTTCCCAAGAAAAGTTGACAACTGGCAAGGACTAATGAGTCCTGCAAACCTAAATACCCCAGTCAGAACTGCAATCAGCAGATACACCTGTCCAGGACTGCAGCCCAGAGACAACTGCATTACCACCTACAACCACCGGAGGGAGCCCAAAAGCAGAATTCACAACAAGCCAGTTTGTTGGCATTCCAGAGTAGGAAAATCTATGTAAATAGATTACATAATCAATGTGAATTGGTCTTATCAGCATTACCTGTAAATACTGAATGAAAGACACTTGTTAAGTATAAAAATAGGTCATATGGCTCTGTATGGAGATTTTGAGACAGCCAGAGATTCAGCCAAGACATCAAAACAGCCAGAGACTCTATAGGACTGCAGCCAAGACATTATGACTCCATCACGAGGGACACAGGTATATAATTTTACAGGTTGCCAGCTTAGGGGACCACAGCCCCTGCGGCAGAATACAGATCTGGTCCATTGACCATTGCTGAACCATGGATACATTTGTGAAAACCAAGTTGGGACCATCTGGTTACCTGGCAGCATGGATACATTTGTGAAAACCAGGTTGGTACCTGCAGGTTACCTGGAACCTATGGATACATTTGGAGAAAGCCAGGATTGGGATCGGACGGGCGCCTAGCTCCATGGAGTTGTTCAGAGAAGTCAGGTTGTGACCCTCGGATCAACTGGCCTTGTACCTGAATGGACTATCGTCTCCCTAAGCTTGTCATTACCTTCTCTCTGTGAGTTCCACAGATGGGCTAGTCGGCCGTGAAAGATTAAGCCAGGTTGTGACCCTCCGGTCGACTGGCCTTTACCTGAATGGACTGTCATCTTCATGTGCTTGTCGTTACCTGTTCTCTGTGTGCATGCCAAAAGTAGGGTAATCGGCACCCGGAAGATCTGAAGCAACAGCAACTATTATCCCGGCGAGTCAGAGGAAGGGTGAGACTCTGTAATGTGCACTATCTTGGGTATTTTACTGGGACTATTCTAAATGTTATTTGTCTGTTTTGTAGTTCAATAAAGTATTGCCACACTGTTTTACCCTCACCCTGTGTTGTCTGAGTAGCATCATGCCCACGTTATAGGGAGAGAGGGCATTGGATTTTCTTCAAATTTGTGGCATGATCCATCAGACTCAATTTGTACATAGGAATGGTATATGGAAGGATTATTTTTGCAAGAGGATTTCTATGTACAGACAACACCTAACAGAATCTTTGGCTGTGCAGCTTTGTACTAAGGAACAATTTAGCCTCCGTGCATTGACATGTAGGCTCTGTGCCATTTGGCTGAGCCATTATTCTTTGTGCCCAGGTCGCAGATTTGGTGCTAACTTTTATTATGGAATCCATATCACAAATTTACTGAACCACTACAAAGCATGAAAGCATTTTAACTCACAAGATCTCCCTCTCTACTCCCCTCTTATCTCTTTTTCCCACAATCGCATGCAAGATTTCTCCCGCGCATCCCCCCCTACTCTGGAACTCTCTACCCCAACATATCAGACTCTCGCCTACAATGGAAATCTTCAAAAGCAACCTAAAGGCCTACCTCTTATGACAAGCCTACAACCTACAAAAACCCTCGTTCCACCAAACTGCTGCATGACCAGCTCTGCCCTCACCTACTGCATCCTCATAAATCCCTTGCAGAGTCCTCTCACCTCCTGTACAGTCGTTGTGTGAAGCGTTAAACTAAGAAAAATTAAAGCAGGCTTCATTTTGTGCTTTGCGACTCCATCTTGCGGTTTTCAGATAAGTTTTTGTTACTAGGTAAAACTTCATAGTTGTTATGAGACCTTGATTATTCCAGCCCGAACAAGATATGACACTGAAGGTGTATTGTTCTATGAGACCTTGACGTGCAGGCTGTTCCTGCATTCTTATAGGTTAAAGGGACTCTGTCACCTGAATTTGGCGGGACTGGTTTTGGGTCATATGGGCGGAGTTTTCAGGTGTTTGAGTCACCCTTTCCTTACCCGCTGGCTGCATGCTGGCTGCAATATTGGATTGAAGTTCATTCTCTGTCCTCCATAGTACACGCCTGCGCAAAGCAATCTTGCCTTGTGCAAGCGTGTACTATGGAGGACAGAGAATGAACTTCAATCCAATATTGCAGCCAGCATGCAGCCAGCGGCTAAGGAAAGGGTGAATCAAACACCCGAAAACTCCGTCCATATGACCCAAAACCAGTCCCGCCAAATTCAGGTGACAGGTTCCCTTTAAGAACTGTGAGCGTGTTCTTATGTTAATTGGTTGAAGTATAACTTCTAAGATTATGAAAAGTGTGACACAATAAACGGGGGCTCAGAGATCTGCTCGATCCCCCCAAACAGAGACACACGTCTCCGCCTGGTCATTTTCAGTTGCCAGCAACGCTCTATGGATCACTTTGGAAATCACTAGGTCAACCGTGAAGGGTCAGATCCTCCCTCAACAGGTGACTCGTTTTGTTTAAGATTATTGTACTTGATTTTTGTTATGTATACCTCATTTCATATGTAAAGTGCCATGGAATAAATGGCACTATAATAATAAATAATAATAATTTTAACTAAACACCATACAGGTGTCTAAGGCCATGCAACCGAACTGGAAATCCACAACATGATCGTAACCGGCTTTTTTTTTTGTATTTGCTAGTTGCTATGTAACGGGTCAAATCTGCCACAAAATTTGTCTGTAGCACATGGGAATTTTGTTTTAAGCGTTCAGCCCACTCCACAGAAGATAAAAAGGTGATGGTGTAAAAAAAATGCTTTTCTGTCTTGCTCCTTGTAGAGTGATTATGTCAATACTGGTGCAATGTCTTCTCTACTCACGTACTTAGTATATAAATGTATTTTAGTACCAGCCCAGACATAGCGGTTCAGTTTGCAATGCCATTATTTACAAATATCTTGGGGGACAAATTCCCTTAATTTTTACTCTTGAATAATAATGAAATGTAAAATGAGGCCGTGCAGCATTATATTTCATTTACTCAATTTTTTTTTCATGTTGAGAACTCATTAGCAGTTTGCCCTGAATCCTTAGGATTGTTCTGCTGGACTTCATGGGCACAAAAACATTAATGCAAAAAAATTAAAATAATAATAATCTTTCCTCTCTTGGAAAAAAAAGCCAACTTGAGATAATTAACTGATGGGGAGGACGGGTTTAAAATCAGAATAAATGGACCATTTTTCTAATCGCTTGCTGCTATTATGTCTTATGGCTATGCACTGTACCGTTCTGAAAACTGCTTCAAATTACCATTTTCTAGCAGATGCAAAGGCAGGATTCTTCACAACTAACCTGTGAATGTTAATTAAACTGTGAAAACAAATAGTAATGTCCTCTAAAGGCATACTAATAACCATAATTTCTGCTTATAATTGTCTTTTTGTAAAGGAAGCAGCATTGCCTGTAGGTCAAAAGAAGGAAAAAATAAGGATTACATCATATAACTAAACCTTGATTGATATAGACAGAAGTGTCTATACTGTACAAAAGAGGGAATGACGTAGAATAAAAATCATAACAGTCTACTACACATTTCTCTTAATGTCAGGTAAAGAAGACTGTTCTAAATTATGATCCACTCAGTTACCAGACATAATGAGCTCTAATACAATGCATTGTGGATTGGTGCAGGGGCTACATGCACCATTTTTGTCCGTAAGTTCTGGGCTCACCTGGTGAGGCGGATTTTCCATGCTGTAGGTCAGGATGAATAGCAAAGACCGGAGGCGAGCATGTAGTGGAACTGGACTTGCTTGATGGCACATGGATCAGCGAAAACTAGGCGGCAGTATGCAGGGCTGCAGATGGGTAAGCAAAGCTGGAAGAAGTAGATGCAGCTGGAGAATAGTTACATACAGGAACAGGAGAGAAGTATGTGCGATCAGATGTCTTGCAGAAGTGATACGGTTAACCTCAAGAATGGAGGAGATCTACACAATCAGATGTCTTGAAGCAGGGATACGGTTAACCTCAGGAATGGAGGAGATATATACAATCAGATGTCTTGAAGCAGGGATACCGTTAACCACAGGAACAGCAGAGTGGTAGTTGTGTTTTTACCACCAACCAAAATGAAGACCCAAATAATTAAACAGGTGTCCTTGATAGCAGAAATTAACTTGTAACTTGTAGCATGATTCAGCAGAGCTTATTAGCAGAGAACAGTCAGTAACTTTATAGCTTGACTCAGCAGTACTTATTGGTGAAGTTGAGTTATTAACTTGTAGCTTGTTTCAGCACAGCTCATTAGCGAAGACGAATTAGTAACCATTAGCTTCATTCAGCGGAGCTTATTAGCAAAGATGAGTTAGTAACTTGTAACTTGATCTTGATTCAGCAGAGCTTATTAGTGAACATGGGGTAGCAACTTGTAGCTTGATTCAGCAGAACTTATTAGTGAAGTTGAGTTAGTAAACTGTAGCTCGTTTCAGGACAGCTCATTAGCGAAGGTGTAATAATATTAGTAAGTACATCCAATTTGCAATGTAGTAGAGTTCTTCTGATAAGTTATGTAGCTTACCCCATGTGCAGGGCACTGTAGTAGCTTAGGTATCCTTGGTTAAGACCACTAACAACTATCTGTCACTATAAAGGTCTAAAGTTAAAGATGACATATTTCCTTTGTACTTTAGGCAAAAATATTATATATATATATATATATATATATATATATATATACATACACACACACAGTGGGTACGGAAAGTGTTCAGACCCCTTTAAATTTTTCACTCTTTCATTGCAGCCATTTGGTAAATTCAAAAAAGTTAATTTTTTTCTCATTAATGTACAATCTGCACCCCATCTTGACTGAAAAAAAACTGAAAAAGTAATTTTTGCTAATTTATTAAAAAAGAAAAACTGAAATATCACATGGTCATAAGTATTCAGACCCTTTGCTCAGTAATAAGTAGAAGCCCCTTTTGAGATAGTACCGCCATGAGTCTTCTTGGGAATGTTGCAACAAGTTTTTCACACCTGGATTTGGGGATCCTCTGCCATTCTTCCTTGCAGATCCTCTCCACTTCAGTCAGGTTGGATGGTGAAGGTTGGTGGACGCCATTTTCAGGTTTCTCCAGAGATGCTCAATTGGGTTTAGGTCAGGGCTCTGGCTGGGCCAGTCAAGAATGGTCACAGAGTTGTTCTGAAGCCACTTCTTTGTTATTTTAGCTATGTGCTAAGGGTCATTGTCTTGTTGGAAGGTGAATCTTCGGACAAGTCTGAGGTCCAGAGCACTCTGGAAGAGGTTTTCATCCAGGATATCTCTGTACTTGGCCACACTCATGTTTCCTTCAATGACAACCAGTCGCCCTATCCCCGCAACTGAAAAACCCCCATAGCATGATGCTGCCACCACCATGTTTCACTGTTGGGATTGTATTGGGCAGGTGATGAGCACTGCCTGGTTTTCTCCACACATACCGCTAAGAATAATCACCAAAAAGGTCTATCTTTGTCTCATCAGACCAGAGAATCTTATTTCTCATAGTCTGGGGGTCCTTCAAGTTTTGCACTGAGGAGAGGCTTCCGTTGGGCCACTCTGCCATAAAGGCCCGACTGTTGGAGGGCTGCAGTGATAGTTGACTTTGTGGAACTTTCTCCCACATCCCTACATCACTACTGCATCTCTGGAGCTCAGCCACAGTCATCTTGGGGTTCTTCTTTACCTCTCTCACCAAGGCTCTTCTCCCATGATTGCTCAGTTTGGCTGGACGACCAGGTCTGGGAAGACTTCTGGTGGTCCCAAACTTCTTCCATTTAAGGATTATGGAGGCCACTGTGCTCTTAGGAACCTTGAGTACTGCAGAAATTCTGTTATAACCTTGGCCAGATCTGTGCCTTGCCACAATTCTGTCTTGAGCTCCTTGGCCAGTTCCTTTGACATCATGATTCTCATTTGGTCTGACATGCACTGCGAGCTGTGAGGTCTTATATAGACAGGTGTGCGCCTTTCCAAATCAAGTCCTATCAGTTTAATTAAACACAGCTGGACTCCAATGAAGGAGTAGAACCATCTCAAGGAGGATCACAATGAAATGGACGGCATGTGACTTAAATATGAGTGTCTGAGCAAAGGGTCTGAATACCTCTGACCATGTCATATTTCGGTTTTTCTTTTTTAATAAATTTGCAAAAAATTTTACATTTCTGTTTTTTTTTCAGTCAAGATGGGGTGCAGAGTGTACATTAATGAGAAAAAATGAACTTTTTGAATTTCCCAAATGGCTGCAACGAAACAAAGAGTGAAAAATTTAAAGGGATCTGAATACTTTCTGTACCCACTGTACCTCTGGTTAATAAACTTGGCTCATCTTAGCACATCTCAGCACACCCTGAATCACAAGTTTCTTGATCCAGGACAATTTTTATAAATAAAAAAATGTTGCAAAGAAAAGGAAATTCGATATTAAATGTACTTCAAAGTACCGTTTCAGAATAAGATGTACATGAGCTGTGTGTGTACGTGAGAAATAATACTCATTCTGGCCATTATATGACTTGAATTTTTCATAGTTTTTCCCTCTGCAGACTCTATCTCTTAATTCGCAATTGTTTCTGAGCTGGTGAGATGAGAATAGCTTCTATGATGTCTGTCATACACAGCACATAGAGGGATTCCTGCTCTTCATCTCTAGTTAGCCATTTTGAGCTCAGCAGTGCTGAGTAGTGTAGCGTGATCCAGCTCGGGGATGAGGTAAAAGACTTGCTTAAAAGCTCAGCGCGATCTTTCCAAGTCTTCCTCTGCACGTTTCCTGACCCTGATACTTACTTCTTCTCCCCACTCTCTTCTCCGCAGAATATAATCTGAAATTTCACAGTGATGGCAGTCCATCTTGTCAGAGCAATGTGGAGTTGAGCTCTTCTTCTGACAAGTTCAGGGTAGCGGAAAGAAGTGGCTCATAAGTGGAGAAAGAAGCTAATGTTCCAATATACGCTTGTATTATTGATTTATGTAAAATTTGATGAAAGAACAGTTCCCTTTTAAATGTCCGGCAAAGAGATTATGTATGTTCCACTGAACTGTAAATGTCGTAAGTGTGATAAAAGAATCAGACGTCAATGTAACAGTGACTAACTGCATTGGCATTTCTGCCCACTCTTCACACAATTGATAATACTGATAATAACAATGCTAAAAGGAAGACAGCGATGTGCAATAGAGCTGAGAAGTCTTACTCATGCCGAAATGTATCCCAATCGCTTAAGAAGAGAGTTTATTCATTTTCTACTCTCTTAGTAGTGGATTTTCTAAAAAACAAAAAAACGACCTGTAAGCCTAACTTATACAACCCACATTAAAAAGAAAAAGTTTCTGGACTCACCGCATAAATTTGGATCTGAAGACTATTCTGCCGCCGCACTTGGTCAGATTGCACTGCTTTAGCGGATTGACAGGTCTCTCCCGTTGGGTGTAAAACTGCAATTGTGTAGCCAAGCTCTGGTTCAGGCTGCTAGTGGTTTGGACAGCATGAATCAGCTGACAGGTTCCTTCTAAAGGCTTCCTTTAAATATTGCTCTGGAACCTGCTTCCTGAGCAATGAGATACAGCCTGTATCGTTATTGTGATGCTAGTCACTACTTACGGACACGCCGTGAGGTGGGGAGATAAGGGAGTCCTAGGTCAAAAGCCAGGAGGGTACGTCAGAAACAGAGGGATGAGGCAAAAGCTTAGTCAGGTCACAGTCCAGGGTCAGAATTCCACGAAGGTAGCAGAGCAAGACAAAGGGGCTAGGTAAATGGATGGTCAAAGGCAAATCCAAGGTCATCAACAAAGAGCAAAATACTATAACTCCAATCCCAGAACAAACATACCAAACTGAGAAGAACTACAACTAGCAGAGATAAGAGGCAGACAGCCAGCTAAATAGCCTGAGAATCATTCTGAACAGGAGACCCAGCATGTCCCAGCCATGATTGGGCGACTGGACTGTTGCTCATCACACTGTCAGCTCAGCATTCCCCTACCCTAGATTGGACGGCTAAGCTGCCATTCACTACACTGAAAGAAGGAATCGTGACAATTATGATAAGCAAGAGCCATGCTGATATAATAAATATTTGAAATAAATATAAATAGTCATTCCCCATAAAGTGATGTCAAATAGTAATAAAACATGAAGAATGCATTATTGAAAAATGTAAAAGAAGCAAACAGTGACAGTGGGCAACAGAGTGCCATGTGCATAGTCACCCAGGTGAATTGGTTCATAAACAAAGAGATGGGTGAATGATGACTCCACTTTTGTGCACATTTTTTTTTCCTAGACCCAGCCAAAAATTAATAAAATACTAGTTACAATGGCTAAACCTAAATTGTTCTACTTCTAAATGTATGTAGTTACTGTACTTAACAAATCTAAGGGTATGTGCACACGATGCGGATTTGCTGCGGATCCGCAGCGGATTTTGCCGCGCAGAAACGCTGCAGATCTGCACTGTGATGTACAGTACAATGTTAGTTAATGGGAAAAAAAAAAGCTGTGCACATGGTGCGGAAAAATCAGTGGGGAATTGCTGCGGATTTCAAAGAAGTGCATGTCACATCTTTTTTGCAGATCTGCAGCGTTTCTGAACCCCTCCATGTTAAAATTCCACAGTGGCAAAAACTGCAGAAAATTCGCACAAAATCCGCATAAAAGCCGCACAAAATCTGCATAAAAACCGCGGTAAATCCGCGGCTGCGGATTTTTGCCAGGGGCTGCGGATTTTGTGCAGAAAATTCTGCACCTCTTTTCTTACGTGTGCACATAGCTAAAAGAGTCATTAAAGGGAATCTGTCACCAGGTTTTTGCCTCCAATTCTGAGAGCAGCATAATGTAGATAGAGAGTGACCCTGAATCCAGCGATATGTCACTTACAACACTGCTTGTTGTAGCTTTGATTAAATCAGTGTTCTATAAGTAGACGACTAGTAAACCTGCTACCAGGTAGTCCGCCATATTCATGACCTCTGTATAACCCCGCTCCCACCGATTAGCAGCTTTTTTCCCTATGCACGGTGTACACAGAAAGCGGCCAATCAGAGGTGTGGGTGGGGTTATACGCAGCTTAGCATTAGAGAACTGCTAGATCTGCGGGAGAGAAAACTGTGATTTTAACAAAATGACAGCAAACAGCCCAGTAAGTGATATATCACTGGATTCAGGGTCTCTGCTCATACATCACGCTGCTCTCAGATGGAGTAGCAAAAACCTAGTAACAGATTCCTTTTATGTACATGTAGTTCTACTAAAAAATGGGATCAATAACAGACATGTAAAGTTCTATTACAAAATGACCACGATTTAAAAAAAATGTTTTTGTTTTGTTTTCTCTAAGCTTTGGTGTTTGCTTTACAGTAAAAAATCCTTTTGTTAAAATGTAGGAAGTGCAACCAATCCTTTCTACGTTTCTTTATTTCTTTCCTCTTTTTCTTTTAAATTGGGTATGTAAAGTTTTATACTCATTAGAGCAAGGCCAGGTACAGCAGTTTACAATTGCTCCTTCAGCAATCTCTCCATTTTGCAGGGGAGCCGCTGTTTTATGCTATGTGCCCATGTTGCGGAGTTGTGTGCGGATTTTTCCGCACCATTTTTGAAAACTCCGCAGGTAAAACGCACTGCGTTTGTACCCTTTGTACAAATATGGCAAATATGACGGTGGCGCAGTGGATAGCACAGCAGCCTTGCAGCGCTGGGGTCCTGGGTTCTAATCCCACCCAGGACAACATCTGCAAAGAGTTTGTATGTTCTCTCCGTGTTTGCGTGGGTTTCCTCCGGGTACTCCGGTTTCCTCCCACATTCCAAAGACATACTGATAGGGATTCTAGATTGTGAGCCCCATCGGGGACAGTGATGATAATGTGTGCAAACTGTAAAGCGCTGCGGAATAGGTTAGCGCTATATAAAAAAATAAAGATTATATTTCTCTTGAACAGAGGCCCTTTTCTGTCTGTGTCCGCAAGTGATAAGATGTAAACGTAAAAAAGTTATTACATTGCACAGTAAACGCAGATGTGATTTTAACCGCACTCCGGACTCCAATTTCCATCTGGTTCTAGGATGTATTAAGAGAAGCATACAGTATAGATCACGCAAAGTCATTATTGCCCTCTACTACTCCTTGGTCAGGCCTCATCTGGAATACTGTGTCCAGTTCTGGGCACCACATTATAAAAAAAAACATTGAAATACTGGAGCAAGTTCAGAGAAGAGCTACCAGGATGGTGAGCGGACTGCAAAGTATGTCCTATGAGGAACAGTTAAAGGATCAGGATATGAGGCTCTCATCCTGGACATGGGGAGGCTATGGGGCTATCATCCTGGACATGGGGAGGCTATGGGGCTATCATCCTGGACATGGGGAGGCTATGGGGCTATCATCCTGGACATAGGGAGGATATGGGGCTATCATCCTGGACATGGGGAGGCTATGGGGCTATCATCCTGGACATGGGGAGGCTATGGGGCTATCATCCTGGACATGGGGAGGCTATTGGGCTATCATCCTGGACATGGGGAGGCTTTGGGGCTCTCATCCTGAACATGGGGAGGCTATGGGGATGCCATCCTGGACATGGGGAGGCTATGGGGATGTCATTCTGGACATGGGGAAGCTATGGGGACGTCATCCTGGACATGGAGAGGCTATGGGGATGTCATCCTGGACATGGGCAGGCTATGGGGATGTCATTCTGGACATGGGGAGGCTATGGGGCTCTCATCCTGGACATGGGGAGTGTCATGATTCCAATGGCAGGGAATCACAAAAGGACAAGCACCAACGAGCTCTAGGGTGATGGAACCTGAGCTGACCGCGACCCTAAACCTGAACACACAAATAACAATAGCCGGGGAACGTGCCTACGTTGATCCTAGACGTCTCGCACCAGCCGAAGATCTAACTGCCCCTATTAGAAGAAACACAGACCTCTCTTGCCTCCAGAGAAATACCCCACAGAAATAGCAGCCCCCCACATATAATGACGGTGAAATGAGAGGAAGGCACATACACAGTATGAAAACAGATTCAGCAAAATGAGGCCCGCTAAAACTAGATAGCAGAGGATACAAAAGTAAACTGCGCGGTCAGCAAAAAACCCTTCAAAAAACCATCCTGTAATTACTTGAACTCATGTTCCAACTCATGGAACATGAGGAGCAATTACAGCCCACTAGAGCAACCAGCAGCAAAGAAACAATTATATGCAAGCTGGAAAAGACAAAAATAAAGCAAAACGTGGAACAAGAAAATCAAAAACTTAGCTTGTCCTGAAGATTACTGAAGTCAGAAGCTGAGGGAACAAAACACTCTGATAACCTTGATAGCCGGCGGGGAAATAACAAGAAAGCCCGGTTAAATAGGAAACTCCCAAATCCTAATAGAACAGGTGGACACCAGAGACAGCAGAACACAAATCACCCAGTACCATCAGTAACCACCAGAGGGAGCCCAAAAACAGAACTCACAACAGTACCCCCCCCTTGAGGAGGGGTCACCGAACCCTCGCGAGAACCACCAGGGCGACCAGGATGAGCCCTATGAAAAGCGCGGACCAAATCATCAGCATGAACATCAGAGGCAACCACCCAAGAATTATCCTCCTGACCATAACCCTTCCACTTGACCAAATATTGGAGTTTCCGTCTGGAAACACGAGAATCCAAGATCTTCTCTACAACATACTCCAATTCTCCCTCCACCAGCACCGGAGCAGGAGGCTCAAGCGAAGGAACAACAGGTACCTCATACCTCCGCAACAACGACCGATGGAACACATTATGAATAGCAAACGATGCCGGGAGATCCAAACGAAACGACACAGGGTTAAGAATTTCCAAGATCCTATAAGGACCGATGAACCGAGGCTTGAACTTAGGAGAAGAGACCTTCATAGGAACAAAACGAGAAGACAACCACACCAAGTCCCCAACACGAAGTCGAGGACCCACGCGGCGACGGCGATTAGCAAACTGCTGAGCCTTCTCCTGGGACAACTTCAAATTGTCCACCACATGACTCCAAATCCGATGTAACCCATCCACCACCATGTCCACTCCAGGACAATCAGAAGGCTCCACCTGACCAGAGGAAAAACGAGGATGAAACCCCGAATTACAAAAGAAAGGAGAAACCAAGGTAGCAGAACTAGCCCGATTATTAAGGGCAAACTCGGCCAGCGGCAAAAAGGTAACCCAGTCATCCTGATCAGCAGAAACAAAACACCTCAAATAAGTTTCCAAGGTCTGATTAGTTCGCTCCGTCTGGCCATTCGTCTGAGGATGGAATGCAGACGAAAAGGACAAATCAATGCCCATCTTAGCACAGAACGTCCGCCAAAATCTAGACACAAACTGGGATCCCCTGTCAGAAACGATGTTCTCCGGAATCCCATGCAAACGAACCACGTTCTGGAAAAACAGAGGGACCAACTCAGAGGAGGAAGGCAACTTAGGCAAGGGTACAAGATGAACCATTTTAGAAAAGCGGTCACACACAACCCAGATGACAGACATTTTTTGAGAGACAGGGAGATCCGAAATAAAGTCCATGGAAATGTGCGTCCAAGGCCTCTTCGGGATAGGCAAAGGTGACAACAATCCACTGGCTCGAGAACAGCAAGGCTTAGCCCGAGCACAAACCTCACAAGACTGCACAAAAGAACGCACATCCCTCGACAAGGAAGGCCACCAAAAAGACCTGGCCACCAAGTCTCTAGTACCAAATATTCCAGGATGACCTGCCAACGCAGAAGAATGGACCTCGGAGATGACTCTACTGGTCCAACTATCCGGAACAAACAGTCTCTCAGGCGGACAACGATCAGGTTTACCCGCCTGAAACTCCTGCAAAGCACGTCGCAAGTCTGGGAAGACGGCCGACAAAATCACCCCATCCCTAAGGATACCAGTGGGCTCAGAATTTCCAGGGGAGTCAGGCACAAAACTCCTAGAAAGAGCATCCGCCTTCACATTCTTTGAACCTGGCAGGTATGAAACCACAAAATTGAAATGAGAGAAAAACAGTGACCAACGAGCCTGTCTAGGATTCAGACGCCTGGCAGACTCAAGGTAAATCAGATTTTTGTGATCAGTCAAGACCACCACACGATGTCTAGCACCCTCCAGCCAATGACGCCACTCCTCAAATGCCCACTTCATGGCCAAAAGTTCCCGATTACCCACATCATAATTCCGCTCAGCGGGCGAAAATTTTCTAGAAAAGAACGCACATGGCTTCATCACCGAGCAATCGGAGCTTCTCTGTGACAAAACCGCCCCCGCTCCAATCTCGGAAGCATCAACCTCAACTTGGAAAGGAAGCGAAACATCAGGCTGACGCAGCACAGGAGCAGAAGAAAACCGGCGTTTAAGTTCCCGAAAGGCCTCCACAGCCGCAGGAGACCAATCAGCAACATCAGCACCCTTCTTAGTCAAATCCGTCAAAGGCTTAACAACACTAGAAAAATTAGTTATAAAACGACGATAGAAATTAGCAAAGCCTAAGAACTTCTGCAGACTCTTAAGAGATGCAGGCTGCGTCCAGTCACAAATAGCCCGAACCTTGACGGGATCCATCTCAATAGTAGAAGGGGAAAAAATATACCCCAAGAAAGAAATCTTCTGGACTCCAAAGAGACACTTTGAGCCCTTTACAAACAAGGAATTAGCCCGCAGGACCTGAAACACCTTCCTGACCTGCTGAACATGAGACTCCCAGTCATCAGAAAAAAACAAAATATCATCCAAATACACAATCATAAATTTATCCAGATATTCACGGAAAATATCATGCATAAAGGACTGGAAGACTGAAGGAGCATTAGAAAGTCCGAAAGGCATTACCAAATACTCAAAATGGCCCTCAGGCGTATTAAATGCGGTTTTCCACTCATCACCTTGCTTTATTCGTATAAGATTATACGCACCCCGAAGATCAATCTTAGTGAACCATTTAGCCCCCTTAATGCGAGCAAACAAATCAGTCAACAAAGGCAAAGGATACTGATATTTTACGGTAATCTTATTCAAAAGACGATAATCTATACAAGGCCTCAAGGACCCATCTTTTTTGGCCACGAAAAAAAAACCTGCTCCCAAAGGGGACGAAGATGGACGGATATGTCCCTTTTCCAAGGACTCCTTAACATAATCCCGCATAGCAGTATGCTCTGGCACTGACAGATTGAACAAACGACCTTTAGGAAATTTACTACCAGGAATTAAATCTATAGCACAATCGCAATCCCTGTGAGGAGGAAGCGAACTGAGCTTAGGCTCCTCAAAAACATCCCGATAATCAGACAAAAATACAGGAACCTCAGAAGGAGTAGATGAAGCGATAGAAATCGGAGGTGCATCATCATGAACCCCCTGACATCCCCAGCTTAACACAGACATTGTTTTCCAGTCAAGGACTGGATTATGAGTTTGTAACCATGGCAGACCAAGTACTAGAACATCATGTAAATTATACAATACCAGGAAGCGAATCACCTCCTGATGAACGGGAGTCATACGCATGGTCACTTGTGTCCAGTACTGAGGTTTATTCATAGCTAAAGGTGTAGAGTCAATTCCCTTCAAAGGAATAGGGACTTCCAGAGGCTCAAGACTAAACCCACATCGCTTGGCAAATGACCAATCCATAAGACTCAGGGCAGCGCCTGAATCTACATAGGCATCGACGGAAATGGATGATAATGAGCAAATCAGAGTCACAGACAGAATGAACTTAGACTGTAACGTACTAATGGCAACAGACTTATCAACCTTTTTTGTGCGTTTAGAGCATGCTGATATAACATGAGCTGAATCACCACAATAAAAGCACAACCCATTTTTCCGCCTATAGTTTTGCCGTTCACTTCTAGACTGAACTCTATCACATTGCATTGTCTCAAGTGCCTGTTCAGAAGACACCGCCAAATGGTGCAGAGGTTTGCGCTCCCGTAAACGCCGATCAATCTGAATAGCCATAGTCATAGACTCATTCAGACCCGTAGGCGCAGGGAACCCCACCATAACATCTTTAATGGCCTCAGAAAGGCCATCTCTGAACTTTGCAGCCAGGGCGCACTCATTCCACTGAGTAAGCACTGACCATTTCCGAAATTTTTGACAATATATTTCTGCTTCATCTTGCCCCTGAGAGAGAGCTAATAAAGCTTTTTCAGCCTGAATCTCCTGGTTAGGTTCCTCATAGAGCAAACCCAATGCCAGAAAAAACGCATCCACATTAAGCAACGCAGGATCCCCTGGTGCCAATGCAAATGCCCAATTTTGAGGGTCACCCCGCAGGAAAGATATAATAATCTTAACCTGCTGAGCAGGGTCTCCAGAAGAGCGAGATTTCAAAGAAAGGAACAGCTTGCAATTGTTCCTAAAATTCAGAAAACTAGATCTATCTCCAGCAAAGAACTCTGGAATAGGAATTCTAGGTTCAGACATAGGAGCATGTACAACAAAATCTTGTATATTTTGAACCTTAGCAGCAAGATTATTCAAGCTGGAAGCTAAACTCTGGACGTCCATGATAAACAGCTAAGGTCAGAGCCATTCAAGGATTAAGAGGAGGAAAAAAAAAAATCAGCCAGGCTGCAATTAAGGCTAGGCAGCAACCTCAGAGGAGAGAAAATAAAAAAAACTTCCTCAGACTACTTTTCCTCCTACTTCAGCCCAAACATTTAGGCCGGCTATACTGTCATGATTCCAATGGCAGGGAATTACAAAAGGACAAGCACCAACGAGCTCTAGGGTGATGGAACCTGAGCTGACCGCGACCCTAAACCTGAACACACAAATAACAATAGCCGGGGAACGTGCCTACGTTGATCCTAGACGTCTCGCACCAGCCAAAGATCTAACTTCCCCTATTAGAAGAAACACAGACCTCTCTTGCCTCCAGAGAAATACCCCACAGAAATAGCAGCCCCCCACATATAATGACGGTGAAATGAGAGGAAGGCACATACACAGTATGAAAACAGATTCAGCAAAATGAGGCCCGCTAAAACTAGATAGCAGAGGATACAAAAGTAAACTGCGCAGTCAGCAAAAAACCCTTCAAAAAACCATCCTGTAATTACTTGAACTCATGTTCCAACTCATGGAACATGAGGAGCAATTACAGCCCACTAGAGCAACCAGCAGCAAAGAAACAATTATATGCAAGCTGGAAAAGACAAAAATAAAGCAAAACGTGGAACAAGAAAATCAAAAACTTAGCTTGTCCTGAAGATTACTGAAGCCAGAAGCTGAGGGAACAAAACACTCTGATAACCTTGATAGCCGGCGGGGAAATGACAAGAAAGCCCGGTTAAATAGGAAACTCCCAAATCCTAATAGAACAGGTGGACACCAGAGACAGCAGAACACAAATCACCCAGTACCATCATTAACCACCAGAGGGAGCCCAAAAACAGAACTCACAACAGGGGAGGCTATGGGGCTATCATCCTGGACATGGGGAGGCTATGGGGCTATCATCCTGGACATGGGGAGGCTATGGGGCTATCATCCTGGACATAGGGAGGATATGGGGCTATCATCCTGGACATGGGGAGGCTATGGGGCTATCATCCTGGACATGGGGAGGCTATGGGGCTATCATCCTGGACATGGGGAGGCTATGGGGCTATCATCCTGGACATGGGGAGGCTTTGGGGCTCTCATCCTGGAAATGGGGAGGCTATGGGAATGCCATCCTGGACATGGGGAGGCTATGGGGATGTCATTCTGGACATGGGGAGGCTATGGGGATGTCATCCTGGACATGGAGAGGCTATGGGGATGTCATCCTGGACATGGGCAGGCTATGAGGATGTCATTCTGGACATGGGGAGGATATGGGGCTCTCATCCTGGACATGGGGAGGCTATGGGGCTATCATGCTGGACATGGGGAGGCTATGGGGATGTCATCCTGGACATGGGGAGGCTATGGGGCTCTCATCCTAGACACGGGGAGGCTATGGGGCTCTCATCCTGGACATGGGGAGGTTATGGGGCTCTCATCCTGGACATGGGGAGGCTATAGGGATGTCATCCTGGACATGGGGAGGCTATGGGGATGTCATTCTGGACATGGGGAGGCTATGGGGATGTCATCCTGGACATGGAGAGGCTATGGGGATGTCATCCTGGACATGGGCAGGCTATGGGGATGTCATTCTGGACATGGGGAGGCTATGGGGCTCTCATCCTGGACATGGGGAGGCTATGGGGCTATCATCCTGGACATGGGGAGGCTATGGGGATGTCATCCTGGACATGGGGAGGCTATGGGGATGTCATCCTGGACATGGGGAGGCTATGGGGATGTCATCCTGGACATGGGCAGGCTAAGGGGATGTCATCCTGGACATGGGCAGGCTATGGGGCTCCTTTGCTGGACATGGGGAGGTCATCCTGGACATGGGAAGGCTATAGGGCTCTTATCCTGGACATGGGGAGGCAATGGGGATGTCATCCTGGACATGGGAAGACTATAGGGATGTCATCCTGGACATGGAGAGGCTATGGGGATGTCATCCTGGACATGAAGAGGCTATGGGGATGTCATCCTGGACATGGGGAGGCTATGGGGCTCTCATCCTGGAATTGGGGAAGCTATTGGGCTCTCATCCTGGACATGGGGAGGCTATTGGGATGTATCCTGGACATGGGGAGGCTATGGGGCTCTCATCCTGGATATGGGGAGGCTATGGGGTTGTCATCCTGGACATGGGGAGGCTATGGGGATGTCATCCTGGACATGGGGAAGCTATGGGGATGTCATCCTGGACATGGAGAGGCTATGGGGATGTCATCCTGGACATGGGAAGGCTAATGGGATGTCATCCTGGATATGGTGATGTCATCCTGGACATGAGCAGGCTATGCCGATGTCATCCTGGACATGGGAAGGATATGGGTATCTCATCCTGGACATGGGGAGGCTATGGGGATGTCATCCTGGACATGGGCAGGCTATGGGGATGTCATCCTGGATATGGGGATGTCATCCTGGACATGAGCAGGCTATTGGGATGTCATCCTGGACATTGGAAGGATATGGGGATCTCATCCTGGACATGGGGAGGCTATGGAGCTCTCATCCTGGACATGGGGAGGCTATGGGTATGTCATACTGGACATGGGGAGACTATGGGGATGTGATCCTGGACATGGGGAGGCTATGGGGATGTCATCCTGGACATGGCCAGGCTATGGGGATGTCATCCTTGACATGGGGAGGCTATGGGGCTTTTATGCTGGACATGGGGAGGCTATGGGGATGTCATCCTGGACATGGGAAGGCTATGGGGCTCTCATCCTGGACATGGGGAAGCTATGGGGATGTCATCCTGGACATGGGGAGGCTATGGGGCTTTTATGTTGGACATGGGAAGGCTATGGGGGTCTCATTCTGGACGTGGCGAGGCTATGGGATGTCATCCTGGACATGGGGAGGCTATGGGGCTCTCATCCTGAACAAGGGGAGGCTATGGGGATGTCATCCTGGACATGTGAAGGCTATGGGGCTCTCATCCTGGACATGGGCAGGCTATGGGGATGTCATCCTGGACATGGGAAGGCTTTGGGGATGTCATCCTGGACATGGGCAGGCTGTGGGGCTCTTATGCTGGACATGGTGAGGCTATGGGGGTCTCATTCTGGACATGGTGAGGCTATAGGGGCTCTCATGCTTAACATGGGGATGTTTGGGGGGTCTCATGTTGGAAAAACAAACAAAAAACAACAGCAATATATAATAGTTTCAAATGTATCACATGATCCTACCAAAATCTTGAGAACATAGCATGAGCAGGAATTAAAACATAACTTTTAATGTATAACCAAAAAAACAAGGAAAAAATATACATTAAATAACCTGTCACCTATAGTCCGTGTAGATAAAAAAGTACTTCTAGGTATACCCTGTCAGGGAGCGTACCATACAAACATTAGTACTTAGTAAGGTTTTTTGTGAGGGCACTAGCAGTGGTCCAGTGTCCTATCACTCAACCCAAGGCACCTAATTTAATAGTGATAACGCCTATAAAGATAGCATTTCTCAAGTGCCAATAAGAATAAACAGGTAACCTTGGTTGCATTAATGTCAGCAGTTATCACAGATTAAAGGGGTAAGATCAATTGGAAAAAATATATACACATATGTAATATTGGAACAATCTCACCAATTGCCGAGGATGGGTAAGGTGGAGCCCCAATTAGCTAAGGAGAAGAGATCCTTCAAGCCGCAACATCAGGAGACAATTCCCTGTCAGTTAGTGGCAATTGGTGAGATTGTTCCAATATTACATATGTGTATATATTTTCTTCCATTGAGTTATAGGACACTGGGTCTCATGTTGGACATGGGGACTCATCCTGGACATGGGGTGTCTATGGGGGCCTCATCATGGACATGGGGAGGCTATGGGGTCTCTTCCTGGACATGGGAAGGCTATGGGGCTCTCATGCTGAACATGGGGAGGCTATGGGGCTCTCATGCTGAGCATGGGGAGGCTATGGGGCTCTCATGTTGGATATGGAGATGCTATAAGGCTCTCATGCTTGACATGGGATGCTATGGGGGTCTCATGTTGAACATGGGGAGGCTATGGGGGTAGAAAACCAAACCAGAAAAAACAAGGATCCCTAAAAAATAACTTTTAATCGTAGTAGTTAAAAATAGAAGACTTTATATATCATATATAATAAAAAAGTACACAGTGTACCTAAAGAACCCTATAACGGACTACAATAAATCCTGCCTGTCAGTGGAGGTTGGCACCCTAATTAACGGCGATTGGCGCCCCCACTCCTCGACGGCTCACCCTTTTAAATCCCTAAAAAGGCCTGAATACCAGAAAGCCTAGTGAGCCCTAAAGTACAATCCTATACTGTCAGCTACCTACCAGTGGAGGTTGGCACCCTAATTTTCTGCGGTAGGCGCCCCCACTCCTCGGCGGCTGACCCTAGGGTCCCTCACAGTCCCTATAATAGGGGTAGACAGAAGATAATGTCCCACATACACCTCCGATACCCGTGAAAAAACACAAAAAAATGGAAAAATGAAATACAAAAAAAGAAAAAAGAAAAAAAGAAAAATAAATTGCTATCACAGTTCTATACAGCAATATATGGTGGGTGTCATATATATGGTAGATGTCACATAACAATATATACCACCACAATAAATACCCTTACAGATAACTGGGTATAGCGGAGTGTAAAGATGTATCTTGTCCAAATTGGATCAATCTGACCAGCAAAAAATGCAAAAATAGACAGAATATGTGAGATGACAAAAAATGTGTATTAGTCACACTACTCCCAAATCATCATAATATTCAGCAAAAAATAAATGCTCAATGCCACCAGATAGTCTTTCAGCAAAAACACTGGATCCGCATCAATGTGTAATATTTTTATACCAGTAACAAGGCAGCATGTCATTTATCATGATAGGACAGATACTCCTAAAAACATGGATCCACCAGGTAATAATGGAAAACCATAGTAGGCAAGTAGTTTTAGCATGTATACAGCTCTTGCAATTTTTGTGTAGCTGCCTAACCCCTGATGAACCCCTGTCATCCCCAAATGGGGGGGAAACGCATCGGGCATTACCTGGGGACGTATTGACAGACTATGGTCAGGATGACATCCATTTTCCCACATGGACTTCTGGGCCTAATTGGAAAGGGCATAATACACCTCAACAAATAGATGAGTATAGCGGTTACATATCTTTATGCATACTGTCTATGTGGTAAGAACAATTGTGTTCAAGTACCCTGAGGATTGTAAAAGAGGTGTATATACATGCTAAAACTACTTGCCTACTATGGTTTTCCATTTATTACCTGGTGGATCCATGTTTTTAGGAGTATCTGTCCTATCATGATAAATGACATGCTGCCTTGTTACTGGTATAAAAATATTACACATTGATGCGGATCCAGTGTTTTTGCTGAAAGACTGTCTGGTGGCATTGAGCATTTATTTTTTGCTGAATATTATGATGATTTGGGAGTAGTGTGACTAATACACATTTTTTGTCATCTCACATATTCTGTCTATTTTTGCATTTTTTGCTGGTCAGATTGATCCAATTTGGACAAGATACATCTTTACACTCCGCTATACCCAGTTATCTGTAAGGGTATTTATTGTGGTGGTATATATTGTTATGTGACATCTACCATATATATGACACCCACCATATATTGCTGTATAGAACTGTGATAGCAATTTATTTTTCTTTTTTTCTTTTTTCTTTTTTTGTATTTCATTTTTCCATTTTTTTGTGTTTTTTCACGGGTATCGGAGGTGTATGTGGGACATTATCTTCTGTCTACCCCTATTATAGGGACTGTGAGGGACCCTAGGGTCAGCCGCCGAGGAGTGGGGGCGCCTACCGCAGAAAATTAGGGTGCCAACCTCCACTGGTAGGTAGCTGACAGTATAGGATTGTACTTTAGGGCTCACTAGGCTTTCTGGTATTCAGGCCTTTTTAGGGATTTAAAAGGGTGAGCCGTCGAGGAGTGGGGGCGCCAATCGCCGTTAATTAGGGTGCCAACCTCCACTGACAGGCAGGATTTATTGTAGTCCGTTATAGGGTTCTTTAGGTACACTGTGTACTTTTTTATTATATATGATATATAAAGTCTTCTATTTTTAACTACTACGATTAAAAGTTATTTTTTAGGGATCCTTGTTTTTTCTGGTTTGGTTTTCTATTGCTCTAGGGTTCCAAATTATTCAGTTGTTTGGTTTTCTTTTGAGGCTATGGGGGTCTCATCCTGGACATGGGGAGGCTATGGGAGTCTCATAATGGACATGGGGAGGCTATGGGGTCTCATCCTGGACAAGGGGAGGCTAGGTGGCTCTCAGGCTGGACATGGGGAGGCTATGGGTCTCTATTGCTGGACATGGGGAGACTATGGGTATCTCAGGCTGGACATGGGGAGGCTATGGGTCTCTGAGGCTGGACATGTGGAGACTATGGGGCTCTTATGCTGGACATGGGGAGGCTATGAGGCTCTCATGCTAGATATGGAGATGCTATGGGGCTCTCATGCTGGACATGAGGAGGCTGTGTGGGGCTCATGCTGTATATGGGGATGCTGTGTGGCGCTCATGCTGAATATGGGAAGGCTATGTGGGGCTCATGCTGTATATAGGGAGGCTGTGTGGGGCTCTTACGATATATAAGGGGCTGAAGTATATAAGAGGCTGTGGGGGCTCATACGATATATTGAAGAGGCTGTATTTGGGTTCAAACGATATATATAGGGGATATCAGCATACTTAATTCTGCTCAATACAATTAATATAATTATCAATTATATAATAATTGTAATTAATATACTGATATTTATATTGAGCATAATTAATTGAAGCCTATTGATTCGGCCCTCCACAACAGTCACGGTCTCTCATGTGGCCCCACCAGAAAATTAATTGCCCGACCCTGGTGTAGAGGGATTATCCTTATTGTCATTTGCACATGGAAACACGAGAAGCAATGGAATTAAACTGAAAGGGAGAAGATACAGAATAGATATTGGAAAATACTTTTTGACAGTGAGAGTGATCAATGAGTGGAACAGACGGCCACGAGAGGTGGTGAGGTCTTCTTCAATGTAAGTTGGTAGTCTGTAAACACAGGCTGGACAGACATCTGTCTGAGATGGTTTAGTGAATCCTGTATTGAGCCGGGGGTTGGACACAATGACCCTGGAGGTTCCTTCTAACTCTAACATTCTATGATTCTATGGTTTTTACCTATGTAACACACAACAAGGAAACCTTACAGGCAAGGTGTCAACCTCATCTGTTTCACTGTTTGTTGGTAGCGTTGAGAGTGGCCATTATGTTCCTGTATGGCGCCAAAATGATAGCAACACCCAATGCCTATAACCTCCAACCCGTCCAACCCGTGTATCACAGGTGTAGCTTAATTTCTTGCAAATGAGCACAAAAACAGATGAATTGCATGCAACCTTTTTTGCTGTAACACAAATTAAGTTGACAAATTACTCAGTAAAAAGAAGAGAAACAAAAAAGCTTCTTTACTTACTGGAGATTTGGCCTGTGTCCCTTTGAAACCTGTTTAAGAAGAAAAAGTAAGAGAAATAGTAAGTCAAAATATCTGATACACCTACTATATAATGAAGAACACACAGTGGCTGAAGATGAATCGTTATATACGAAGGGTTTTTTGTTGGGCTCTCCTTGCTGCCACTTACTTGTCACGCACAGTCATGTCATGCACAAAGTGCAACACGAGGGCAAGAGGGGATAGAAACCCAAATGCTAAGTGAAGGGAGTGTGTTGACCCCTAGGCAGATCTAAGAACACCCTGCCTCCCCTACCGTCCCTATATTGGTTCCACACCAATCACCGAGCAGGAACCTAAGCACTGTGTATCCCAAGAACTAGGCCTTGAATAGAGAAGAGGGGATGAGCACTGGTAAGTCCCCACTGTACACTAAAAAGAAGGGAGACAAACAAGGAGGAAGCAACTTAGCTGGAGCAGATTCAAAGAGGTAACACCAAACATCCTCCAACAGAACCAGAGAGGAAGTAAGCCGACTGCTATAGCTCGAAGCCTTCACAAGGGAAAATGAGAATATCACCGGTGTCTCCCTGAAGCAGACTGAGAGTCTATAAACACCCAGGTCCAGGCGAGTCAATTGGAGTGGGAGGGAGGTTGCTACTGGGTCCAAAAGTGAAAAGGATTAAAAAGGTGTCTGCAATGCAAAACGCAGAGACCTTCTGCAGCCAGATGCAGAGCGACTGTCTGTAGCATCTGACACACCTGTGACACTACTATTAAGGCCCCTTCACATTTAGCGACGCTGCAGCGATACCGACAACGATCCGAATCGCTGCAGCGTCGCTGTTTGGTCGCTGGAGAGCTGTCACACAGACCGCTCTCCAGCGACCAACGATGCCGGTAACCAGGGTAAACATCGGGTAACTAAGCGCAGGGCCGCGCTTAGTAACCCGATGTTTACCCTGGTTACCATCCTAAAAGTAAAAAAAAACAAACACTAGATACTTACCTACAGCCGTCTGTCCTCCAGCGCTGCGCTCTGCTTCTCTGCTCTCCTCCTGTACTGTCTGGGAGCCGGAAAGCAGAGCGGTGACGTCACCGCTCTGCTTTCCGGCTCACAGACAGTACAGGAGGAGAGCAGAGCACAGCGCTGGAGGACGGACGGCTGTAGGTAAGTATCTAGTGTTTGTTTTTTTTTACTTTTAGCATGGTAACCAGGGTAAACATCGGGTTACTAAGCGCGGCCCTGCGCTTAGTTACCCGATGTTTACCCTGGTTACCAGTGAAGACATCGCTGGATCGGTGTCACACACGCCGATCCAGCGATGTCTCCAGGGAGTCCAGCGACGAAATAAAGTTCTGGACTTTCTTCAGCGACCAACGATCTCCCAGCAGGGGCCTGATCGTTAGTCGCTGTCACACATAACGATTTCATTAACGATATCGTTGCTACGTCACAAATAGCAACGATATCGTTAACAATATCGTTATGTGTGAAGGTACCTTTACTCTGGGAAATGCTGCTTCTTGCTCTCTGCAGCTTTCAGGAGAGAAGAGCAGCACAACTCTTCAGCCATTTGCCTGCCACTTGTTGAGGGGAACACATCTTCAGTTCATAAGAAAGTGTATAGAATCCAACCCAAACTAACATTCCACTTGGCACCTGCTCTATAGCACTGAAGATCTTTATTAAGATGAATTTTGTGATTTAAAATAAAAAAAAAATAACTTTTCAGCCACACGTAGACAATGTAGGCACGAGCGTCCATACTGAAATCAACCCATAGGTTTATTGCTGTACAAATTCCGTGCAGGAAGTATTAACTAATCCATATGGCAATCAGTTTCTAGAATGCAGCATAGCAGGGGACCGAGGTATTATTTTTAATGCCATATTGTTGGTAAGTAGTGCAATCAAATAGGTCATTTATATATCATTTTATTAAATGTAATTCTCAGAAAAGCTTCTTAACTATTCATTTTCAATTCAGAGACACGGGATCGGCAGCTTTAATGTATTCATACACTTCAATGTTTGCTCTGACTAACCTGAGGTCTGCGGTTCCACAAGGTTTAGGTAAAAATGTTGCTTTCGGTTTGCCCGCTCTTTAGTATGAAACTGATCCAAAGCCAGGCAGGCCTAAGGACGACATAATAATATATGTTTAATTACCTCCTAATCATATGACCTGGCTACAATCCACACCAATTACCAAATACCCCTACATAAAATATCCTTAAATGAGATATGTAATTCCTCTGTTTCAGATTTTGCTTATTCTTCTCAGCCAATTCTTAGTTCCATCTAGTTCTCAACCAGCTTTTTTAAGCAAACATAAAAGTTACTTCCCCTCCTTTCTCAGGCAGTTCTATCTCTGTGTGTTGTGTGTAAACTGAATATTTTAGCCCTTTATCTTTCCCTCTGTGCATCCCTGAAATGTACGATTTCTCTCTCCATTATTGCTTTTCCTGAAGAGAATTTAGAGCTGTACTGTGAGCCAATCAGATGTCTTATCCCGGCTCCTTTCCTCCTCCAAAGGGCTTCTATATGCAGATGATATTTTTTATTTTAGGTCTAACTGCTCTATAAAGGGGACCCATCACATCTCCCAAAATATGGCAACATATCTTAATTCCTTCCTGAACCATGATAAGTTTTTTTTTTTAATGAAAATGTCCCCATTCCTCCACTAAGAACCACCCCTTGTTTTTGACACACAATACAACTGATCTAGCAGTGTGATCTCACAAGATCAAGAGACCATCTGATAGCAGCTTCTGTACCCCCTTTGTGAATACTTCTGCATCCTGTGACTTCTGACATTGTTTATTGTATCTGTCAAAGGGTATTCAGAAACTAGGATAGATGCTGCAAGCAACAGCTGAAGGGTCTAGGAGCCGGAACATAAACTGCAGACAGCAGCAATGGAGATACAGAGGCCAGGACAGATGTGGCAAACAGCAAAAGAGGGATATAGAAGCTGGATCGGTAACTGCAAGTAGTAGCGGAAGGAACACAGAGGCAAGGAAAGATGCCACAAGCAACAGGAGAGAGATACGGAAGCTGGAGTAGACACTGCAAGAAGCTGCAGTGGGGATACAGAATGCCGGATAAATGTTGCAAGCAGCGGGAGAGGGAATACAAAAGCAAAGACAGAATGAAAGCAGCAGAAGAAGGGATGCAGAAGTCGGCAAGCCAGTGGCACAGACAAATACTTTGAGTCCCTTGAACTGATATCAGTCCCTTCCACAAGTCCAGTATTGAATGCCTTATCACCTGAGTGACACTATTGTACAATACGGGTGTCATTATAGTTTACCCTTTGACCCTCTTTTTTTTCCAACAAAAATTGTAAAAATAAAGTTATATAGTGTTTTATAGTATTCTTTTTTCCCTATTCCTTAACCTAGCAGTAAATCTATCCATAAACCTAGCCTTAACCCTGGACCTATACCTAACCTTAGCCCTATCCCTATTGGCTGCTCAGTTCCATCATCTCTATTGCTGCCTATTTCATTATACCGAGCTTTCTCATCTCAGTGACTGATTAAGACCAGAGGGAATATAGGACCCATGACATTCTGCAGGGTCTTCTGTTTGCGGCCTCTGTCTCGGCTCCTTGATCCTCTTTGCACGGCTATCGGAAGGTAGTTGGTTCCGGCGTGGGATCGGAGCTGGTGAAACTGTTCTGACATTGTGCACATTGATTGACAGAGCGGCTCAGTTCTAGCCCTTGTGACATTGAGCTGTTGTGTCAGGACTCTGAATGTTTTTTGTTACCTTCTGGGCATGCTTGCCCTTTTCCAAGATGGTGTCTTTGGTATCATGTGCCCTTGGCTCACTGCCTTATAACTCCACCCCATACTATAGTCTGTGCTAGAGTATTCTGCTGATGTGTCTTTGGAGCGCCCCCAGACCCAGGGCCACAGGTTCTCGGTACCGGTCCTCTCTGTCTCAGTTCTGGGGTTGTCACGGTGGCTGGACGCGGTCCGTGAACCTGCCAAGGGGCGTCCAATAAAAGGAGTGATGATAGTTTGTCAAGGGTTCGTGACGCCACCTGTGGTATTTGGTCAGGGTGACCGACGCTGCTTAGGGGTCCGCTGGGGTGATGGAATGGCAGCTAGATGGAATACCTTCCCACAGGTGAAGTATATCCCCAGGGCTTCCCAGTAGTGTAGGTGGCGATGGTGTGAGGCGCAGTTAATAACGAGGACACAGGGTTGCAGTCTCTTTACCTTTTACTGAAGACTTCGGGACCCTCAATCCAGAGCACTGTTAAGAGGGCTATCTGAGACCGGCCGGTCCAAAGGCACATCCAGAGTTCCCTTTGCAGGTGGAAATCAGTGCTACTGCCTACCAACTAGTGTTGTGAATTCTGTGGCTGAGTTCACTTCTGTGGTCACAAGTGGTATTGCAGTCTCTGGGCTTCCTCCCTCAGGTGTTTTGGTGAGCTCGTTGGCTGCCTTGCTATTTAGCTCCACCTGAGTCTGTCTTCCTTGCTCCTTGTCAATGTTCCAGTGTTGGATCTGAGCTACTGCATCTTTCCTTGGGCCTGCTGCTCTGCTAGATAAGTGCTTCTAGTTTGTTTTCTGTTTTTTTCTGTCCAGCTTGCTATTGTCTTTTGCTGGAAGCTCTGAGAAGCAGAGGGGTGCACCGCCGTGCTGTTAGTTCGGCACGGTGGGTCTTTTTGCCCCTTTGCGTGGTTTTCGTTTTAGGGTTTTTTGTAGACTGCATAGTTCTCTTTGCTATCCTCGCTCTGTCTAGAATATCGGGCCTCACTTTGCTGAATCTATTTCATTCCTACATTTGTCTTTTCATCTTGCTAACAGTCATTATATGTGGGGGGCTGCCTATTCCTTTGGGGTATTTCTCTGAGGTAAGTCAGGCTTGTATTTCTATCTTCAGGCTAGTCAGCTCCTCAGGCAGTGCCGAGTTGCATAGGTAGTTGTTAGGCGCAATCCACTGCTGCTTATAGTTGTGTGAGGATAGATCAGGTACTGCAGTCTACAGAGATTCCACGTCTCAGAGCTCGTCCTATTGTTTTTGGTTATTGCCAGATCTCTGTATGTGCGCTGATTACTGCACGCTGTGTTGCCTGATTGCCAGCCATAACAGTACAAGGAGCCAAACCAATGATTCCCAATAGAGGGAAAAAAGAAATCCTGACATCATTTTTTTTTCTTAGCTCTGTCTTCAGTCTTTTTTTTCCCCTAGACATTAGAGTGCTTCAGGACACAGCTGTGGACATGGATATTCAGGCTCTGTGCTCCTCAATGGATAATCTCGTTGTAAATGTACAAAAGATTCAAGATACTATTGATCAGAAATCGATGCTAGAACCAAGAATTCCGATTCCTGATTTGTTTTTTGGTGACAGAACTAAGTTCCTGAGCTTCAGAAATAATTGTAAGCTATTTTTGGCCTTGAAACCTCATTCTTCTGGTAATCCTATTCAACAGGTTTTGATTATTATTTATTTTTTGCGCGGCGACCCACAGGACTGGGCATTTTCTCTTGCACCAGGAGATTCTGCATTGAGTAATGTTGATGCATTTTTCCTGGCGCTCGGATTGCTTTACGATGAGCCTAATTCAGTGGATCAGGCTGAGAAAAATCTGCTGGCTTTATGCCAGGGTCAGGATGATGTAGAAGTATATTGTCAGAAATTTAGGAAATGGTCAGTACTCACTCTGTGGAATGAATCTGCACTAGCGGCTTTGTTCAGAAAGGGTCTCTCTGAAGCTCTTAAGGATGTAATGGTGGGATTTCCTATGCCTGCTGGTTTGAATGAGTCTATGTCCTTGGCCATTCAGATCGGTCGTCGCTTGCGCGAGCGTAAATCTGTGCACCATCTGGCGGTACTGCCTGAGAGTAAACCTGAGCCTATGCAGTGCGACAGGACTATGACTAAAGTAGAACGGCAAGAACACAGACGTCTGAACAGACTGTGTTTCTATTGTGGTGATTCTACTCATGCTATTTCTAATTGTCCTAAACGCACTAGGCGGTTCGATAGCTCTGCCGTTATTGGTACTGTACAGTCCAAATTCCTTTTGTCCATTACCTTAATGTGCTCTTTGTCATCGTATTCTGTCATGGCGTTTGTGGATTCAGGCGCTGCCCTGAATCTGATGGATTTGGATTATGCTAAACGTTGTGGATTTTTCTTGGAGCCTTTGCGGTGTCCTATTCCGTTGAGAGGAATTGATGCTACACCTTTGGCCAAGAATAAGCCTCAGTACTGGGCCCAGTTGACCATGTGCATGGCTCCTGCACATCAGGAAGTTATTCGCTTTCTGGTACTGCATAATTTGCATGATGTGGTCGTGTTGGGGTTGCCATGGCTACAAACCCATAATCCAGTATTGGATTGGAACTCTATGTCGGTAACCAGCTGGGGTTGTCAGGGAGTACATGGTGATGTTCCATTTTTGTCTATTTCGTCATCCATTCCTTCTGACATCCCAGAGTTCTTGTCGGACTTTCAGGATGTATTTGAAGAGTCCAAGTCTGATGCCCTACCTCCGCATAGGAATTGTGATTGTGCTATCGATTTGATTCCTGGTAGTAAATTCCCTAAGGGTCGTTTATTTAATTTGTCCGTACCTGAACACACCGCTATGCGCAGTTATGTGAAGGAGTTCCTGGAGAAGGGACATATTCGCCCATCGTCGTCACCATTGGGAGCAGGGTTCTTTTTTGTAGCCAAGAAGGATGGTTCGCTAAGACCGTGTATTGATTACCGCCTTCTTAATAAGATCACTGTTAAGTTTCAGTATCCCTTGCCATTGATTTCTGACTTGTTTGCTCGGATTAAGGGGGCTAGTTGGTTTACTAAGATTGATCTTCGTGGTGCGTATAATCTGGTGAGAATCAGGCAGGGAGATGAATGGAAAACGGCATTTAATACGCCCGAGGGTCATTTTGAGTATCTGGTGATGCCGTTCGGACTTGCCAATGCTCCATCTGTTTTTCAGTCTTTTATGCATGACATTTTCCGTGAGTATCTGGATAAATTCTTGATTGTTTACTTGGATGACATTTTGATCTTCTCAGATGATTGGGAGTCTCATGTGAAGCAAGTCAGAATGGTTTTCCAGGTACTGCGTGCTAATTCCTTGTTCGTGAAGGGATCAAAGTGTCTCTTCGGTGTGCAGAAAGTTTCATTTTTGGGGTTCATCTTTTCCCCTTCTACTATCGAGATGGATCCGGTTAAGGTTCAGGCCATCCAGGATTGGACTCAGCCGACATCTCTAAAAAGTCTGCAGAAATTCCTGGGCTTTGCTAATTTTTATCGTCGCTTCATCTGTAATTTTTCTAGCATTGCCAGACCATTGACCGATTTGACCAAGAAGGGTGCTGATTTGGTTAATTGGTCTTCTGCTGCCGTGGAAGCTTTTCAGGAGTTGAAGCGTCGTTTTTGCTGTGCCCCTGTGTTGTGTCAACCTGATGTTTCTCTTCCGTTCCAGGTCGAGGTTGATGCTTCTGAGATTGGTGCAGGGGCGGTTTTGTCACAGAGAGGTTCTGGTTGCTCAGTGTTCAAACCATGTGCTTTCTTTTCCAGGAAATTTTCTGCTGCTGAGCGTAATTATGATGTGGGCAACCGAGAGTTGCTGGCCATGAAGTGGGCATTCGAGGAGTGGCGTCATTGGCTTGAGGGTGCTAAGCATCGCGTGGTGGTATTGACTGATCATAAGAACTTGACTTATCTCGAGTCTGCCAAGCGCTTGAATCCTAGACAGGCCCGTTGGTCGTTATTTTTTGCTCGTTTTGATTTTGTGATTTCATACCTTCCGGGCTCTAAAAATGTGAAGGCGGATGCTCTGTCTAGGAGTTTTGTGCCCGACTCTCCGGGGTTATCTGAGCCGGCGAGTATCCTCAAGGAAGGAGTCATTGTGTCTGCCATCTCCCCTGATTTGCGGAGAGTGTTGCAGAAATTTCAGGCTAATAAACCTGATCGTTGTCCGGCCGAGAAACTGTTCGTCCCTGATAGGTGGACTAGTAAAGTTATCTCTGAACTTCATTGTTCGGTGCTGGCCGGTCATCCAGGAATCTTTGGTACCAGGGAGTTGGTTGCTAGATCCTTCTGGTGGCCATCTCTGTCACGGGATGTGCGTGCTTTTGTGCAGTCCTGTGGAATTTGTGCTAGGGCTAAGCCCTGCTGTTCACGTGCCAGTGGGTTGCTTTTGCCCTTGCCGGTCCCGAAGAGGCCTTGGACACATATTTCGATGGATTTCATTTCTGACCTTCCCGTTTCTCAAAAAATGTCGGTCATTTGGGTGGTCTGTGATCGCTTTTCTAAAATGGTCCATCTGGTGCCCTTGGTTAAATTGCCTTCCTCCTCTGATTTGGTGCCTTTGTTCTTCCAGCATGTGGTTCGTTTACATGGCATTCCTGAGAATATTGTTTCTGACAGAGGTTCCCAGTTTGTCTCGAGGTTCTGGCGAGCCTTTTGTGGTAGGATGGGCATTGACCTATCTTTCTCCTCGGCCTTCCATCCTCTAATGGACTAATGGCCAGACCGAACGAACCAATCAGACCTTGGAAACATATCTGAGATGTTTTGTTTCCGCTGACCAGGATGATTGGGTGTCATTTTTGCCGTTGGCTGAGTTCGCCCTTAATAATCGGGCCAGCTCGGCTACCTTGGTCTCTCCATTTTTCTGCAATTCTGGGTTCCATCCTCGTTTCTCTTCAGGACAGGTTGAGTCTTCGGACTGTCCTGGTGTGGATTCTGTGGTGGACAGGTTGCAGCAGATCTGGACTCAGGTAGTGGACAATTTGACCTTGTCCCAGGAGAAGGCTCAGCTTTTCGCTAATCGCAGACGCCGTGTGGGACCCCGACTTCGTGTTGGGGATTTGGTTTGGTTATCTTCTCGTCATATTCCTATGAAGGTTTCCTCTCCTAAATTTAAACCTCGTTTTATTGGTCCGTATAGGATTTCTGAGATTCTCAATCCGGTGTCTTTTCGTCTGACCCTCCCAGACTCCTTTTCCATACATAATGTATTCCATAGGTCGTTGTTGAGGAGATACGTGGCACCTATGGTTCCATCTGTGGAGCCTCCTGCCCCTGTTTTGGTGGAGGGGGAATTGGAGTATATTGTGGAGAAGATTTTGGATTCTCGTGTCTCTAGACGGAAACTCCAGTATCTGGTCAAATGGAAGGGTTATGCTCAGGAAGATAATTCCTGGGTTTTTGCCTCTGATGTCCATGCCCCAGATCTTGTTCGTGCCTTTCATGTGGCTCATCCTGGTCGGCCTGGGGGTTCTGGTGAGGGTTCGGTGACCCCTCCTCAAGGGGGGGGTACTGTTGTGAATTCTGTGGCTGAGTTCACTTCTGTGGTCACAAGTGGTATTGCAGTCTCTGGGCTTCCTCCCTCAGGTGTTTTGGTGAGCTCGTTGGCTGCCTTGCTATTTAGCTCCACCTGAGTCTGTCTTCCTTGCTCCTTGTCAATGTTCCAGTGTTGGATCTGAGCTACTGCATCTTTCCTTGGGCCTGCTGCTCTGCTAGATAAGTGCTTCTAGTTTGTTTTCTGTTTTTTTCTGTCCAGCTTGCTATTGTCTTTTGCTGGAAGCTCTGAGAAGCAGAGGGGTGCACCGCCGTGCTGTTAGTTCGGCACGGTGGGTCTTTTTGCCCCTTTGCGTGGTTTTCGTTTTAGGGTTTTTTGTAGACTGCATAGTTCTCTTTGCTATCCTCGCTCTGTCTAGAATATCGGGCCTCACTTTGCTGAATCTATTTCATTCCTACGTTTGTCTTTTCATCTTGCTAACAGTCATTATATGTGGGGGGCTGCCTATTCCTTTGGGGTATTTCTCTGACGTAAGTCAGGCTTGTATTTCTATCTTCAGGCTAGTCAGCTCCTCAGGCAGTGCCGAGTTGCATAGGTAGTTGTTAGGCGCAATCCACTGCTGCTTATAGTTGTGTGAGGATAGATCAGGTACTGCAGTCTACAGAGATTCCACGTCTCAGAGCTCGTCCTATTGTTTTTGGTTATTGCCAGATCTCTGTATGTGCGCTGATTACTGCACGCTGTGTTGCCTGATTGCCAGCCATAACAAACTAGCGCCTGTGTGTTGTAGTTCTTCCCTGCTGAGCAGTCGGGATAGTCCTCACAACTTTCATGTTCGTTCTTTCTTTCTCTCTCTCTCTCTCTCCATCCCCCAAGTTTATCTGGATAGCACGCACCCGTTTGACGGGAAGGCTCGGAGCTATTCTGGGACCCTAGAGACGCCCCTCTCCACGCTTGCCCCCTATGTCTGCTTAGGTGATGTAAGGTAGACAACCAACCTATAATTAACTGTCCTGCGGTATTTGAAGTAATGCTTGAAGTCAGTTACTCCCTCGGTGTTCCGGTCACCGGCTACGCGCCTCAGTAGGATGTTGCCGTTCTCGGTGCACGACTCCTACTGGCTCTCCTTTGTGCATTGATCTCGTTTCTCACTTTTCCACAATATCCTTCTTTTCGTGTCCTTCCTTGGGATACCGCCGCAAGGTAGTGCAGGTGCTGTTCCGTCACTCTCTATCCTTTCTGCTAGGCCCCTGTCAGGAACCCACCCCTGACAGGTCCTCTCTGGAGCTCTCCCAGGCTGCGTTCTGTCCTAACTTCCTATCCGACCCCAAGTTTTACCAGTGTGAGGAGTGGCCTAATACATAGTGCCTTTTGCTCCCCCTGGTGGCCAGAGTGTGAATTGTAATGTGTGCTTGTGATACCTGGTCAGGTGAACTCCTTTAGTGCAATCAGACATAACATCACTCCCCTTAGCGGCAGAGCGACATTACTGCAACGACCAGGACTCTGGGGCGCTGCATCTTGCTCCTGGGACTTCCTGGCTGCTCCTGCAAACCTGTGTGAATATTCTGCTCCTCGCTCTCTGAGAAGCTGCTGCAATTATCGGTTCCAGTGTACCTACTGCTCCTGACTGCTCGTGTTGCTTCTTCTATGCTGCTGTACCTACACCTGCAATTGCTAAACACGTAAGCTGGTTGCTGCTCTGGTTCTGCCTCATTTAATTAGCTGCAAAGCTCTGGACTGTGCTGCTTAGGCCAGGATCACACATACGCGAGATACGGCCGAGTCTTGCAGGTGAAAACCCAACTCTGGCGCCGGCACCCTGGAGCTAGCAGCCGCACAGCAATACATGGAGCTGCACGCTCCACTCCAGAGTGCCGGCACCAGAGCTGGGTTTTCACCTGCGAGACCCGGCCGTATCTCGCGTATGTGTGATCCCGGCCTAAATCCAAGACTTCCACCCAGGTCTTCCTGGATAATTTGACCCCTCGTTTGAACTTGCTTATCCGTGCATGGACTAGACACGGACTTATTTGTTTCCAACGTTCTCAAGTATAGACTGTGCTTTACAGACTGTCTGCTGATTGCATTTCTCTCTGAGTTTTCCTACAGACATGTTAAGTTGTTAAAGTGGTTATGGACTTGAGTTTTCTCTGCACTTGTTTGAAGCACCGTGTTTATTTAATATAGACTTTTCACCTACAAACTGTGTTCAGTATTGTCTTGTTCCACGCAAAGAGACTCCTGAGTTCCCCAGTATAAGTGTTACATGTTGAGACCATCGAGTTGTTTAACAATTAATTTACAACCTGGCCACCAAATCAACAGGGAAAATGGAAACAAATATACATTTCCAGGAGGAACAACAGAAAAATGGCACAATAAAAAGTTGTAAAACAAAGGAAAGGGGGTCCTAATTAACATCCACTTGCTAAATGGAGTAAGTGAATCCATGTCCCTGAGGGAGACAAAAGTCCATTTAATGGGACAGAAATGATACGGGGACATGTGAAAAAAATAAGATGAGGGTAGAATACCGATTATAGGAGGGTAATATCTACAGCGCAGGATGTCATTTCCCTACTAACCTGATATAAACGGGAAGTGTGGGTAGAAAATGTACATACACAAATAGCATAATGCAAGGATTAATGTAAGGTTATATATCTAAGCAACTAGAGGCACGCAACTTACAGAGAAAATGAGAGAAAATTAGATTAAATTCATAATGGTGGAGGATATGGGATAACTGGAGGAGTAAAGTAATCTGACAATGTATAGTTAGCAGCAACATACAGGAGACGGCCGATGACGCCATTGTAAGGACTTCTTTATGTTTCTACACAATATATAAAACTATTAAGACAAATACATAAAGTACAATAAGTATAAGGTTACGGAAAGGTCGTTTCCGGAGTCTTTCCATGCAGAATATTATCAATAATTCACTTTCTCCAGGTAAATATGGCTATGGCTAGGGTTGGGGTCCCGCCTTGTAGATTTCAAATCACAAATCTGCCTAGTTATTTAGTGATACATCTCTCTGTGTGTGACTATATAAACATATACAGTACAGACCAAAAGTTTGGACACACCTTCTCATTTAAAGATTTTTCTGTATTTTCATGACTATGAAAATTGTAAGTTCATACTGAAAGCATCAAAACTATGAATTCAAGAGAATGCCAAGAGTGTGCAAAGCAGTCATCAAAGCAATAGGTGGCTACTTTGAAGAACCTAGAATATAAGACATAATTTCAGTAGTTTCACACTTTTTTGTTAAGTATATAATTCCACATGTGTTAATTCATAGTTTTGATGCTTTCAGTGAGAATGTACAATTTTCATAGTCATGAAAATACAGAAAAATCTTTAACTCCTTTCTGCCATTAGACGTACTATTCCGTCCATGTGGGGTGGGCCCTACTTCCCAAGGACGGAATAGCACATCATAGGCGATCGGCCGCACTCACGGGGGGAGCGTGGGCGATCGCGGCCGTGTGTCAGCTGCCTATCGCAGCTGACATCCGGCACTATGTGCCAGGAGCGGTCACGGACCGCCCCCGGCACTTTATCCCCTGGCACACCACGATCAAACATGATCGCGATGTGCCGGCGGTGCAGGGAAGCATCGCGCAGGGAGGGGGCTCCCTGCGGGCTTCCCTAAGACCCCCGCAGCAACGCGATGTGATCGCGTTGCTCCAGGGGTCTCCTACCTTCCTCCCTGCAGCAAGTCCCGGATCCAAGATGGCCACGGATCCGGGTCCTGCAGGGAGGGAGGTGGCTTACCAAGTGCCTGCTCAGAGCAGGCACTTGGTAACGCTGCAGCGCTCTGAGACAGATCGGTGATCTGTCAGAGTGCTGTGCAAACTGGCAGATCACCGATCTGTATTGTCCCCCCCTGGGACAAAGTAAAAAAGTTAAAAAAAATTTTTTACAAGTGTGTAAAAAAATTTAAAAAAAAAATCCTAAATAATGAAAAAAATATATATATATTATTCCCATAAATACATTTCTTTATCTAAATAAAAAAAAACAATAAAAGTACACATATTTAGTATCGCCGCATCTGTAACGACCCGACCTATAAAACTGTCCCACTAGTTAACCCCTTCAGTAAACACCGTAAGAAAAAAACGAGACAAAATACAACGCTTTATTATCATACCGCCGAACAAAAAGTGGAATAACACGCGATCAAAAAGACTGATATAAATAACCATGGTACCGCTGAAAGCATCATCTTGTCCCGCAAAAAACGAGCTGCCATACAGCAACATCAGCAAAAAAATAAAAAAGTTATAGTCCTCAGAATAAAGCGATGCAAAAATAATTATTTTTTCTATAAAATAGTTTTTATCGTATAAAAGTGCCAAAACATAAAAAAAAGATATAAATGAGGTGTCGCTGTAATCGTACTGACCCGAAGAATAAAACTGCTTTATCAATTTTACCAAACGCAGAACGGTATAAACGCCTCCCCCAAAAGAAATTCATGAATAGCTGGTTTTTGGTAATTCTGCCTCACAAAAATCGGAATAAAAAGCGATCAAAAAACGTCATGTGCCCGAAAATGTTACCAATAAAAACGTCAACTCGTCCCGCAAAAAACAAGAACTCACATGATTCTGTGGACTCAAATATGGAAAAATTATAGCTCTCAAAATGTGGTAACGCAAAAAATATTTTTTGCAATAAAAAGCGTCTTTCAGTGTGTGACGGCTGCCAATCATAAAAATCCGCTTAAAAACCCGCTATAAAAGTAAATCAAACCCCCCTTCATCACCCCCTTAGTTAGGGAAAAATAAAAAAATTTAAAAAATGCATTTATTTCCATTTTCCCATTAGGGTTAGGGCTAGGGTTAGGGCAAGGGTTATGGTTAGGGCTAGGGTTAGGGCTAGGGTTAAGGCTACAGTTAGGGTTAAGGCTACAGTTAGGGTTGGGGCTAAAGTTAGGGTTAGGGTTTGGATTACATTTGCCTTTGGGAATAGAGTTGGGATTAGGGTTAGGGGTGTGTCTGGATTAGAGGTGTGGTTAGGGTTACCGTTGGAATTAGGGTTAGGGGTGTGTTTGGATTAGGGTTTCAGTTATAATTGGGGGGTTTCCACTGTTTAGACACATCAGGGGCTCTCCAAACGCGACATGGCGTCCGATCTCAATTCCAGCCAATTCTGCGTTGAAAAAGTAAAACAGTGCTCCTTCCCTTCCGAGCTCTCCCGTGTGTCCAAACAGGAGTTTACCCCAACATATGGGGTATCTGCGTACTCAGGACAAATTGGACAACAACTTTTGGGGTCCAATTTCTCCTGTTACCCTTGGGAAAATACAAAACTGGGGGCTAAAAAATAATTTTTGTGGGAAAAAAAAAGATTTTTTATTTTCATGGCTCTGCGTTATAAACTGTAGTGAAACACTTGGGGGCTCAAAGTTCTCACAACACATCTAGATAAGTTCCTTGGGGGGTCTAGTTTCCAATATGGGGTCACTTGTGGGGGGTTTCTACTGTTTAGGTACATTAGGGGCTCTGCAAACGCAATGTGACGCCTGCAGACCATTCCATCTAAGTCTGTATTCCAAATGGCGCTCCTTCCCTTCCAAGCCCTCCCATGTGCTCAAAACGGTGGTTCCCCCCCACATATGGGGTATCATCACACTCAGGACAAATTGCACAACAACTTTTTGGGTCCAATTTCTCCTGTTACCCTCGGGAAAATACAAAACTAGGGACTAAAAAATAATTTTTGTGGGAAAAAATTTTGTTTTATTTTTACGGCTCTGCATTATAAACTTCTGTGAAGCTCTTGGTGGGTCAAAGTGCTCACCACATATCTAGATAAGTTCCTTAGGGGGTCTACTTTCCAAAATGGTGTCACTTGTGTGGGGTTTCAATGTTTAGGAACATCAGTGGCTCTCCAAACGCAACATGGCGTCTCATCTCAATTCCTGTGAATTTTGCATTGAAAAGTCAAACGGCGCTCCTTCCCTTCCGAGCTCTCCCATGCGCCCAAACAGTGGTTTACCCCCACATATGGGGTATCAGCGTACTCAGGACAAATTGTACAACAACTTTTTTGTTCCAATTTCTTCTTTTACCATTGGGAAAATAAAAAATTGGGGGCGAAAAGATAATTTTTGTGAAAAAAAAAGGATTTTTTATTTTTACGGTTCTGCATTATAAACTTCTGTGAAGCACTTGGTGGGTCAAAGTGCTCACCACACCTCTAGATAAGTTCCTTAGGGGGTCTACTTTCCAAAATGGTGTCACTTGTGGGGGGTTTCAGTGTTTAGGCACATCAGTGGCTCTTCAAACGCAACATGGCTTCCCATCTCAATTCCTGTCAATTTTGCATTAAAAAGTCAAATGGCGCTCCTTCGCTTCCAAGTTCTGTCATGCGCCCAAACAGTGGTTTACCTCCACTTATGGGGTATCGGCGTACTCAGGACAAATTGTACAACAAGGTTTGGGGTCCATTTTCTCCTGTAACCCTGTTATGACCTGGTGATCAGGACAATAATGGACCTGGTGGTTAAGAGCACACGGAATGACCTGATAGTTACTGATAATAAGGACGAGCTCTGGGAGGTGGGAACTCTGCTGACCGCAATCCCTAAGCCTATGAAACACACTAGAAATGGCCGTGGATTGCGCCTAACGCTCCCTATGCAACTCGGCACAGCCTAAGTAACTAGCTAGCCCTGAAGAAAGAAAAATAAAGCCTACCTTGCCTCAGAGAAATTCCCCAAAGGAAAAGGCAGCCCCCCACATATAATGACTGTGAGTAAAGATGAAAATACAAACACAGAGATGAAATAGATTTAGCAAAGTGAGGCCCGACTTACTGAACAGACCGAGGATAGGAAAGGTTACTTTGCGGTCAGCACAAAAACCTACAAAAAGACCACGCAGAGGGCGCAAAAAGACCCTCCGCACCGACTCACGGTGCGGAGGCGCTCCCTCTGCGTCCCAGAGCTTCCAGCAAGCAAGACAACAAATTAAATAGCAAGCTGGACAGAAAAATAGCAAACCAAAGAAATACAAGCTGGAACTTAGCTTCTGATGGGAAGACAGGTCACAAGAACGATCCAGGAGAGAACTAGACCAATACTGGAAAATTGACAGGTGGCATGGAGCAAAGATCTAAGTGGATTTATATAGAGCAGCAGCTAACGAATTAACCTCGTCACCTGTGAAACTCAGAAACACCCACCAGAGGAAGTCCATGGACAGAACCAGCCGAAGTACCATTCATGACCACAGGAGGGAGCCCGACAACAGAATTCACAACATAACCCTTGGTAAAATAAAACAAATTGGAGCTGAAGTAAATATTTTGTGAAAAAAAGTTAAATGTTAATTTTTATTTAACCCCTTTACCCCCAAGGGTGGTTTGCACGTTATGGACCGGGCCAATTTTTACAATTCTGACCACTGTCTCTTTATGAGGTTATAACTCTGGAACGCTTCAACGGATCCCGGTGATTCTGACACTGTTTTCTTGTGACATATTGTACTTCATGATAGTGGTAAAATTTCTTTGATATTACCTGCGTTTATTTGTGAAAAAAACGGAAACATGGCGAAAATTTTGAAAATTTCGCAATTTTCCAACTTTGAATTTTTATGCAATTAAATCACAGAGATATGTCACACAAAATACTTAATAAGTAACATTTCCCACATGTCTACTTTACATCAGCACAAAATTTTTTTTTGTTAGGGAGTTATAAGGGTTAAAAGTTGACCAGCAATTTCTCATTTTTACAACACCATTTTATTTTAGAGACCACATCTCATTTGAAGTCATTTTGAGGGGTCTATATGATAGAAAATACCCAAGTGTGACACCATTCTGAAAGCTGCACCCCTCAGGGTTCTCAAAACCGCATTCAAGAAGTTTATTAACCCTTCAGGTGTTTCACAGGAATTTTTGGAATGTTTAAATAAAAATTAACATTTAACTTTTTTTCACAAAAAATTTACTTCAGCTCCAATTTGTTTTATTTTGCCAAGAGTTACAGGAGAAAATGGACCCCAAACCTTGTTGTACAATTTGTCCTGAGTACGCCGATACCCCATAAGTGGAGGTAAACCACTGTTTGGGCGCATGACAGAGCTTGGAAGCAAAGGAGCGCCATTTGACTTTTTAATGCAAAATTGACTGGAATTGAGATGGGACGCCATGTTGCGTTTGGAGAGCCACTGATGTGCCTAAACATTGAAACCCCCCACAAGTGACACCATTTTGGAAAGTAGACCCCCTAAGGAACTTATCTAGAGGTGTGGTGAGCACTTTGACCCACCAAGTGCTTCACAGAAGTTTATAATGCAGAACCGTAAAAATAAAAAATAATTTTTGTGAAAACAAAAGATCTTTTCGCCCCCAATTTTTTATTTTCCCAATGGTAAGAGAAGAAATAGGAACCAAAAAGTTGTTGTACAATTTGTCCTGAGTACGCTGATACCCCATATGTGGGGGTAAACCACTGTTTGGGCGCATGGGAGAGCTCGGAAGGGAAGGAGCGCCGTTTGACTTTTCAATGCAAAATTCACAAGAATTGAGATGAGACGCCATGTTGCGTTTGGAGAGCCATTGATGTGCCTAAATATTGAAACCCCCCACAAGTGACACCATTTTGGAAAGTAGACCCCCTAAGGAACTTATCTAGATGTGTGGTGAGCACTTTGACCCACCAAGAGCTTCACAGAAGTTTATAATGCAGAGCCGTAAAAACAAAACAAAATTTTTTTCCCACAAATATTATTTTTTAGCCCCCAGTTTGTATTTTCCCGAGGGTAACAGGAGAAATTGGACCCCAAAATTTGTTGTGCAATTTGTCCTGAGTGCGCTGATACCCCATATGTGGGGGGAACCACCGTTTGGGCGCATGGGAAGGCTCGGAAGGGAAGGAGCGCCATTTGAAATACAGACTTAGATGGAATGGTCTGCAGGCGTCACATTGTGTTTGCAGAGCCCCTAATGTACCTAAACAGTAGTGACCCCATATTGGAAACTAGACCCCCCCACGAACTTATCTAGATATGTTGTGAGAACTTTGAACCCCCAAGTGTTTCACTACAGTTTATAACGCAGAGCCGTGAAAATTAAAAAATCTTTTTTTTTCCACAAAAATTATTTTTTAGCCCCCAGTTTTGTATTTTCCCAAGGGTAACAGGAGAAATTGGACCCCAAAAGTTGTTGTCCAATTTGTCCTGAGTACGCTGATACCCCATATGTTGGGGTAAACTCCTGTTTGGGCACACGGGAGAGCTCGGAAGGGAAGGAGCACTGTTTTACTTTTTCAACGCAGAATTGGCTGAAATTGAGATCGGACGCCATGTCGCATTTGGAGAGCCCCTGATGTGTCTAAACAGTGGAAACCCCCCAATTATAACTGAAACCCTAATCCAAACACACCCCTAACCCTAATTCCAACGGTAACCCTAACCACACCTCTAACCCAGACACACCCCTAACCCTAATCCCAACCCTATTCCCAACCGCAAATGTAATCCAAACCCTAACCCTAACTTTAGCCCCAACCCTAACTGTAGCCTTAACCCTAACTGTAGCCTTAACCCTAACTGTAGCCTTAACCCTAACTGTAGCCTTTACCCTAACTGTAGCCTTAACCCTAGCCCTAACCCTAGCCCTAACCATAACCCTAGCCCTAACCCTAGCCCTAACCCTAGCCCTAGTCCTAACCCTAACCCTAGCCCTAACCCTAACCCTAGCCCTAACCCTAGCGCTAACCCTAACCCTAGCCCTAACCCTAGCCCTAACCCTAACCCTAGCCCTAACCCTAACCCTAGCCCTAGCGGGAAAATGGAAATAAATACATTTTTTAAATTTTTTTTATTTTTCCCTAACTAAGAGGGTAATGAAGGGGGGTTTGATTTACTTTTATAGCGGGTTTTTTAGCGGATTTTTATGATTGGCAGCCGTCACTCACTGAAAGACGCTTTTTATTGCAAAAAATATTTTTTGCGTTACCACATTTTTCCATATTTGAGTCCACAGAGTCAAGTGAGGTCTTGTTTTTTGCGGGACGAGTTGACGTTTTTATTGGTAACACTTTCGGGCACGTGACATTTTTTTATCGCTTTTTATTCCGATTTTTGTGAGGCAGAATTAGCAAAAACCAGCTATTCATGAATTTCTTTTTGGGAAGGGCGTTTATACCGTTCCGCATTTGGTAAAATTGATAAAGCAGTTTTATTCTTCGGGTCAGTACGATTACAGCCACACCTCATTTATATCATTTTTTTTATGTTTTGGCACTTTTATACGATAAAAACTATTTTATAGAAAAAATAATTATTTTTGCATCGCTTTATTCTGAGGACTATAACTTTTTTATTTTTTTGCTGATGCTGCTGTATGGCGGCTCGTTTTTTGCGGGACAAGATGACGCTTTCAGCGGTACCATGGATATTTATATCTGTCTTTTTGATCGCATGTTATTCCACTTTTTGTTCGGCGGTATGATAATAAAGCGTTGTTTTTTGCCTCGTTTTTTTTCTTCCTTACGGTGTTTACTGAAGGGGTTAACTAGTGGGCCAGTTTTATAGGTTGGGTCGTTACGGACGCGGCGATACTAAATATGTGTACTTTTATTATTTTGTTTTTTTTTATTTAGATAAAGAAATGTATTTATGGGAATAATATTTTTTTTTTTTTCATTATTTAGGATTTTTTTTTTATTTTTTTTTTTACACACTCGTAAATTTTTTTTTTTACTTTTTTACTTTGTCCCAGGGGGGGACAATACAGATCGGTGATCTGCCAGTTTGCACAGCACTCTGACAGATCACCGATCTGTCAAACAGCGCTGCAGCGTTACCAAGTGCCTGCTCTAAGCAGGCACTTGGTAAGCCACCTCCCTCCCTGCAGGACCCAGATCCGCGGCCATCTTGGATCCGGGATTTGCTGCAGGGAGGAAGGTAGGAGACCCCCGGAGCAACGCGATCACATCGCGTTGCTGCGGGGGTCTCAGGGAAGCACGCAGGGAGCCCCCTCCCTGCACGATGCTTCCCTGCACCGCCGGCACATCGCGATCATGTTTGATCGCGGTGTGCCAGGGGTTAATGTGCCGGGGCGGTCCGTGACCGCTCCTGGCACATAGTGCCGGATGTCAGCTGCGATAAGCAGCTGACACCCGGCCGCGCTCCCCCCGTGAGCGCGGCCGATCGCCTATGACGTACTATTCCGTCCTTGGGAAGTAAAGCCCACCCCACATGGACGGAATAGTACGTCTAATGGCAGAAAGGGGTTAAACATTCCAAAAATTCCTGTGAAGCACCTGAAAGGTTAATAAACTTCTTGAATATGGTTTTGAGCACCTTGAGGTGTGCAGTTTTTAGAATGGTGTCACACATGGGTATTTTCTATCATATAGACCCCTCAAAATGACTAAAAGACTTCAAATGAGATGTGGTCCCTAAAATAAAATGATGTTGTAAAAATGAGAAATTGCTGGTCAACTAACTCCCTAACAAAAAAAATTTTGGTTCCAAAATTGTGCTGATGTAAAGTAGACATGTGGGAAATGTTACTTATTAAGTATTTTGTGTGACATATCTCTGTGATTTAATTGCATAAAAATTCAAAGTTGGAAAATTGTGAAATTTTCAAAATTTTCGCCATATTTCCATTTTTTTCACAAATAAACGCAGGTAATATCAAAGAAATTTTACCACTATCATGAAGTACAATATGTCACGAGAAAAGAATGTCAGAATCACCGGGATCCGTTGAAGCGTTCCAGAGTTATAACCTCATAAAGGGACAGTGGTCAGAATTGTAAAAATTGGCCCGGTCCATAACGTGCAAACCACCCTTGGGGGTAAAGGGGTTAAATGAGAAGGTGTGTCCAAACTTTTGGTCTGTACTGTATATACATTTGTGTGTGTGTGTGCTGTGTATATACATGTGCGTGTCCATGAATATTAAAAAGATGCAAAATATGCACAATTTTTTTGGATGTACATAAAATCACTCCAAGGAAGGACTGGATTCCATTTCTGTAAAAACTTTGCAACCTTTTTAAAAAAAATCACAATTGATGCATCAGCCAAAAACATGTGGAAACTCCAAGCCCTGCCCAAAATGTCAAACATGAGAAAAGCAGGTTATCGCATATAAAATAAAGTTTAAAAAAAAGGCAAAAACAAAATGAATAAGGCGCAAATAAAAAACAGGAGAAACCCCCGCCACCCCCCCCCCCCACCAAAAAAAAAAAAAGACGAAAAGACACAAAACACAAATGCAATAAAGAATAATTTATTATTATTTAGCACCCTTCAGTTTGTTCTCGAGCCATGACGACTTGATGGATGAATGATCTGTAGGAAGATCAATCTTGTGCAAGTCTAGATAGGTCCACCAGGGTCTTCTTCTCTATTATCTTAATTGTATCAAGCCAATGGGTTGCTGGTCTTCCTTTTTTCCTTGTTCTTTCTATTCTTCTGACCATGATGTTCTTCTCCAGTGATTGCTCTTTTCATATGATGTGTCCAAAGTCGTAGCTTGGTGATCCTTGCTTCGACTGACATGTCTGGCTTGATTTGTTCCAAAACTGATTTGTTTGTTCTTCTTGAAATCCATGGTACTGATAACATCCTTCTACTGCACCATATTTCGAGGACGTTGATTCTTCATTTTTCTTTATGTTTAGGTTTCGCATTCATGTTACCACAGAAAACACCAAACTATGTACGAGCTGTGTTTTCATCACCAGTGAAATGTTCCTTGATTTGAAGACCTTGTCCAGTGACTTCACTCTTGATTTGCCCATAGTTATTCTCCTATTGACTTCCGGTGTCATCGCTCCACCTTGAGTGACCATCGATCCCAGTAGGTTGAAGTTCTAGTTTGCAGCTGTCCATCTCAAATGTGTCCCGTTCGTACCTGGCAGTAGTTAATATCTTTGTCATCTTTGTATTGAGTAGCAGTCCCATGTTTGAGCTCTCCGCCATGACACTTCATAATAAGGCTGTCATTCTATCTGCGCTTTTTTCTATGAATTGATGCAATGTAAATTTTAGCAGTAAAAAAAAAATCTGCGACAAAAATTGCACCAAATCGGGTTGATTTTGTCCTGCAGATTTCATTGTGTGGATTGCAAAGGGTGAAATCCATGGTAAGAACCTACAGAATAAATTGTAAATTGACAAGCTGCGGATCGAAAATCAGCACTGCAGGTCAATTTATGCCAAGGCAAACAGGATCATGGGGTGCATTAAAAGAGGTCTGGATACACATGATGAGAGCATTATACTGCCTCTGTACAAATCCCTAGTTAGACCGCACATGGAGTACTGTGTCCAGTTTTGGGCACCGGTGCTCAGGAAGGATATAATGGAACTAGAGAGAGTACAAAGGAGGGCAACAAAATTAATAAAGGGGATGGGAGAACTACAATACCCAGATAGATTAGCGAAATTAGGATTATTTAGTCTAGAAAAAAGACGACTGAGGGGCGATGTAATAACCATGTATAAGTATATAAGGGGACAATACAAATATCTCGCTGAGGATCTGTTTATACCAAGGAAGGTGACGGGCACAAGGGGGCATTCTTTGCGTCTGGAGGAGAGAAGGTTTTTCCACCAACATAGAAGAGGATTCTTTACTGTTAGGGCAGTGAGAATCTGGAATTGCTTGCCTGAGGAGGTGGTGATGGCGAACTCAGTCGAGGGGTTCAAGAGAGGCCTGGATGTCTTCCTGGAGCAGAACAATATTGTATCATACAATTATTAGGTTCTGTAGAAGGACGTAGATCTGGGGATTTATTATGATGGAATATAGGCTGAACTGGATGGACAAATGTCTTTTTTCGGCCTTACTAACTATGTTACTATGTTACTATGTTATGCTAGAGTTTTGTATGCAGCCTGTGGATGGGATTTGGAAAAATTTCATCAATAATGCAACTACCGTAATAGGCTGCAAATTCACCATGTAAAAAAAAATCTGCAGCGTATTCCTTACATGAGAACAAACTCTAAGACATTTTGTGCAGCAGAGGTGTGCGCCAACTGTGATAAATGGGTAACAGTCTCGTTTTCACTAAACTAACAATCCATTACCAATTTTCTAAATAAAGCAATTATTTCTGTCTTCTGTGAAGTAGAGGGCTGCGTGTACCACAAACTGACATATGGAAATGCTGGAAGCTTGCAAATATATTTCCAGCTGATTATGTTTGTGTTTCTACGTGAATTCATCATGGGAGATAATATCCACTTCTAGAAACTGAGCTGAAAGATGTAAGAAAACACACACAGTAAATTGTACTTCAAAGTCCAAGGTGCTATACAGAAGTCAAATAACCAAGGCAATACACGAGAGAACACAATTTTTTTTTGTAGATTTAGCTCTGATGTTGTCCATGCAAATTAATCTGTGCACTAATGTGTTACACCGTTAAGATGTTTGATAAGAGAACGATTAACTGTTTCATCTTAGGTATTCGAAAAAAGCCTCGACAAAGTAACAAATGCTGTAGGTCTTTAAGCTAAAGGGCCAAAGTGCAGACAAGAGATGAGCAGAAAGATTTGCACAACCCTAGTTCAGTGTCCTCTTTGATATTCCGTGGCAGTGCCATCTTCCTTGGCTGGAACTCGAAAGTTGGCATCCTGGACGCCCCATGCAATTACTAGACCACCATAATGTCATGGTGTCATGGGAGGCTTCGTCACTGGAGAACCAAGGTAATCACAAGTGGCATCTGGGATCCAATTCAATGGTCTAACAATCAAGAAGTACTGACCCAGATGTTGGACAAGGCTAAAACTTTTGCCCCGATTCAACAAAGCTTTTACAAGTCTGGAGTAAAAAGCTTTGAAAAGTCGCAACATTTTTTGCATTTTCTCATCAGTTTTGCCAGAATTTGCGAAGCTGGGGTGGGATGAGATATGGCGGAGGCATGACACCACAGTTAATCTAATTCATGACGAACTGTAGCGTTCCTTGCACCAAAAATCTTACTCCAGTCTCTGATTTCTGACATGGTCCTGGAGGCGCACGCTGCTTGTCAGATATTCCTGATAAGAGGCATACAGATCTTGATTAATCAGGAGAGTCTGACTCCCAAGATGCCCCCGTCATCAAAAAGTGTGAAAATTGACACATAGAGAAATGTCTTTTTCTGGTCTAAGGCTGGTTTCACATTTGCGTTTTTTGCCGCTGCATTTTAACGCAAAAAACGCATGCGTTTTTTGTTGTTGCTATATTTAACATTAAAAATGCATGCGCTTTTTTGTATGCGTTTTGCCGCGTTTGACGACGCATGCATCGTTTCTATGCTTGCGTTTTGTTGCGGAAATGCAACATGTAGTAATTTCTAGAGGCGTTTTTTTGCTGCAAAAAAACGCATGCGTTTTTTGCGGCAAAAAAACGTATTGCTGTCTATGTAAACGCATGCGTTTTTAAGCACATGCGTTTGGTTGCGTTTTTTAACGCATGCATTTCTATAGAAAAAAACAAGTCTACACACTAATAAGCCACCCCCCACCATCAAGGTGATAAAGGGATCCAAACCCTAACCCTAGGGATCCTAACCCTAACCCTAGGGATCCAAACCCTAACTCTAACCCTAGGGATCCAAACCCTAACCCTAGGGATCCTAACCCTAACCCTAACTCTAACCCTAGGGTTCCTAACCCTAACCCTAGGGATCCTAACCCTAACTCTAACCCTAGGGATCCAAACCCTAACCCTAACCCTAGGGATCCTAACCCTAACTCTAACCCTAGGGATCCTAACACTAACCCTAACACTAGGGATCCTAACCCTAACCCTAGGGATCCAAACCATAACCCTAACCCTAACCCTAGGGATCCTAATCCTAACCCTAACCCTAGGGATCCTAACCCTAACCCTAACCCTAGGGATCCAAACCCTAACCCTAACCCTAGGGATCCAAACCTTAACCCTAACCCTAGCCATTTCTATTTATAGTGGGTTTTCTAGTTGATTTTTATGATTGGCAGCTGTCACACACTAAAGACGCTTTTTATTCCAAAAAATATTTTTTGCGTTACCACATTTTGAGAGCTACAATTTTTCCATATTTTGGTCCACAGAGTCATGTCATATGCCCTCTGTAGTCCCATTGGCGGTGTCTGGATCTTGATTTTTCTCTTGTGAAATTTCTCATCATGCTTACCAAAAACGCAAACGCAGGAAAAACGCATGTAAACGCGTAAAAATGCCGCGTTTTTTAACCGCATGCGAAAACGCATGCGTCTAAAAAACGCAGCGTTTGCACGCGTTTACATGCGTTTTTTTTCACCACCTGCGTTTGCGTTTTAAACGCAAATGTGAAACTAGCCTTACTTGGTACTTATTACACTTTAAGAAAACTTCTGGCATGTCATAGAAATCATAAATGGTGTCGAGATCCCCCCAAACAATCACTATAATGAAGAAGCATAAGTGCTGCTGTCCTCCAAGCCTGAAGATGCACTCACAGACTATCTAATGAGCCATTCTTCACACTTGGAGGTCAGAGAGCTTCTTCATTTTAGCTTCTTTTTAGTAACGTCTACTGTATGAAATGTGAAAGCATTTTGATAATCTGACGTGTAGGCAATCAAATCCTCTAAGTGATATTGTTTCTTCCAAATGCATGAATATAAAGTATTGCACAAAGAATCCCTTTTTATTCTGTGCAAAGTAAATGTAACTAAATTCTCAATAAAATGTTTGATAATCAGTATCTCGGTTTTTATATGAAGAGCAGCATTTACAGTAATAACAACACGGCAGTAATAAGAGCTCGATCCGATCCTCCGACTGCCAGTGAACAACCGCAGAACATGATCCGCTGATCATTGAGAGCCATTACTATTAAAGACTTGAATTTCCTCCTTGTTGCCGGTCAAATCATTGAACGAATGAAAAATCTCCATTCACATTACACAATTTGGGAAAGATGAATGAGATTTTTTTTTTCACTCGCCTAAACGATTTCATGCGCGATGGATGGGCGTTTTTTGGACACATTGATCAGTCGCTCAACACATTCATATTACACAATTATTGTGACCGATGGGTCGTTGAAATCGGCCGGTGTAAATGCGTCGTAAGTGTTCGCCAAGCTGTACTGCCATAGAAGCCATCTAATGTGTACTATATCTTATAGCCTTCGTAACTCATTACACAATATGTTTTACTCACCACAGGAGGCATATTTACCACCATCATGGTCAGACAGGACAGTCCTGTGTCATCTTGAACGCTTGCATCACATTTCAGATTCAGCAGTAGACGCGCTGCTTCACTGCGATCTAAGGAGGGCAAACATTACCATGAACAGCTGAATAATCATTTTCTTAGTCTAAGGCCTCATTCAGATTTCCATTTTTCATATCCATATTTTTCATGGGCAGAACACACATTATAGCCTATGGGGCCATTCACCTCTAATTGTTTTTTTCTGCAGACCAAGTGTTTGCAAAAACATGGAGATGTCTGTTTTATTTGAGTCACAGCGAAAACTCTTCCATTCAAATCAATGAAAAAAGAGAACACAGATGGCGTCCGTGTGTTATCGTTTTTTGCTATTTAATAGTTAGGAGAAGCTTGGAATTTAATGGATAGCACACTGATGATAAAAATGGACTCGCGGACCAAAAAGGGTTACAAACCTATAACAGGTACAGTGAAGAAAAATGGCCGTCTTTTATCTTGTATGCAAAAAAAACAAACAAAAAGATGTGTTGATGAGGCCTAAAGTAAACGTGACATGAGTGTTTTATACATTTTTGCAATCTAGAAATGTTCCTTGGTTCTATAGAATATTAGAACCACAGACAGCACAAAAAATGCTTTACTTGTGTTGAAAATGCCACTTACTGCTGCCCTCTGTTGCAAATGGTTGAGCCATTTTCAATATTATTTAACCACTAAAGGTACCGTCACACTAGACGATATCGCTAGCGATCCGTGACGTTGCAGCGTCCTCGCTAGCGATATCGTCCAGTGTGACAGGCAGCAGCGATCAGGCCCCTGCTGTGCTGTCGCTGGTCGGGGAAGAAAGTCCAGAACTTTATTTGGTCGCTGGACTCCCCGTAGACATCGCTGAATCGGCGTGTGTGACACCGATTCAGCGATGTCTTCGCTGGTAACCAGGGTAAACATCGGGTTACTAAGCGCAGGGCCGCGCTTAGTAACCCGATGTTTACCCTGGTTACCATCGTTAAAGTAAAAAAAACAACCGCTACATACTTACCTACCGCTGTCTGTCCTCGGCGCTCTGCTTCTCTGGTCTGGCTGTGAGCACAGCGGCCGGAAAGCAGAGCGGTGACGTCACCGCTCTGCTTTCCGGCTGCCCGGCGCTCACAGCCAGACCAGAGAAGCAGAGCGCCGAGGACAGACAGCGGTAGGTAAGTATGTAGCGTTTGTTTTTTTACTTTTAGGATGGTAACCAGGGTAAACATCGGGTTACTAAGCGCGGCCCTGCGCTTAGTAACCCGATGTTTACCCTGGTTACTGGGGACCTCGGGATCGTTGGTCGCTGGAGAGCTGTCTGTGTGACAGCTCTCCAGCGACCAAATAGCGACGCTGCAGCGATCCGGATCGTTGTCGGTATCGCTGCAGCGTCGCTTAGTGTGACGGTACCTTTAATGACAGCCAATGCGCCTTTTAACTGACCTTACATATAACAGAATAGCCTCCCCATACAGGTGACAATCCAGCATCTGTCGGTTGTGCACTATAGCTGACAACTTGCTGCATCAGCCACGATCAGTGTTTGCACCGTCCAAATCTGTTTAACCCATTAGATGCTGCTGTAAACAGTGACTACATCATTATATATGGTTAACACAGTGTGGGGGCTTCCTCTTTATCCAAATTGGTGCCCTCAGATCATGATTGTGTGGTCCTGATGTTTGCGATGGCAATTCATGACCAAATAGCGGCCTTAGAGTCTGACGGCTGTTGTAACCTGTTCAGAAGTTAGAGGCATTTAGGTGGTAAAAATACAAATTTTCATTTCTGTCATACCACTTTGCATTAATTCCTGTAAAGCACCTGAACGGTTAATAAACTACCTGACAGCAGTTTTTGATATGTCAGGGGGTGCTATTTTTAAAATGATATCACGTCTGGGGGTTACCCAATATATGAGACCCCTAAAGTCACTTCAAACAAGGATAAGTCCCTAAAAAAATAAATTTAGTAAATTTCCTTGAAAAAATGAAAAATTGCTGCTACAATTTTAAACCTCCTAAAATGCTAAAAAAATAAAATAACATTTTACAAATGATGCTGATGTAAAGCCGACATGTGGGAAATGTTATTTATTAATGTTTTGCTGTGGTATGACCATCTGGATTAAAGAGATAATCATTCAAAGCTTGAAAATTGCTAATTTTTTAACATTTTTCTCAAATTTTTGATATTTTTTATAAATAAACACAAAACATATTGACCTGAATTTACCATTATCATAAAGTATAATGTGTCATGAAAAAACAGTCTCAAAATCACTGGGATTTGTTGAAGCGTTGCAGAGTTATTACCACATAAAGTGACACTGGTCAGATCTCAAAAATTTGGCTCCGTCACTAAGGGGGTTAAGCCCTATCCTCTTTCTTGATCTAATGGATGGCACAGAAGGCTGGTGAATCTAGGGAACATGGCTTAAATTAGATTGACAATGGTGCAAACCTTCACAGTAGAGAATATTAGTAAGTAATATATACACTGCTCAAAAAAAATAAAAGGAACACTAAAATACCACATCCTAGATATCTCTGAAATATTCCAGTTGCAAATTATTATTCATTGCATAGTGGAATGTGTTCAGAACAATAAAACATAACAATGATCAATGTAAATCACATCTAATATCCCATGGAGGTCTGGATTTGGAATGATACTCAAAATCAAAGCGAAAAAATCAAATTACAGGCTGATCCAACTTCAGTGGAAATGCCTCATGACAAGGAAATGATGCTCAGTATTGTGTGTGGCCTCCACTATGACCTCCGTACTGTACAACACCTGGGCATGCTCCTGATGAGGCGGCAGATGGTCTCCTGAGGGATCTCCCAGACCTGGATTAAAGCAGCCGCCAACTCCTGGACAGTCTGTGGTGCAACGTGACGTTGGTGGATGGAGCGAGACAGGATGTCCCAGATGTGCTCAATCTGATTCAGGTCTGGGGAACGGGCGGGCCAGAACATAGCTTCAATGCCTTCATATTGCAGGAAATGCTGACACACTCCAGCCACATGAGGTCTGGCATTGTCCTGCATTAGGAGGAACCCAGGGCCAACCGCACCAGCATATGGTCTCACAAGGGGTCTGAGGATCTCATCTCGGTACCTAATGGCAGTCAGGCTACCTCTGGCGAGCACAAGGAGGGCTGTGCAGCCCTCCAGAGAAATGCCACCCCACACCATTACTGACCCACTGCCAAACCGGTCATGCTGAAGGTTGTTGCAGGCAGCAGATCACTCTCCACAACATCTCCAGACTCTGCCATGTCTGTCACATGTGCTCAGTGTGAATCTGCTTTCATCTGTGAAGAGCACAGAGCGCCAGTGGCGAATTTGCCAATCCTGGTGTTCTGTGGCAAATGCCAAGCATCCTGCACGGTGTTGGGCTGTGAGCACATCCCCATCTGTGGATGTTGGGCACTCAGACCATCCTCATGGATTCGGTTTCTAACCGTTTGTGCAGACAAATGCACATTTGTGGCCTGCTGGAGTTCATTTTGCAGGGCTTTGGCAGTGCTCCTCCCGTTCCTCCTTGCACAAAGGCGGAGGTAGCGGTCCTGCTGCTGGGTTGTTGCCCTCCTATGGCCCACCCCAAGTCTCCTGGTGTACTGGCCTGTCACCTGGTAGCGCCTCCAGCCTCTGGACACTACGCTGACAGATACAGCAAACCTTGCCACAGCTCGCATTGATGTGCCATCCTGGATGAGCTGCACTACCTGAGCCACTTGTGTGGGTTGTAGAGTCCGTCTCATGCTACCACGAGTGTGAAAGTACAACGAACATTCAAAAGTGACCAAAACATCAGCCAGAAAACATTGGTACTGAGATGTGGTCTGTGGTCCCCACCTGCAGAACCACTCCTTTATTGAGTTTGTCTTGATAATTGCCAGTAATTTCCATCTGTTGACTATTCCATTTGCACAACAGCATGTGAAATTGATTGTCAATCAGTGTTGCTTCCTATGTGGACAGTTTGATTTCACAGAAGTTTGATTTACTTGGAGTTAGATTCTGTTGTTTAAGTGTTCCCTGTATTTTTGAGCAGTGTATTATAGCTTTGTTACAGCATTTTTTTTTATGTTATTCCTAAAGTGACTGACCCCTCTACAGAAGGATTTGTAGGTACCCCTCTACAGAAGGATTTGCTTTCTCTTATGGATTCACGTCTGTCCTTGTGCTTAAAATGTGCAGCTGTTAAAAGTAATATTTTACACACATTTCCCTAAGATCTACATGACAGCCGCTGTTAATGTTGGGGGGGGGGGGGAAGACGACAACGCATCACGCCGATCGCTGTGGGACCCTACCTTCAGTCTGCATCTGAAGTGTGCTACCTTCTTGTGTGTCATTCTTACCTAATTCTGCAGCTAGGTGCAGAGCTGTGCGCTGCTTGTGGTCTCTGGCTTTGGTGTCTGCATCTTGTTTCAGAAGAGCTTTTAAAGAGTTAACTGCATCATATTTGGCGGCGTAATGCAGAGGTGTCTGGTGCCCCATTGTTACTGCATTAATGTTTCCTGCAAAATAGGAAATAAGATAAATGAGCAGTGTAACATTTTATAAATGTAAATCTAATGCATCTATCATCTATCTATTATCTGTCTATTTATCTATCTATTATCTATCTATTATCTGTCTATATATCTATTATCTATCATCTATTATCTATCTATTATCTGTCTATTTATCTATCTATTATCTATCTATATATTTATTATCTATTATCTATCTATCTATCTATCTATCTTTCTTTCTATTATCTATCAATTATCTATCTATCTATTATCCATCTATATCTATCTATTATCCATCTATTATCTATCTATCTATTATCTATCATTTATCTATCAATCTATTATCTATCAATTATCTATCTATCTATTATCTGTCAATTATCTATTATCCATCTATTATCTATCATCTATCTATTATCTATCATCTATCTATTATCTATCTATTATCTATCTATCTATTAATTATCTATCTATCTATATCTATCTATCTATTATCTATCTATTATCTATCTGTTATCTATCTATATATTTATTATCTATATATCGATTATCTATCTATCATCTATTATCTATCTACTATCTATCTCTCTATGCTATATGGACATTTACAGGAGCTTTTCTGGTCTGTAACAGCTTCCCTCTTCTTTGAAGAATTTCTACAAGATTTCGGAGGTGTTTGTGGGAGTTTTTGCCCTTTCATTCAGAAGAGCATTTGTGGGGTCAGACCCTGATGTTGTGGGCAGGCCGGGATCACAATCTCCGTTCTGATCCACCCCAAAAGTGTTGGAAGGGTTGAGGTCTGAAGGCTGTGCAGCTGGTCATGTACTTCCAACACGCTCACCCTCCATGTCTGTATGGACCTTGTGAAATGGGGAAAGTCATGGAGAATGGAAAGGGTCTTCCCCAAACTGTTCCCACAAACCTGTAAACTACAATTGTCCACAATGTCTTATGCTGAACCATTTAGATTTCCCTTCACTGGTACTGAGGGGCCGATGCCTACCCCTGATAACAAGCCCATAGCATTATCCTCCACCATCTGTATAGCGGGCACAATGCAGTCAGGGGTAACGTTCTACTGCCATTCACCAAACCCAGACTCCTCCAGAGTCCAGTGGTGGCGGTTTTACACCTCTCTATCCAATGCTCAGCATTGTGCTTGGTGGTGTACGGCTGAATGCAGCTGCTCGGCCATGGAGCTCCCGGCAGGGGCGCAGTGTTTGTGCTGATACCAGAGGATGTCTGGACTCTGCTGTTATGGAGTCAGCAGAGTGTTGGTGACTTCTCTGCCATCTGCTCCTCAGCACTCGGTGTTCCCGTTCTCAGTGGCGTAGGGAGGGAGGTGCGGGGGGGGCGGTCCGCCCCGGGCGGCACAATGCTGGGGGCGGCCGGCGCTGCAGGAGAAGAAGATAAAAAAAAAAAAAGACGCCCCTTTAAATCTTCGGGCGGCGCCGTCCGCCGCCACGACCAGGGCCAGCTCCCCCCACCCCCGGGTCCCGCCCCCGCCCCCGCCCCCCGCTCTAATACTCACCTCTCCTGGTTCCTGCGGCTTCAGCGTCCTCTGACTCTGCGACGTCTCAGAGCAGAGGGCGCGATGACGTCACTACTGTGCGCGCCGCTCTGCCTCTCTGTCCTGAGCGTCGCAGAGCCGGAGAGACGCTGACTGCACCGGACCTGCGCTGGGAACGGGAGAGGTGAGGATTTTACTTTTTTTTTTTTTTATTTATTTCTGACTGTCTGGGGCTGGGGCAATGCTGGAGACCATGGGGCAGAATGCTGGACACACTGGGGCAATACAGGAGACCATGGGGCAGATTGCTGGACACACTGGGGCAATACAGGAGACTATGGGGCAGATTGCTGGACACACTGGGGCAATACAGGAGACTATGGGGCAGATTGCTGGACACACTGGGGCAATACAGGAGACCATGGGGCAGATTGCTGGACACACTGGGGCAATACAGGAGACTATGGGGCAGATTGCTGGACACACTGGGGCAATACAGGAGACCATGGGGCAGATTGCTGGACACACTGGGGCAATACAGGAGACCATGGGGCAGATTGCTGGACACACTGGGGCAATACAGGAGACTATGGGGCAGATTGCTGGACACACTGGGGCAATACTGGAGACCATGGGGCAGAATGCTGGACACACTGGGGCAATACTGGAGACCATGGGGCAGAATGCTGGACACACTGGGGCAATACTGGAGACCATGGGGCAGAATGCTGGACACACTGGGGCAATACAGGAGACTATGGGGCAGATTGCTGGACACACTGGGGCAATACAGGAGACTATGGGGCAGATTGCTGGACACACTGGGGCAATACAGGAGACCATGGGGCAGATTGCTGGACACACTGGGGCAATACAGGAGACCATGGGGCAGATTGCTGGACACACTGGGGCAATACAGGAGACTATGGGGCAGATTGCTGGACACACTGGGGCAATACTGGAGACCATGGGGCAGAATGCTGGACACACTGGGGCAATACTGGAGACCATGGGGCAGAATGCTGGACACACTGGGGCAATACTGGAGACCATGGGGCAGAATGCTGGACACACTGGGGCAGTACAGGAGACTATGGGGCAGAATGCTGGACACACTGAATACTGGAGACCATGGGGCAGATCTCAGGACACATTGAGGCAATGCTGGAGACCCTGGGGCAGACTTCTGGACATACTGGGGCAATACTGGAGACCATGGGGCAGATTGCTGGACACACCGGGGCAATACTGGAGACCATGGGGCAGAATGCTGGACACACTGGGGCAATACAGGAGACCATGGGGCAGATTGCTGGACACACTGGGGCAATACTGGAGACCATGGGGCAGAATGCTGGACACACTGGGGCAGTACAGGAGACTATGGGGCAGAATGCTGGACACACTGGGGCAATACTGGAGACCCTGGGGCAGATTGCTGGACACACTGGGGCAATACTGGAGACCCTGGGGCAGATTTCTGGACACATTGAGGCAATGCTGGAGACCCTGGGGCAGACTTCTGGACACACTGGGGCAATGCTGGACACTGGGGCAGATTGCTGGACACACTGGGGGTAATATACTGGACACACTGGGGCAATGCTGGACACTGGGGGTAATATGCTGGACACACTGGGGCAGACTGCTGGACACACTGGGGGTAATATGCTGGACACACTGGGGCAGATTGCTGGACAACATGGGGGTAATATGCTGGACACACTGGGGGCAGGACTTGAGGCATGGGCAGAATGTAGATACGGGGCATGATTGGAGACACGGGGCAGGATTGGATCATGGGGCAGGACGGATACGATGGAGGCTGGTGGGGCAGGATGGGGAGATCATATGGGGTAGAATGGATACTCATGAGGGCAGGATACGAGAACATATGGCTGGAGCCAGGAATGAGATAAACGGGGCCAGGGTGGGGAATATTATTACCATAGGGGATAATTAAGGGATATTGTTACTGCAGTGATGTATTTATTTTATTTTTTGAGTATACTGTTTTAAATGGGGGGGCGGTCCTGTTACTGTGCAGAGTGACACTATATCACCTTTTTTTCTTCATGTGGTGTAATGTAGAAGTTGTGAAAAATTAAGTAATGTGTTCTGCAAGCGGAGCTCGAGATAACTGTGTTATTTCCTGCAGAAACGAGTCCTGGCTGGAAGGAATGATGGCGGTCTGTGCTGGCTGAAAGATGAAGGACTTCACCTAGAGACGTCACTGGTGAGTCAGTGTTACCTATACACTGACACTATACACTGTATACTATATAGAGGTCCTGTGTATAATGTCACCAGTGATCTCTGTATTACCTCTACACAGACACTGCATACTAAGTACAGATCTCCTGTGAATACTGGCACTTATGGTGATAGTATTGTGTTTTTTTTTTTATTACTGATCAGTATTGTAGTATTCAGTCACTATGTGGTGGTAATATGTGGTCTGGAAATGGTGCGGTGGTATTTGTCCCTTGTATGTAGTATTATTCGGTCACTATGTGGCCTGGTCATGGTGTGGTGGTATTAAGTCACAGGTGTGGCATGTGGGGGTGACACCATTAGGCCCAGTTTAAGTTCTACAAAACAGGAAAACCATTTTTGGTAACCTTTGTGTGTATTGAGCTGGGGGGGAGGGATGGGGGGGGGGGGCGCCAAACTCGGGAACAGCCCCGGGCGGCAAAAGCTCTAGCTACGCCTCTGCCCGTTCTGTAACGTTAGGGGGTCTCCTCTTCGTGGCTGAGTTGCTGCGGTTCCTTCCACTTCTCAATATTATCACTCACAGGTGACTTGTCACCCCGGATCCTCCTATTACAGTATGGCGCTGGTATCAGTGAGCTCTTCAGGACGAACCATTCTGGTTCAATGTATGGCCAGGCAAACTATGTTACATTCTTCCTTTCCAGAGGTTTTCCTGAAGGACAGCTCCAATATATGCCAGTGTATAGCCATATAGTCACACAGCTCAGCCAATAGCCTACATAGTTAAAAAAAGAAAGCAAAAAAAACCCAACTATGCACAGCGCTCATTCTTGTGCTGTAATTATATCCATGCTTTATATACTACACTATGAATAATTCATACTTCATCCATTGCATAATGCATTATATTTATTGTATGAACACAATGTCATGGCAGTAAATTTATGGATGAGTAGCAATAAATTTGCTCACCTCCTTGCTTTAATAAAAAGCTGACCATGTCGGGGTAATCCATTGCAGCTGCCACATGCAGCGGAGTTACTCCATAATGATCGGGCCTGTTTATATCCGCATGTCTTTTGATCAGGAATTGTGCCACTTCAATGTGCCAGCTCTTGGACACCTAGATATGAAACACACGTCACCTCCGCCCAGCAGCAGCCACCTACGTCCATTGTTATGGTGTCAGAAGAGGTCACCTCACCTCATGCATCACTGTCTGGCCATGTCTGTCCACCTCATTTACACTGGAGCCTTGGGCCAGAAGATTATCAATGGTCTGAAAGCTGATCTGCAAAGTAACATATGACATTCAAGAAGATGACAGATACCATTGTACATCACTTTTTGGTTTATATTTACTTTGCCTTAGTGATCCTGAGTTACAGCCTGTATTATACTCCAGAGCTAAACTCACAATTCTACCAGGATCAGAGCTGAAATCTCAAGCATTCCCTAGTGGTTCTATGTTTGCTTAGAGATTGTGCTGCTGATTGGCATTCATTACTGCAAGCACTATATGGTAATGTAAAGAAAACTAACTGTCCCCTGCATGAGAGGGGCTCTGACTACACCAGCAAAATAGTGAGTGCAGCTCTGCAGTATAATATAATGAGGTAACTCAAGATCAGTAAAGGATAAGTAAAGTAAAGCACGTACACAGTGACTGCACCAGCAGAATAGTGAGTGCAGCTCTGGAGTATAATACAGGATGTAACTCAGGATCAGTAATGTAATGTATGTACACGGTGACTGCACCAGCAGAATAGTGAGTGCAGCTGCGGAGTATAATACAGGATGTAACTCAGGATCAGTAATGTAATGTATGTACACAGTGACTGCACCAGCAGAATAGTGAGTGCAGCTGCGGAGTATAATACAGGATGTAACTCAGGATCAGTAATGTAATGTATGTACACAGTGACTGCACCAGCAAAATAGTGAGTGCAGCTCTGGGGTATAATACAGGATGTAACTCAGGATCAGTAATGTAATGTATGTACACGGTGACTGCACCAGCAGAATAGTGAGTGCAGCTCTGGAGTATAATACAGGATGTAACTCAGGATCAGTACAGGATAAGTAATGTAATGTATGTACACAGTGACTGCACCAGAAGAATAGTGAGTGCAGCTCTGGCGTATAATACAGGATGTACCGTAACTCAGGATCAGTAATGTAATGTATGTACACAGTGACTGCACCAGCAGAATAGTGAGTGCAGCTCTGGGGTATAATACAGGATGTAACTCAGGATCAGTAATGTAATGTATGTACACATTGACTGCACCAGCAGAATAGTGAGTGCAGCTCTGGAGTATAATACAGGATGTAACTCAGGATCAGTAATGTAATGTATATACACATTGACTGCACCAGCAGAATAGTGAGTGCAGCTCTGGAGTATAATACAGGATGTAACTCAGGATCAGTAATGTAATGTATGTACACATTGACTGCACCAGCAGAATAGTGAGTGCAGCTCTGGAGTATAATACAGGATGTAACTCAGGATCAGTAATGTAATGTATGTACACAGTGACTGCACCAGCAGAATAGTGAGTGCAGCTCTGGGGTATAATACAGGATGTAACTCAGGATCAGTAATGTAATGTATGTACACAGTGACTGCATCAGCAGAATAGTGAGTGCGGCTCTGGGGTATAATACAGGATGTAACTCAGGATCAGTAATGTAATGTATGTACACAGTGACTGCACCAGCAGAATAGTGAGTGCAGCTCTGGGGTATAATACAGGATGTAACTCAGGATCAGTAATGTAATGTATGTACACATTGACTGCACCAGCAGAATAGTGAGTGCAGCTCTGGGGTATAATACAGGATGTAACTCAGGATCAGTAATGTAATGTATGTGCACATTGACTGCACCAGCAGAATAGTGAGTGCAGCTCTGGAGTATAATACAGGATGTAACTCAGGATCAGTAATGTAATGTATGTACACATTGACTGCACCAGCAGAATAGTGAGTGCAGCTCTGGAGTATAATACAGGATGTAACTCAGGATCAGTAATGTAATGTATGTACACATTGACTGCACCAGCAGAATAGTGAGTGCAGCTCTGGAGTATAATACAGGATGTAACTCAGGATCAGTAATGTAATGTATGTACATAGTGACTGCACCAGCAGAATAGTGAGTGCCGCTCTGGAGTATAATACAGGATGTAACTCAGGATCAGTAATGTAATGTATGTACACATTGACTGCACCAGCAGAATAGTGAGTGCAGCTCTGGAGTATAATACAGGATGTAACTCAGGATCAGTAATGTAATGTATGTACACATTGACTGCACCAGCAGAATAGTGAGTGCAGCTCTGGAGTATAATACAGGATGTAACTCAGGATCAGTAATGTAATGTATGTACATAGTGACTGCACCAGCAGAATAGTGAGTGCCGCTCTGGAGTATAATACAGGATGTAATTCAGGATCAGTAATGTAATGTATGTACACATTGACTACTCCAGCAGAATAGTGAGTGCAGCTCTGGAGTATAATACAGGATATAACTCAGGATCAGTAATGTAATGTATGTACACAGTAACTGCACCAGCAGAATAGTGAGTGCAGCTCTGGGGTATAATACAGGATGTAACTCAGGATCAGTAATGTAATGTATGTACACATTGACTGCACCAGCAGAATAGTGAGTGCAGCTCTGGAGTATAATACAGGATCTAACTCAGGATCAGTAATGTAATGTATGTACACATTGACTGCACCAGCAGAATAGTGAGTGCAGCTCTGGTGTATAATATAGGCTGTAACTCAGGATCAGTAATGTAATGTATGTACACAGTGACTGCACCAGCAGAATAGTGAGTGCAGCTCTGGGGTATAATACAGGATGTAACTCAGGATCAGTAATGTAATGTATGTACACAGTGACTGCACCAGCAGAATAGTGAGTGCAGCTCTGGAGTATAATACAGGATCTAACTCAGGATCAGTAAAGTAAAGTATGTACACATTGACTGCACCAGCAGAATAGTGAGTGCGGCTCTGGAGTATAATACAGGATGTAACTCAGGATCAGTAATGTAATGTATGTACACAGTGACTGCACCAGCAGAATAGTGAGTGCAGCTCTGGAGTATAATACAGGATATAACTCAGGATCAGTAATGTAATGTATGTACATTGAGAAATGTTAAAACTGTACCTTGGATCTTTAACTGACACTAAAACCATTTGTCAGCCATGCACAGTGTGAATGTAAAGGTGAGGAGCACTGTGCGACCACCACTCATATTGACTGTAAATGAAGCAGTGGTCGTACGTGCTCTCTACCGCTGTACTCAGACTGAGACTTTTAGAAACGTTCTCATGATTTATCCCCTATCCTGTAGATATGTAATAAGTGCTCTGTCTGCCCGGTGTTTCATACATAAAGCCGATTGTGACCGAAGATGGAGGGAGATACCTGCTCGCCTTCATTCTTGCTGAGATGTATAAAATATTTTAGAATGGTGAAGTGATTCTTGAAGTTGGTCACTTCCTCTGGGAGATGAACGGACTCCTCACCGATGTCGTCACATTTGTCCTCCAGGCCCACATAGGTTTCAGAAGAAGTGCGACCTACATTCAGGATGCAACAGGGGAGTGAGTTGTAAGGTACTAAAAATATGCGCTTGTGTGGGATCTGGGATGCCTGGTGATGCAGATGGACTGGTGACTTAGCAGTGGAGTGGATTGTTGTATGACTTCCTTTCAGCCAAATTGGTACATACAGCACACAAATGGAAAGGGATTGGGTGAATCAGTACAGCCTTGTTCACATGGTACAGTTTTCATGTATTTTATGTAAACTGTGGACAGAGAAAATGTGGAAATGCAAATTTTATATTTAATTTACTGGATCCACTGCTGGTTTTGGCAAAAAAAAAATAAAAAAAATACATGTATGAAGTCCACCAGGACGACACTAGGCGCAGCGCGAGCCGCACATGCACTACCTGGTTTGGCAATGTCATCTTTCGATCTCTTCAGGAGAGGGAAGTACTTGGTGTATTGAGTGTGTATCCAAGAGAACTTTTCATCAGAAGCCATAACATGCCCCTTTAAGAGAAAAACATATAAACTGAGTCAAAAGCAATCAATGTAAAAATGAAGGTACTTAGAGCCGCAAGTTGGCCAATTCATGTCTGTGCCAATCAGCATTGGCAAGGTGGCCATTTTTTTACCTTTTTATCCGACACACCTGTCCTGGACCAAAAGCTTCCACATTAAAAGGGCAGGTAGGATTCAGCACTTATCCTTATTACATGTGCACACAGAGTCTTTTTGCTGAGTTTTTGGAGCAGAAACGCTAAGTTTTTCTTAGTACTGTAAGCAATGGCACACCAGCTATTGTGGAATCGTTACTGCCATAAGGTACTTTATGGGGGCCGCCCTGCTCTGAATTTCATCTTCTGTATTTCCTGAGAAATCTACTTCCTGCAGGCACCAGGGAGCTGCCTGCATACAGAATTAAAGTGTTATACCTACAATCACATTATTCTTTGCAATGTACTGTAAAGGCATACTTATTGTAACAATACATACAAAGGCCAACATTACCGTTTCTTTCTTATACCTTTATCAATCATCATCTCCATCTGCCACTTTGCAAATGCAGATTTGCATAGCTGAATGACTGATCCTTTTCTTACACTGCTAAACCTACATTTCCCAGCAGCATCCTACTTCTCCTCAGTGCTGCAGACCGCTCACTCCCTTTCATCTGTACTCCTGACTAACTCCTTTACTCAGAGCAGGTCGGAGCGAGCTGTCCCTTCCCCCCCAGACGGCGTATGTGCAGGCCGTCATGACAGGGGTTTGGAGCAGAAGGGTAGAGGGTGGGGTCATGTTTAAGGGGAGGGGTAGTATGCATTGGGGGGTTTATAGGGCAATGAGGGGGTGGGGTTGGCCATTTCCCGCTCTGGAGGCCAATCGTGAGATCCCGCCCGCCCTGTTTTTTCTTTTTCTCGTTTGGAGGGTTTTTTCTGGGCTAAGTTGCTCTGGGTCATAGTGGCTGGTGGCGGTGGGAGGGGTCCTTGGAGTATGTACTAAATTGGCTTGGGGGATCCGCCAGGATACGGATTCTTCAGTTGGTGTAAAGTTTGGTTTCGGGTCTGGTGGTTTGGGGGAATCTTGGCAACGGTGGGCCGGATTCCCAGGTGTTAAGTGGACATTGGTAACCCTTCGGGATATTTTGGTGCTCCCGAGCCAGGTGGTAATGGCTTGGAGTAAATTATGGTCTGGTTTTTGTCCACTATATATTATGGTTTACCACCAGTTTGGAGCTTCAAGGACCTCCCCACGTTACTTTACCGTTATGTTTGTATGTTTATAATAAAGGCCACTGTGGCCAATTATTATCCAAGTTTTGAATCCTGTCTTTATTGGGGATGGGGTCTATTCGGGAATTTGGGAGAGGGGGCCTAAAGATAGGTGAATCCTACTGAGCTATCGAACAATACCAATGTCATGAGTTATCAATATAAACTAAGTGTAGAATTCACCTTATGCTTCTGTGCACTTTCTCTGCTCCTGTACAGTCCCCTGGCTGATCGTTGTTATCATCTGCCATTTACATCAGTATACCTGCCTGTTTTACATCATTTTTAGCTGGTTTCTCTCAGAGCTCAACTCTCCTGAACTACAGTGCTTGTAAGTTGTATAATGAGTTGTTTGCTACCTGTTGCTGAGAGACATGTCATGTGAAACTGCAAATGCTACTCTTTAGATGCATACGGCAGAAGATAATCTACTTCCGTATGTATTGATAGAACAGCATTTGCAGTTTCAAATCACCGATCTCTCATCAGCAAGGAACCTAAACTGTTTCTAGGAGAAAGAAAGCGCAAATAGGGTCTTATCTGATATAAAATTCAAAGATTAATTTCTGTTTGCACTCACCAAACGTTCACAATGCACAAAGCATATAGGGCTCATCAGAGCCAACAGCTGCCCCAGTCCACAGGTCTATCAGCAAGGAACATAGAAAGCTCAGCTCTTCACTGCCTAGTTATGACAAGCTATGTTGTGGAAGAGTGCAGGAGAGTTGAACTCTGCTAGAAACCCGCTAATGATGTAATATTACAAAATCAGTTTTATTGATGTAGAAGGCAAAAAAATCAGCCAGTCAGGGTACTGTACAGAAGCAGAGAGTGTATTGTGAAGGTAGAGTGCACTCTTTTTCAGTTCGGAAGCCAGAGCAGAGCTATGCTGGCAGGAAGCTAAATGAGAGAGACTGCACTGCCTATGATCGACCAGGAATAGTGAAAACTACAGCAGAATGGTTTGAGTATGTGGCCATGCAGCGCCCCAGAGTCGGGTCATTGCAGTAATGTCGCTCTGCCACTAAGGGGAGTGATATAATGTCTGATTGCACTAAAGGAGTTCACCTGACCAGGTATCACAGTCACACATTACACTTCACACTCCGGCCACCAGGGGGAGCAAAAAGGCACTATGTATTAGGCCACTCCTCACACTGGTAAAACTGGGGGTCGGATAGGAAGTTAGGACAGAACGCAGCCTGGGAGAGCTCCAGGGAGGACCTGTCAGGGGTGTGTGCCTTGCAGGTACCTAGCAGAAAGGACAGAACGTGACGGAGCCGCGCCTGCACTACCTTGCGGTGGTATCCTAAGAAAGGACACGAAGCGAAGGATATTGTGGAGAAGTGAGAAACGAGATCACAGCACAAAGGAGAGCCAGTAGGAGTCGTGCCCCGAGAACGGCAACATCCTACTGAGGCGCGTAGCTGGTGGCCAGAACACCGAGGAAGCAACTGACTCCAAGCATTACTTCAAACAGAAGCAGGACAGTTGATTATAGGTTGGCTGTCTACCATACATCACCTAAGAAGACATAGGGGGCAAGCGTGGAGAGGGGCGTCTCTAGGGTCCCAGAATAGCTCCGAGCCTTCCAGTCAAACGGATGCGTCCTATCCAGATAAACTTGGGGGACGGAGAGAGAGAGAGAAAGAACGAATACGGAAATTGTGAGGACTATCCCGAATGCTCAGCAGGGAAGAACTACAACACACAGGCGCTAGTGGTAGGCACTGATTTCCACCTGCAAAGGGAACTCTGGATGTGCCTTCGGACCGGCTGGTCTCAGCCAGCCCTGTTAGCAGTGCTCTGGATTGTGGATCCCGAAGCCTTCAGTAAAAGGTAAAGAGATTGCAACCCTGTGTCTTCGTTATTAACCGCGCTTCACATCATCGCCACATACACTACTGGGAAGCCCTGGGGATATACTTCACCTGTGGGAAGGTATACCATCTAGCTGCCATAACACCACCCCAGTGAGCCCCAAGCAGCGTCGGTGATCCTGACCGAATACCACAGGTGGCATCACGAAACCTTGGCCGACTTTCATCACCTTTCATTGGGCACCCCTTAGCAGGGTCACGGACCGGGTCCAGCCACCGTGACGACCTCAGAGCCGAGACAGAGAGGACCGGTACCGAGTAACCCGCGGCCCTGCGTCTGGGGGCACTTCAACTTGGCGTCACGAACAGGATCGTACTTAAGCCTGAGGAATCAGGTCATGTGTGCCTTGGAACTGTGTTGGAATTGTGCTTGAACTGTGATTTATTGCAAAGACTGTGTATTGCTATATACCGCAAAGATTCCCGCCAAAACTGCCGCCATTACAGCGCCACGAGGAGCGCAGGAGAAGAAGAAGGGCGTGGAGTTGTGGGCGTGAAAGAACTGAGAAGCGCGAAAAGCAATGGCCACCCAGTCCAAATATTTCTGTACGTTGAGGACGTGTCAGTCAGCAGCCGAGATCCGCCTCCTGATCCTAAATGGTGGGCGGAGACCAAAGAAACGAAACCGCCCACGAAGAGGAGAGCGGGAAAAGGACAAAGAGGACAGCAGCCACGTGGAGGACGCCATGACCAGTCACCCGGAGCCGGAGTGTGGGGTCAAAGACGGAGACCCCCCCAGTTACCCGGAGGAGCATCACGGCAGAGCCTTTGCTGCTGACACCGATTCCCTGCAGCTTGGAATGGAGGAGCTGATCGATCAACTCCTGCAGCTGCAGGTAGAGACCAAGTCCTCGCACCAGGTGGCGCCGGCGGAAGATCCATCATCGCTGATGTCGTCCCTTGTGCCGCGATCGGAACCCCTGCTGACACCATCGCAGAGCCCGCCATCGGCAGAATCGGCCGACCCCGAGGACATCGTGGAGGCAGGTAAAGACGCCGATCCTGCCCCGGTGGCCGAGGACCTGTTAGTGGGCCCGGTTGCAGCGCCACCTCCCCACAGCACTCACCGCCTCCAGCGCTTTGACCCCTGGGACAAGGTCACGGGTATGGAGTGGTTCCTCAAGGCCCCGATTGAGCCCATCACGCTTTCGGGAGACGTTTATGCCGAGCGGACCGTATACCGCTGGGGGCCGAAAAGCAGGAGGGAGAGAAAGTGGAGGTCCTGAGCTGGGAAAAATACCAGGCCCAACTTGCCTGGGAGTGGGAGGAAAAGGAGGCCGAATCTCAGGCCAAGCGTCAGGCCTACCATCGGAGGGACCAAGCGGTCAAGGCCAAGGCCCGCAAGGACTGCAGCACGGACCCGGCCCCGCGGAAGCGGGGCCAAGTGGTAGCCTTCCGACTCCGTGGAGGCTGGGGCTTCATTAAGGAACCGGGGCTGTACGCGGAGGTGTTCGTCAACCGCAGGGATGTAGAGTCACATCTCTTAGAGGGACACCCGGACCGGGATCTCTACCCGGGAGACATTGTCACGTACACCAGACACTTTGGGGAGAAGGGCTGGTTTGCGTTGAATGTGCATAAGAAGAGAGATCCGGTAGTGCACCAGGCCAAGGCTCCAGCCCCACCATCCCCTGCAGCGACAGTGTCCCCCTGTGGCCAGGTTTCCGCAATTACCAAGACCACCGTGATCACCCCGACGTGTACAATTGTCAGGGCCACCACCTGTACTGTCGCCACTACCACTACGGTAGCTGCCAAGGAGTTGCCTGCCGTGACGATCGGTGTTCCAGCTGCTCCTGAACAACGAACTGTGGGTACACAGACCCCTGTGTGGAGTGAGGGGACCCCTTATGTGGCACCTGGTAGTTGCCAGTATCCCGCTGGGCTACCCCGACCGGTGCTACCCCCTGAGTTGCAGCACTAAAACCTCGAAACCACAAACCTGTATATAGTTAACTGTTTCATGCTCTTTTGTTTAAAACCCGTTTAGGGTTAATCCTTAAAGGGATCCCTTCGTTTACCCGGGATCCCTATTGTTTTACATTTTTCTTTGCACAAGTTCATCAGTGTTTCCAGAGACTGCTGAATCATGGATGGTGAATGATTCACAAACTGGTTTTGTACATAGTTCGCACCTTCTTTAAGGTGCTCTCTACTGGTTTTACAAGGAAAGAAGACTTTGTGAAGAAACGATCCCTGATGACGACGAGGAAGTTTCTTGTGTCTTGCAGTTCCTTAGTGACTTGGTGATTGTTTGCACTACCTCAAAGAAGACTGATTTTTCCTCTTAAAGGGAATGTTACTTGTTGCCTTTTGATAGTGTTGCTTATGTAGTAAGATAGTAATAATGTTTACATAGTAGATGACATGTAGCTAGAGAGCTAGAAAGTGAACCCGAAGGGGTTAGTGAGTCTGAGAACCATAGAGATATGGTTGATAGATGGTTGCTGTGAACCTAGAAGAAGAGAGGCAGTAGTCCCGGACGAATAGCCAGGCAGTCCTGCATATGTGTGACGTCAGAAGAAATAAAGAAAAAGTTAGATTTGTACTGTAACGTTTTATAGTAAGCCTTTATTGGGTTCAGCTTATACGCCCTTAAAGGAAAAGTTAAATTATTGTTCAAAGATTTGCACTTAGTAGAATACCCGGTTGGGTAATAGGAATTATTTATAGTAGAAGATTAGAATGTTATTTAAGATACTTAAACATGTTTCTGTTTGTAACGTTCAAGCGACCTCACCTCCCATAAAGGGAAGTATTGTAATGTTTACATTGTTCAAAGCATTTCAAAAATTTTGTATGTCTTTTTTTCTAATATCTATTGTTGTTCTTCTTTTCCCAGTCCGGGAGTACTGGATTTAACAAGGGGGGAGTCAGTGCCCCAGAGTCCTGGTCGTTGCAGTAGTGTCGCTCTGCCACTAAGGGGAGTGATATTATGTCTGATTGCACTATATCACAGTCACACATTACACTTCACACTCCGGCCACCAGGGGGAGCAAAAGGCACTATGTATTAGGCCACTCCTCACACTGGTAAAACTGGGGGTCAGATAGGAAGTTAGAACAGAACGCAGCCTGGGAGAGCTGCAGGGAGGACCTGTCAGGGGTGGGTTCCTGGCAGGTACCTAGCAGAAAGGACAGAACGTGACGGAGCCGCGCCTGCACTACCTTGCGGCGACATCCTAAGAAAGGACACGAGGCAAGGATATTGTGGAGAAGTGAGAAACGAGATCACAGCACAAAGGAGAGCCAGTAGGAGTCGTGCCCCGAGAACGGCAACATCCTACTGAGGCGCGTAGCCGGTGGCCGGAACACCGAGGAAGTAACTGACTCCAAGCATTACTTCAAACAGCAGCAGGACAGTTGATTATAGGTTGGCTGTCTACCATACATCACCTAAGAAGACATAGGGGGCAAGCGTGGAGAGGGGTGTCTCTAGGGTCCCAGAATAGCTCCGAGCCTTCCCATCAAACGGGTGCATCCTATCCAGATAAACTTGGGGGACGGAGAGAGAGAGAGAAAGAACTAATACGAAAGTTGTGAGGACTATCCCGAATGCTCAGCAGGGAAGAACTACAACACACAGGCGCTAGTGGTAGGCACTGATTTCCGCCTGCAAAGAGAACTCTGGATGTTCCTTCGGACCGGCTGGTCTCAGCCAGCCCTGTTAGCAGTGCTCTGGATTGCGAAGCCTTCAGTAAAAGGTCCAGCCACCGTGACGACCTCAGAACCGAGACAGAGAGGACCGGTACCGAGTAACCCGCGGCCCTGCGTCTGGGGGCGCTTCATCCACGTTCAGGATTGCATCAGGATTTGCGCAGGATTTGACGCATTTTTCATGTATTTTTTGATGCTTTTTTTTCATGCGGATTTGTGTGTGTTTTTGTAAGCTCAATAAAGATATACAAAAAAAGAATTGTGATGTCATTTCTTGTCCAACCTCTTCATTTACATACTCCATTGAAGAATATACACACACAGCTAGATAGATATATAGATAGATAGATACGTTAGATGGATACAATATATAGATAGGATACATATCTATCGTATCTGTCTATCTATCGTATCTATCTATCACATCTATCTATGGATCTATCTATCGTATTTATCTATGGCATCTATCTATCGATATATCTATCTATTATCTACCGATATATCTATCTATAAATATATCTCTATATATATATATCGATAGATATATTGATAGATAGATAATATAGATAGATAATAGATAATAGATACTGTAGATACGATAGATAATAAATAAACAGATGATTGATAGATACAATAGATAGATGGATACGATAGATGGATCACACAAGCGAGAAACTCGGAAGAGTCTCGCATCTTAATACCCGGCACTGCCACCGGCACTCAGGTGCGGAGCGTGCAGCTGCATGTATTTCTACGCTTCATTCTTGAGTGCCGGCGCCAGTGTAGGATATTAAGATGTGAGACTCGTCCGATTTTCTCGCATTTGTGATCCCAGCCTTAAATAAAGACACACACACGAAATCTGCGTTAGGCCGGGGTCACACTCGTGAGAAACTCACACAAGTCTCTCGCTTCAATACCCGGCACTGCCACCAGCATTCGGAAGTGGAGCGTGCGGCTGCATGTATTTCTATGCAGCTGAACGCTCCGGTCCCGAGTGCCAGCGGCAGTGTCGGGTGTTGACGCTGGCCTTAAACGCAATGTTTAATTTAAAAAAAAAATTGGGCTCCCAAGCAATTTTCTGCGACATAGGGGGAAAGCCGACGGCTGGGGGACAATATTTTTAGCCTGGGAAGGAGTCTTACAGATGCGCCATTTCTGGGGCGGCTGGGGGCTGGTATTTGTAGCCAGGGGGGCCAATAACCATGGCCCCTCTCTAGGCCATGAATATCAGCCCGCAGCTGTGTGCGTAGCCTTTGCTGGCTATTAAATTAAGGGGACCCCCCCAAAAAAATGACGTGGGGTCCCCCTATATTTTATAGCCAGAAAGGCTACGCAGACAGCTGCGGGCTGATATTCATAGCCTAGAGAGGGGCCATGGTTATTGCCCCCCCCCCCCCGGCTACATATACCAGCCCCCAGCTGCCCCAGAAATGGCGCATCTGTGAGATGCGCCAATTCCGGCACTTAGCCCCTCTCTTCCCACTCCCCTGTAGCGGTGAGATATGGGTAATAAGGGGTTAATGTCACCTTGCTATTGTAAGGTGACATTAGCCTGGTTAATAATGGAGAGGCGTCAATAAGACGCCTATCCATTATTAATCCTAGAGTAGTGAAAGGGTTAAAAAAATAAAGACACAGCCAGAAAAAAAGCATTTTAATATTCTTAATTTTACCATACTTACCATACTCGATCGCCTGCATAAAAAAACAACTGTATACTGTTGTGAATTCTGTGGTCAAGCTCCCTCCTGTGGTCATGAGTGGTACTGCGGCTGGTTCTGTCTATGAGCTTCCTTTGGTGGATGTGAGTGGGGCTGTGGCTTCTGAGTTTCCTTCCTCAGGTGACGAGGTTAAGTCGTTAGGTACTGCTCTATTTAACTCCACCTAGTTCTTTGTTCCTGGCCTCCAGTCAATGTTCCAGTATTGGTCTTGCTCTCTCCTGGATCGTTCTTGTGGCCTGTCTTCACTGCATAAGCTAAGTTCTGCTTGTGTTACTTTTGTTTGCTATTTTTTCTGTCCAGCTTGCTATATTGGTTTTTCTTGCTTGCTGGAATCTCTGGGACGCAGAGGAAGCACCTCCGTACCGTTAGTCGGTGCGGAGGGTCTTTTTGCGCCCTCTGCGTGGTTGTTTGTAGGTTTTTGTGCTGACCGCAAAGTTATCTTTCCTATCCTCTGTCTATTCAGTAAGTCGGGCCTCATTTTGCTAAAACCTATTTCATCTCTGTGTTTGTATTTTCATCTTTACTCACAGTCATTATATGTGGGGGGCTGCCTTTTCCTTTGGGGAATTTCTCTGAGGCAAGGTAGGCTTATTTTTCTATCTTCAGGGCTAGCTAGTTTCTCAGGCTGTGCCTGAGGCGCCTAGGTCTGGTCAGGAGCGCTCCACGGCTACCTCTAGTGTGGTGTGATAGGATTAGGGATTGCGGTCAGCAGAGTTCCCACGTCCCAGAGCTCGTCCTATGTTATTATTAACTATCAGGTCACTTTGTGTGCTCTTAACCACCAGGTCTATTGTGTTTCTGAATCACCAGTTCATAACAGTACTGGAGGCCCAAAGTACTAATGCTTCTCAATAGAGGGAAAAGAGAAGTTCTGAGACCATTTTTTTTCTCTGCACTGTGTTTTGCCTTTCCTTTCCCCTAGACATTTGGGTGGTTCAGGACACAGGTGTAGTGATGGACATTAAAGGTCTGTTTTCTTGTGTGGATCATCTCGCTGCAAGAGTACAAAATATTCAAGACATTGTGGTTCAGAAATCTATGTTAGAACCTAGAATTCCTATTCCTGACTTATTTTCTGGAGATAGAGCTAAGTTTCTGAATTTCAAAAATAATTGTAAACTGTTTCTGGCTTTGAAACCCCGCTCCTCTGGTGACCCAGTTCAACTTCAACAAGTTAAGATTATTATTTCTTTTTTACGTGGCGACCCTCAAGACTGGGCATTTTCCCTTGCGCCAGGAGATCCTGCATTATGCGATATTGATGCGTTTTTTCTGGCGCTCGGATTGCTGTATGATGAACCTAATTCAGTGGATCAGGCAGAAAAAAATTTGCTGGCTCTGTGTCAGGGTCAGGATGAGGTAGAGATATATTGTCAGAAGTTTAGGAAGTGGTCTGTGCTCACTCAATGGAATGAATGTGCGCTGGCACCAATTTTCAGAAAGGGTCTCTCTGAAGCCCTTAAGGATGTCATGGTGGGATTTCCTATGCCTGCTGGTCTGAATGAGTCTATGTCTTTGGCCATTCAGATCAATCGACGCTTACGTGAGCGTAAAAATGTGCACCATTTGGCGGTATTATCTGAGCATAAACCTGAGCCTATGCAATGTGATAGGACTTTGACCAGAGCTGAACGGCAAGAACACAGACGTCGGAATGGGTTGTGTTTTTATTGTGGTGATTCCACTCATGCTATCTCCGATTGTCCTAAGCGCACTAAGCGGTTCGCTAGGTCTGCCACCATTGGTACGGTACAGTCGAAATTTCTTTTGTCCGTTACTTTGATCTGCTCTTTGTCATCCTATTCTGTCATGGCATTTGTGGATTCAGACGCTGCCCTGAATTTGATGGACTTGGACTTTGCTAGGCAATGTGGGTTTTTCTTGGAGCCTTTGCAGTATCCTATTCCATTGAGAGGAATTGATGCTACGCCTTTGGCCAAGAATAAGCCTCAGTATTGGACCCAATTGACCATGTGCATGGCTCCTGCACATCAGGAGGATATCCGCTTTCTGGTGTTGCATAATCTGCATGATGTGGTCGTTTTGGGGTTGCCATGGCTACAAGTCCATAACCCAGTATTGGATTGGAAATCTATGTCTGTGTCCAGCTGGGGTTGTCAGGGGGTACATGGTGATGTTCCATTTCTGTCTATTTCATCATCCACCCCTTCTGAGGTCCCAGAGTTCTTGTCGGATTACCGGGATGTATTTGATGAGCCCAAGTCCAGTACCCTACCTCCGCATAGGGATTGCGATTGTGCTATCGATTTGATTCCTGGTAGTAAGTTTCCTAAAGGTCGACTGTTTAATTTATCTGTGCCTGAGCACGCCGCTATGTGGAGTTACGTAAAGGAATCCTTGGAGAAGGGTCATATTCACCCGTCGTCGTCGCCATTGGGAGCAGGGTTCTTTTTTGTGGCCAAGAAGGATGGTTCGCTGAGACCTTGTATTGATTACCGCCTTCTAAACAAAATCACAGTCAAATTTCAGTATCCCTTGCCGCTGCTGTCTGATTTGTTTGCTCGGATTAAGGGGGCTAGTTGGTTCACCAAGATAGATCTTCGTGGTGCGTATTAAACAGGGCGATGAATGGAAAACAGCATTTAATACGCCCGAGGGCCATTTTGAGTACCTGGTTATGCCATTCGGGCTTTCTAATGCTCCATCAGTATTTCAGTCCTTTATGCATGACATCTTCCGAGAGTACCTGGATAAATTCCTGATTGTATACTTGGATGATATTTTGGTCTTCTCGGATGATTGGGAGTCTCACGTGAAGCAGGTTAGAATGGTGTTCTAGGTCCTGCGTGCGAATTCTTTGTTTGTGAAGGGGTCAAAGTGTCTCTTTGGTGTTCAGAAGGTTTCATTTTTGGGTTTCATTTTTTCCCCTTCTACTATCGAGATGGACCCTGTTAAAGTTCAGGCCATTTATGATTGGACTCAGCCGACATCTCTGAAGAGTCTGCAAAAGTTCCTGGGCTTTGCTAATTTTTATCGTCGCTTCATCAATAATTTTTCTAGTATTGCTAAACCGTTGACTGATTTAACCAAGAAGGGTGCTGATGTGGTCAATTGGTCTTCTGCTGCTGTGGAAGCTTTTCAGGAGTTGAAGCGTTGTTTTTCTTCTGCCCCTGTGTTGTGCCAACCAGATGTTTCGCTCCCGTTCCAGGTCGAGGTTGATGCTTCTGAGATTGGAGCAGGGGCTGTTTTGTCGCAAAGAAGTTCTGATGGCTCGGTGATGAAACCATGTGCCTTCTTTTCCAGGAAGTTTTCGCCTGCTGAGCGTAATTATGATGTTGGCAATCGAGAGTTGCTGGCCATGAAGTGGGCATTCGAGGAGTGGCGTCATTGGCTTGAAGGAGCTAAGCATCGCGTGGTGGTCTTGACTGATCACAAGAACTTGATGTATCTCGAGTCTGCCAAACGGTTGAATCCTAGACAGGCTCGTTGGTCGCTGTTTTTCTCCCGTTTTGACTTTGTGGTTTCGTACCTTCCGGGCTCTAAAAATGTGAAGGCGGATGCCCTGTCTAGGAGTTTTGTGCCCGACTCTCCGGGTTTGCCTGAGCCGGCGGGTATTCTCAAAGAGGGGGTAATTTTGTCTGCCATCTCCCCTGATTTTCGGCGGGTGCTGCAAAAATTTCAGGCTAATAGACCTGACCGTTGCCCAGCGGAGAAACTGTTTGTCCCTGATAGATGGACGAGTAGAGTTATCTCTGAGGTTCATTGTTCGGTGTTGGCTGGTCATCCTGGAATCTTTGGTACCAGAGATTTGGTGGCTAGATCCTTTTGGTGGCCGTCTCTGTCGCGGGATGTGCGTTCGTTTGTGCAGTTTGTGCTCGGGCTAAGCCCTGCTGTTCTCGTGCCAGTGGGTTGCTTTTGCCCTTGCCAGTCCCGAAGAGGCCCTGGACACATATCTCTATGGATTTTATTTCGGATCTCCCCGTCTCTCAAAAGATGTCGGTCATTTGGGTAGTTTGTGATCGCTTCTCTAAGATGGTCCATTTGGTACCCTTGTCTAAATTGCCATCCTCCTCTGATTTGGTGCCATTGTTTTTCCAGCATGTGGTTCGTTTACATGGCATTCCAGAGAACATCGTTTCCGACAGAGGTTCCCAGTTTGTTTCGAGGTTTTGGCGAACCTTTTGTGCTAGGATGGGCATTGATTTGTCTTTTTCCTCGGCTTTCCATCCTCAGACAAATGGCCAAACTGAACGAACCAATCAGACCTTGGAAACATATCTGAGATGTTTTGTTTCTGCTGATCAGGATGATTGGGTGTCCTTTTTGCCTTTGGCTGAGTTCGCCCTTAATAATCGGGCCAGCTCGGCTACGTTGGTTTCGCCGTTTTTCTGCAATTCTGGTTTCCATCCTTGTTTCTCTTCAGGGCAGGTTGAGTCTTCAGACTGTCCTGGTGTGGATACTGTGGTGGATAGGTTGCAGCAGATTTGGACTCATGTGGTGGACAATTTGATATTGTCCCAGGAGAAGGCTCAACGTTTCGCTAACCGCAGGCGCTGTGTGGGTCCCCGACTTCGTGTTGGGGATTTGGTTTGGTTGTCGTCTCGTTATATTCCTATGAAAGTTTCCTCTCCTAAGTTTAAGCCTCGTTTCATTGGTCCGTATAGGATTTCTGAGGTTCTTAATCCTGTGTCTTTTCGTTTGACCCTTCCAGCTTCTTTTTCCATCCATAATGTATTCCATAGGTCATTGTTGCGGAGATACGTAGCACCTGTGGTTCCATCCGTTGATCCTCCTGCCCCGGCTTTGGTTGAGGGGGAGTTGGAGTATATAGTGGAGAAGATTTTGGATTCTCGTATTTCGAGACGGAAACTCCAGTACCTGGTTAAGTGGAAGGGTTATGGTCAGGAAGATAATTCCTGGGTCTTTGCCTCTGATGTTCATGCTGCCGATCTGGTTCGTGCCTTTCATTTGGCTCATCCTGGTCGGCCTGGGGGCTCTGGTGAGAGTTCGGTGACCTCTCCTCAAGGGGGGGGTACTGTTGTGAATTCTGTGGTCAAGCTCCCTCCTGTGGTCATGAGTGGTACTGCGGCTGGTTCTGTCGATGAGCTTCCTTTGGTGGATGTGAGTGGGGCTGCGGCTTGAGTTTCCTTCCTCAGGTGACGAGGTTAAGTCGTTAGGTGCTGCTCTATTTAACTCCACCTAGTTTTTTGTTCCTGGCCTCCAGTCAATGTTCCAGTATTGGTCTTGCTCTCTCCTGGATCGTTCTTGTGGCCTGTCTTCACTGCATAAGCTAAGTTCTGCTTGTGTTACTTTTGTTTGCTATTTTTTCTGTCCAGCTTGCTATATTGGTTTTTCTTGCTTGCTGGAAGCTCTGGGACGCAGAGGAAGCACCTCCGTACCGTTAGTCGGGTCTGCCGTCTGCGTGTTTTACCACATAGTGGAGACGGGATTTAATGAAATTCCCTCCAATATGCTGTAACATCTGGACGCTGCGTGTTTGACGCTGCGGCTCTACGTCATTTGGGAGTTGATATGTGCAAAAAAAACAAGTTATTTTTGAAAAAAAATGAATAAATACATGTGTACATTATTATAAAACCGCATTGTGATTTTGTGAATAACCCATTGAAGGCAGTTACCACCTCCAAAATGCAAATTTAGATTCTTCCGAAGATCTGTAAAGTCCAACGATGTAAATCCATCTGAAGGGGTTAAAATATTTTGCAGCCACGAGCTTTGCTAATGCAACGTTGTTCGTGGCTGCAAAACCCCGGGGAATGAAGGTAAAGTTTATATGAGGCTCGAGTTCATATGAGGACAACCAGCAGAGGGCGCCTCTTATGAACTCGAGCCTGGGAGCTTTCTAGGAAAGTTCCCACGATCTAGGAACAACCAGCAGAGGGCGCCTCACCGCAAATGAAGGTAAATATAGGTCATTGACCAACTTTACCTTCATTCCCCGGGGTTTTGCAGCCACGAGCATCAATGCATTAGCACAGCTCGTGGCTGCAAAATATTTTAACCCCTTCAGATGGATTTACATCGTTGGACTTTACAGATCTGCGGAAGGTAAGGATATTGTTGGTTTATTATGTTTTTTTTTGTTACAGAACGAGGGTCTTCAGTGATTGGATTGGGCGTTCATTAAAATATTACAACAACCTTTGTTTTTATTTCATTAAAATAATTTTTAATAATGTGTTGGTGTATTTTTTTTAACCCTTTCCTAGTATTGGATTAATAATGGATAGGTGTCATAATTGACGCCTCTCCATTATTAATTTGGCTTAATGTCACCTTACAATAGCAAGGTGGCATTAACCCTTCATTACCCCATATCCCACCGCTACACGGGAATGGGAAGAGAGTGGCCAAGTGCCAGAATAGGCGCATCTTACAGATGTGCCTTTTCTGGGGTGGCTGGGGGCAGGTGTTTTTAGCCAGGGGGGGGGCCAATAACCGTGGAGCCTCTCCAGGCTATTAATATCTGCCCTCAGTCACTGGCTTTACTACTCTGGCGGAGAAAATTGCGCGGGAGCCCACGACAATTTTTTCCGCCATTTAACCCTTTAATTTAGTAGATAGAACGGCCAAATTTTGCATATACACACTACTAACATTAGTAGTGTGGAATATGCAAAAAAAGGGGGAGAAGACATGGTTTACTGTATGTAAACCATGTCTCAAATCATGTCGGGTTTAGGAAGGAGATAGCAAAAGCCGGTAATTGAATTACCGGCTTTAAAGCTGTCTAGCGCTGGAAGAAATATTAATATATATATATATATATATATATATATGTGTCTCACTGACATATATATATATATATATACATATATATATATATATACCTATTCTATGTGTACACATTTATTCTACCTATTCTACTGGAAGCTGTCAGTGTGATTTTACTGTACACCGCACTGAATTACCGGCTTTTCTCGCTAACACCGCTGCGTATTTCTCACAAGTCACACTGCTGGTCCGTGTGTGATCCGTATTTTTCAGGCTTTCATAGACTTTCATTGGCGTATTTCTTGCGCAGTACGGTGACAAATGCAGCATGCTGCGATTTTCTACGGCTGTAGAAAGCCGTATAATACGGATCCGTAAAATACGGCAGATAGGAGCAGGGGCATAGAGAATAATTGTGCCGTATGTTTTGCGAGTTTTACGGACGTAGTTTCTGCGCTCTTACGTCCGTAAAACTCGCAAGTGTGACCCCGGCCTTAGAGATATATTGACTATATACCGCATATACAGCCTGCACAAGGAGCGATAGTTACACAGAAGGCTGAGTATATGTATACACATGTCTAATATTATAATGTGTGCCATGCCTACGTTTACATACAAATATTATACTTCTATATATTTACATAGATATTCCTTTTATTCATTTATCTATTATAAAATTAACATCTTTTGCACTTAATATCAGTACGTTACCGGCAGTAATACACTGCTGCCAGGCCGGCTTAGCTGTAATTGTACAGGTTTATTTTTATCTTCGTCAGATTTATGCCAGAAGACAAATTCATTATTCATAAGGGGAGATGTATCCTGAAGGGGGGTCTTCATCATCGTCGGAGGACTGTGCTCTGTTCTGCTTCTCGGAGCTCCTCCTTATTGAAATCAGTGCCTCTGTGTGCTCTCTGGATTCGAGGAACATAATAACGCCGCTAGTAAATGCTACAGTCAAAATTATATTTATAAGAAATAATGGTGAATTAATATTACAGTTACAGTATATACAGTGGCTTGCGAAAGTATTCACCTCCATTGGCTTGTTACCTACTTTGTTACATCACAGCCTGGGTTTCAATATTTTTGTATTCCGATTTCTGTGTGATGCATCAGCACAAAATAGCACTAAACACCATAAAGATCAAGGAGATCTCCAAACACGTCAGGGACAAAGTTGTTGAGAAGTACAAGTCAGGGTTTGGGTATAAAAAAAATCTCCCAATCTCTGATGATTCCACGGAACACCATCAAATCCATTATCATCAAATGGAAACAATATGGTACCACACCAGACCTGCCAAGAGAGGGCGCCCACCAAAACACTCAGCCCGGGCAAGGAGGGTATTAATCAGAGAGGCAGCACAAAAGTCACTCTGAAGGAGCTGCCAAGTTCCCAAGCAGAGACTGGAGTATCTGTCCATAAAACCATAATAAGCATACACTCCATAGATGTGGCATTTATGGAAGAGTGGGCAGAAAAAAACTTTACTTACACACAAAAATTGTAAGGCTATTTTTGAGTTTGTCAAAAGACATGTGGGAGACTCGCCAAATATATGGAGGAAGGTATAAAACAGACTATCACCGGCGCTCAGCACCTAAAACCACTACAAGACGTGGGGATAACCTATACAACAACCCAGCTGCTGGTAGCCACAGAACATGTGCCACTTTCTGTAAAGACCAAAACAATATATATACACGGTGCCGTTTGTATATGTATGGAGGAAGGTGTTTTGGTCAGGTGAAAGCAAAATGAAACTTTTTGGCCACCAAGGTAAACGCTATGTCAGGCACCAAACCAACACAGCTCATCACTCCAAGAACACCATCCCCACAGTGAAACATGGTGGTGGCAGCATCATGCTGTGGGGATGTTTTCGGCAGCTGCGACGGAAAATTGTCCTAGTCGAGGGGGAAGATGAATCTTGCTAAATACATGGATAATCTTGAGCAAAACCTGTTTCAGTCTGTCAGTGATTTAAGACTTCAACGGAGATTCACCTTCCAAAAAGACAATGACCCAAAGCATACTGCTAAAGCAACACTTGAGTGGTTTAAGGGGAAACATGTAAATGTTTTGGCATTTGCTAGTCAAAGCCCAGACCTTAACCCAAATGAGAATCTGTAATCAGACTTGAAGATTGCTGTACACCAAAAAACAATCTAACCTGAAGGAGCTGAAGCAGTTTTGCATTGAGAAATGGGCACAAATCACAGTGGCCAGGTGTGAAAAGCTCATAGAGACTTATCCAAAGTGACTTGTAGCTGTAATTTCCACAAAAGGAGGCTCTACAAAGTGCAGACTGTAGGGGGGTTGAATAGTTATGCACACTGAAGTTTTCAGTTATTTTGTCCTATTTGTTATTTGCGTGACACTAAACAGAAAACAAAATGTTCACAGTTGTAGGCATGTTCTTTACACAAACCGATGTAAGACCTCAAAAAAACAAACAGTGAGATTCTAGGTTTTGAGGTAGCAAAACACGAAAGTGCCAGTGGGGTAGGGGGGGGGGATTTGGGGTTGGTGAATACTTTCGCAAGCCACTGTAGATTTGTCAGGCAGTTGCGGACAGTCTATTGTTCTTTGCCTTCAGACACTGCAGGGGAGAGGCTGACCCAGGTCCAGTTCTGAGTCTTCACCGTTGCTCCCAGTGTCTGTTATTGTCTGACATCACGTCGACAGTGCTGCAGCCAATCGCTGAGCAGTTGCAGCGCTATCAATGTGACATCAGCACTGTCAACAATAACTGACACCTGGAGCAGTGTTGAAGACAGCGCTGGACCTGGGGAGGATGAGTAAAGTGCAGTATGTTTTTTTTTTTTTTTTTAAATAAACTGCAGCCTGCAAGTAATAGGGTTACATTCCGACAATGAGTATTCCAGTGATGAATCACTTAGTTTACTGGGTGCAGCAGTTATGATACAATCACACTTTTCTCTGCTGCAGATCTTGCAAAGCTCTGGGTACTGAGCCCTGTATAACCCCACCCCCACCACTGATTGGCTGCTTTCTGTGTACACTGTGCAATCAGAGGTGGGGGGCGTGCTACAGACTAGGACTCAAAACACCTAGTCCTGCAGCGATAATCTGCTGCTAATAAAACACTGATTGCATTGAAATAACAGCACATAGGCCAGTAAGTGACACATGACTGGATTCATGGTCTCACCATGATGCTTCCATAGTAAAAAACCTGCTGACATATTCCCTTTAAACAACGTGCAGATAAGAAATGTTCGAATTCCATCTTTTCGTTTGGGCCTATATTATGGTGCGGACTTTCGCATGCAAAAACCAATTTTGTGAATATAACCATGAATGGAGCCAATTTTACATTTATATATTTGTGCATTTTGCAGTAACAGCGTTGTGAGTGATATTTCATGAAATCAAGCGCTGCAGAGAGGATCTGCGACGTAAGTGGACCGTCGAAAAGGAATTACAATCCACAGCATGTTAGTTCAGGCTGCCGATGCCATCGCGGATGTCTGCCTTCTGCATAGCAAAAGGTGAAATGTGCGGCAAATTCTGCAGTTCTTCAGGGGCAAATTTTACTGCATATTTTCCATCTCTGGATAGTCCTCAAACATTCGATATCTATTGCTGGATCCTGACAAGAACCTACAACAGTATAACATATACTTAGAGCCGGACAGTCCCTCAATGTCTTCTACTGCAGGAAAAGATGGAACAATTTAAAGTCGCACTTTCCTCTACTTCCCAGGAAATAAATGCTGCCAGAAATGTCTTATTCCCCCACTAACGAAATAACAACTGGATGAACCAACATTCATGTTCCCAGGGGGAAAGCAGAAGAAAAGGCGATTTATTCCTGAAGCAACCAATGTAGGCATAGTTCTAATTTCTGAAATCACTCTGAAATAAAAAATGCCCATTAAGCGCTGTAGTACTGTAGTTTGCAGCCATTGCAGATGTGAGATAGATTGAATGCAATGTTCTGTCCTTACAGGACCCAGCCAATGTGTCTCATAATATATTTCATTGATAAGTGGAGTTTACAGTTTTGCCATGTCACTAATATAGAAAATGCGAGAAACTGCTGGTCGGATGGCATCAAAACACTGCACTGCGTCTTCACTGTCTCCAGCATCAATCACGCCAACCTGCACATTGGGAAGACGTGTGCTGCCATCTGCTGCTGTGATTGGAAATTTACAGCTATGCACAATCTGCACAATTTCTATTGAACACTGACCCAATTTAGTAAAAAAAAAAGATGTTCTAATCAGCGCCAAATCTTTAGTGTACTCATTTCAGCTTCATCGCTCCATATTTATCAAATGCCGCACCTTGTGCTAATTACACAAGGGCCAGTTTTTACAAGGGTTATCCAGGACTATATTCAATTTTTACTGTGGGCAGAAGAACTTACAGGCAGGTGCCTACGATCTCTACCAGCCGAAAGTGGTCACACACTGCTACTTCTGACGATTCGGGGGCTTCGTCTGACGTCACGTTGACAGAGAAGTGGCTACTCTTCTGCTCTCCCTGTTGATGGGGCGTGATTGCTGATGTCATGCTGATTGACAACCAAGTCCCGGCTGCATAACTGCAGGAAACTGGTTGTCAATCAGCATGACATCAGCAATCACGCCTCATCGATGGAACAGCCAGGAAATAGAAGAGCTGCTCTGTTAACATGGAGCAGATGAAGCAACGGTGACCGCTGTGAGGAAGCGCCAGGTAGAACAGGTATGCACCTGCCTGTTATATTTTTACTGTTAGCCACAAAAAAAACTAATGAGGTCACTAAAGTTTTATGCAAATTGCAACTTTTTATGTATGTTAATTGGTAGACTTCGATCAAAGCAGATGTGTCACACGTAAATGTAGAATTTTTCGTGAATTGTGCTTTTTAATGTGTGAGGAGGAAGAACAGGCTGCGGGTACCTGTGTAATGCCGGGTCCGGAACTGTCAGGGCTGCGTCCAGTGTTGCCGGGGAGAAAGTATGGGGAGCCGGACAGCAACTATGACCTGTTGAGAGGGGGCATGGTGAGCAGAGAGGAGAGAGAGCAGGAAGCATGGGAAAAGGCAGAAGTTTCCCGCCGGCAGAGAGAGGAAGCAGGGGTGATCCGCGCTCTGCAGAGTGAGAGATGGTGCGGAGCGGAGACACGGGAGAGATTAAGTGAGGGCCCCCGAAAGTCAGAGAGAGCACGGGGCATCGGGCACTCAGCGAGGCAGCGTGCGGTCATTGTGTAGGGAGAAGAGCCAAGTTAACGGTCTCTCCTGCGTGTCTGGGCCGGAACCATTGAGGCTGTCACCAGAAACCACCGGAGACTAGACGGAGGTGGACATGACTTGGGGATGGGTGGACTGAGAACTCCTGCAGCCTTTGTTTGTATTGCAGTGTAGATTTTAAACAAGAGTGATGTTGCTTTAAGAGGAAGGAGTTTAGATGTTTGTGCCTGGTGTATTACTGTGAGGAGGGTGGGGCTTATATAGAAGAGGCAACTCTGGCTCTCCCTCTTTCTCTCACACGATGGACAGGAGGAAACATTACCCGCCCTCCCGCCCTGTTTATAATCTCTGTCCTTACACTTTTTAATTATTGCTTGTATAATGATAAATGCTTTATTGTATTTTTTAATTTGTCATTGTATATCTTGTACCAGGTTCAATTGTATATTGGCTATAAAGAGTTATTATTTGTGGCAACCTTCTAAGCCCAAGGGAAGGGCAATCCTTCAGCCATGGTTCCCTGGAGGTTTCCTCCACAGGGGGTTTTTCCTCTCCTGAGCGCTGTAGGATGACTCTTTGTGAGTCGGGGGTTTGCCAAGTTTAGTCCCATTAATGCTTTTGCAGGGACTCCTAATTTTTAAGTTTGCAAAAATGATTTAATTATAAAAAAAAAAAAAAAAGGTGTCAAATGAGACTTGGAATTTATAACCCGTCACGGCTTTGCGGTTTAGGAGTCAGGTGGAAGTTGCAGACAAGTTAAGGTGGACTCATTTTAACTAATAGAGGATGTAAAACCTCATGGTGGTGAGCAGGCTCGGCTTTGGTGGCCAGCCTCAAGGACGTTGTAATGGTAACATCAATCAGGGGCGGGCACAGTGGTTAAGCACAGGGTGAGGATAATAGGGTCATTGGTGCCCTGAAAGTTTACTGGCTCTGCTTGAATGGCAAGCCAGTGCGTGCCGCCCCTTTATGGCTGTCTGTCCTGGTGCTGTATGTCAGACAGCTGGGGATATCGCAGTACTTGTGAATCCCAATGTACTAGCACTCCACCTGACTCCTACTGTGATTATTTAATCCTGTGATTTGAATAAAAGCTGTGGCCATTTTGACAACCAAAATAATGTGTTTTGTGTATTTATTTTAGTACCTAGGTTTACAGTAGTTATGGTGGTTTTAAGAAGGAGTGGGGTCCATCCCATATCCAAAAGTCAAGTGTTGCAGGGGGAAGAGACTGCTGACGAGAGCAGTTCAGGGTACCTGACTGATGGAGGCGGGTCCAACATAAATAGCAGTTTGAGCGGGAAGACAGGACATTTGGTAGGGACCGAGCTTGTGAGTAGTAAGACGGTTAACTCCTTCTTCACAGACCCACGCCCACTAGCTGTGCCTGTATCCGCAGCTAGCCAGACTGCCGACGCGTCCTACCCTCAGCCCATAGAGATTTCTTCACCAGGTAGTGACCAGGATAGAGCACGTACCTTTGCTCCGCTCACCACTGCGGAGGCACCGCTTGGTCCCAACCTTGCGGTGCCTGCTAAGGACCAGCCCGTGCCTGTGTCCGCTGGACTGTGTGCTCCTACTGCGGCCTTACTCACTGAACTTTCTGCTTCTTCCTCTATGCTGCCGTCCATCACCTCTGCCCCACCATGTGCACGGATCAGGAGATTGCGAGCTGGAGAACCCGAATATTCGTCGTCGCAAGGAGAATGTGCATCGCTTATCTGCGGGACCGGATCCGAGACATCTCGCGCCGCCAGAGGCGGCACCGAGGGATCTTCCAGCCACCTTCCTCCAGCGCACAGAGACTGATAAATTAACCTGTTACATTCTATTTCATTTGACTTTTCCCCCCGTCCTCCAATCACATACTTTACCCCTCTGCTTGTAACATTACTGTTTGTATATATAAAGATCCTGTTGACCCCTGCTCTGCCTCCTGTGTGGCAACAGGAACAGTCAAGTCACGATAAGTGAAGTTTAATAACAAGACTGTTGTGTTATACCATAATCCTACTGTTAACTATCTGTTATCTCCCTGCGATGAATTCATTGTTATAAATTAAACCGCACTATTGTTAAGCCTTGCTCTGCATTCCCTGCGTTACTGCATCCTTGTACCTGCTTACAAATGCATGTTACAAATGGTTGCTGTGTTGCTGTAGAAGACATCTACGAATCCCATGGACAGCCAGGATCATAAATAAAGATGTTCTTGTTCATAAAAACACAGAATTGCCCTTGGAAGGGAAGTTCACCAGATAGGAACTGATCTGTTTTTCACGTGAGATAAGGGAAAATTCCCTAGAAAAGGAGATGCTACTCAGAATTGTCAGTGGTACAAGCGGACAGGAGACAGCACAGGCCCGTTGACTGGACACCATCAAGAATGACATGGAAATGAACATTAAGCAACTGGAAAAGGTTGTTAAAGATGGAGAAGAACTGCGAGAACTGGCCCACAGAGAATCCAATGGTCGCACCCGACTGGTTAGAATCAGAATCCCAAAATTGTTGCAAAATAAATGTATTTTTTCACACAATCCTGTTTAGAATATGCGACTACAGGTGCTTTTCACTAAATTAGAATATCAAAAAGTTCTTCAATACTAAAAGTGAAACTAATATATAGAGTCATTACACACAGAGTTATCTATTTAAAGTGTTTATTTCTGTTAATGTTGATGATTATGGGGTATTGTTAAGAGGAAGATGAGAGACACCAGACCCAACAATGCAGAGGAGCTGAAGGCTGCTATTAAAGCAACCTGGGCTTCCATAACCCCTCAGCACTGCCACCGGCTGATCGCCTCCATGACACACTGCATTGATGCAGTTATAGCTGCAAAAGGAGCCCCGACCAAGTATTGAGTGCATTTACTGAACATACATTTCAGTAGGCCAATATTTCGGATTTTAAAATAATTTTTCAAGCTGGTGTTATAAAGTATTCTAAGTTACTGAGATAATGACTCTTGGGTTTTCATTGGCTGTTAGCCATAATTATCAACATTAACAGAAATAAACACTTGAAATAGATCACTCTGTAATGACTCTATATAATATATGAGTTTCACTTTTTGTATTGAAGAACTGAAATTAGCTTTTTGATGATATTCTAATTTAGTGAGAAGCACTTGTATTTTGAGAAACTAGATGGAGGCCGGATGCTGTCGCATTGGGAGGGCGGTAATGTCACGATGGGGCAGGCTTTGCAGCGTTGAGAATACCTTCCCCCCATGTGCTCACCCACTTGTCCACTGTCTCTTTCCCCATGTGCTGACTTCTCCTGTCTGTGCTCTCTTCTTTGTTTTGTCTACCCCATGTGCTATCCCCCTTGTCTGCTGTCTCTCTCCTTCTCTCTCCTTCCTGTGCTGTGTTCTCCCCTCAAAGACAATATTAACATTACAGCAGGAGATTGCAGAGGATACATTTTGTGAGGTAAAATATTTTTTAAAAACAGTCAGTGAAATATTTTACCTCACAAAATGAATCCACTGTGATCCCCTGCTGTAATATCAGTATTGTCTTTTGCTTCCTCCCCTGCCCAGGAGATGTGTTATGCTCTGTACACAGTCAGACACAGACAATTTTTAAAATGAACTTTCGTTCGTGGGAAAACCCCTTTAATGTGACCGGCTTCCTCTGCCTGTATACACGTCGCGCATCTGCCGCCGGGATCAGCGACGACCTATACAGTGTGTGTGTGTCGTGCGTACGGCGTATACAGTGTGTGAGTGTGTGGTGCGACGGTGTTCCGCTGGTGGTATCGTGCAAGAGGCTGGTACCACCAGCAGTTTCCATATTGAGACATCCATCATTTGGGTGTCCCAATATGGCGGTCAGTGAACTTCTGCCGCTTGGAATTCTGGGATCCGGACACATCTGGACAGAACAGGATGTGAAGACATTACAAGGTAAGCATATATTAAGATGTGCCTACAGGTTAACTACGTCTTTTCCTTTTCTCGTCATTATTATTATTTAGCGTAGGCGGTAAAAACTAACGCAAAAATCTACGCCCAATTTATCAATGTTTTACTTCACTTATTACAACGATAAAATATCATAATTTGTAAAATAAATTTGGTGCAAACGCAATGATAAACGTCCTTCACAGAGTATTTCTTATAGAGAGCAATCACTGGACAAGGTCATCATTGTCGGAATAGAAGGAACAAGGTTAAGAGGAAGACCGGCAGCCCGATTGCTTGACACTAGCAAGACAACGGCGGAGAAGACCCTGGTGGACCTATCTAGACTTGCACAAGATCGATCTTCCTATAGATCGTTTATACATCAAGTTGCCATGGATGGAGATTGAGCTGAAGGCCGGGAATACTCCGGCTGTGATGTGAGCGCCTCTCCAGTCACTGTATGGCCCTCAGGCTGTTTAACATAAGCTGTTTCCTAGAAGGTTGCCGGCCGTGCTGTTATGTCTGGAGAACATTTTGTATTCATTATTTCATTCCTGTGTCTCTGTTTCACAGCACAAGTTTTTTCAAGAAATGGAACAATTGTCATTCGTTCTTCCACTGATAAAATTTGACAACTACAACTGACATACCGCAATCATTATTAGAATATAGTAATAATAGGATTATAGGTCAGGGCCCCACTTAGACAATGGTTTGCAATGTATGCAAAACTGCACCGCCAAATGGTCGCTGAATGTTAAGTGGGAAAAATTAGTAGCAAGTGAACAGTCAGTTCTAGAATTTGATGTGTTGGAAGCTAGAAAATTGGCAAATGTCAGAAAAAGTGTGACAAAAGCAAAATTGTGATGTCTAAAAGACTAGTTCAGAGCATCTCCAAAACAGCAAATCTTGTGCGACATTGATACCCAAGGCCTCACTGATGTGTGCAGGAAGCCAAGGCTGCTCCAGTCCCATATAAGAGCTAGGGCAGCACAAACTTCTAGAAAAGTTCCAGTTGTATACAATAGAAAGGTGTCACAGCACGCTAAGCATCACAGCTATGATAAAGAGGTATCACAGCACGCAGAACATGGTCGCTATGCTAGAAAGGTGTCACAACACACAGAATATCACAGCTATGATAGATAGGTGTCACAGCATGCAGAGCATCACACCTATGATAGATAGGTGTTACAGCATGCAGAGCATCGCAGCTATGATAGAATTGTTAGATCATGATGAGGATCACAGCTATAATAGAAAGGTGTCACAGTACACAGAGCATTGCATTTATGAGAAAGGTGTCAGGAGGTGCAGAGCATCGCAGCTATGAGAGAAAGGTATCAGGGGATGCAGAGCATCACAGCTATGATAGAAAGGTGTCACAGCACGCAGAGCATCACAGCTATAATAGATCGGTGTCACAGTATGCAGAGTATCGCAACTATAATAGACTAGATGGTGGCCCGATTCTAACGCATCGGGTATTCTAGAATATGCATGTCCACGTAGTATATTGCACAGCCCACGTAGTATATTGCACAGCCCACGTAGTATATTGCCCAGCGACGTAGTATATTGCCCAGCGACGTAGTATATTGGCCAGTCACGTAGTATATTCCCCAGCCACGTAGTATATTGCCCAACCACGTAGTATATTGGCCAGGCACGTAGCCACGTAGTATATTGCACAGCCCACGTAGTATATTGTCCAGTCACGTAGTATATTGCCCAGCCACGTAGTATATTGGCCAGCCACATAGTATATTGCCCAGCCACGTAGTATATTGCCCAGTCACGTAGTATATTGCCCAGTCACGTATTGCCCAGCCACATAGTATATAGCACAGCCCACGTAGTACGGTATATTGGCCAGTCACGTAGTATATTGCCCAGCCACATAGTATATAGCAGAGCCACATAGTATATTGCCCAGTCACGTAGTATATTGCACAGCACAGAGGCACGTAGTGTAGAGACTTAAAAAAAATAAATAAACATATACTCACCTATAGCCCGTTGAAGTCCTGCTATACTTACCCTCCGCCGCCTTTCCTGCTCCTCGGCACAATCCCTGGACCGCCCCATTGCAAGTGGCAGCTTGCGGTCCCAGGGCTGGTGTGAGCAGGACCTATGATGATGTCACGGTCAGGTCCTTGCCGCACACCAGCCCTGGGACGGGACCTCACCAGAAGCTGGCGGTTGCAATGGAGCGGTCCCGGGAGCGTGGCGAGGAGCGAGAAAGGCGGCGGAGGGTGAGTATAGCAGGTTTTTTTAAAATTATTTTTAACATTACATTTTTACTATTGATGCTGCATAGGCAGCATCAATAGTAAATAGTTGGGGACACACAGGGTTAATAGCAGCGGTAACGGAGTGCGTTACACTGCGGGCCGTTACCGCTGCCATTAACCCTGTGTGAGCGGTGAGTGGAGGGGATTACGGAGCGGGCGCCGGGCAGTGAGTGCAGGGGAGTAGGGAGGGACTAATCGGACTGTGGCCGTCGCTGATTGGTCGCGGCAGCCATGATAGGCAGCTGCCAAGACCAATCAGCGAATGAATAAGACAGAAGGACAGACAGACAGACGGAAGTACCCCTTAGACAATTATGTATATAGATAGGTGTCACAGTATGCAGAGCATCAAAGCTATTATAGAAAGTGTCACAGCACACATAACATCGCAGCTATGATAGAGAGGTCTCACAGAACACAGAGTATCGCAGCTATGATAGAAAGGTCTCACAGCTTGCAGAACATTTTAGCTATGATAGAAATATGCCAGAGCAGGCAGAGCATCACAGCTATGATAGACATGTGTTAGAACGTGGACACCATCACAGCTATGATAGAAATGTCTCACAACATGCGGAGCATTGCAGCTATTGTAGTGGTGTGTCACAGCATGCAGAGCATGGTAGTTATGATAGAAAAGTTTCACAGCATGCAGAGCATCGAAGCTATTATGGAGGGGTGTCACAGCACACAGAGCATGGCAGCTATGATAGAAAAGTCTCAGCATGCAGAGCATCGTAGCTATTATGAGGGGTGTCACAGCACACAGAGCATGGCAGCTATGATAGAAAAGTCTCACAGCATGCAGAGCATCGTAGCTGTTATGGAGGGGCGTCACAGCACACAGAGCATGGCAGCTATGATAGAAAAGTCTCACAGCATGCAGAGCATCGCAGCTATTCTAGAAAGGTGCAGAATATCGCAGCTTTGATAGAAAGGTGTCACAGCACACAGAGTATCGCAGCTATGATAGAAAGATGTTGCAGCAGGTAGAGCATCACACTTATGATAGAACGTGTCATAAAACGCAGACCATCGCACTTATGATAGAAATGTGTCACAGCACTCAGAACATCACAGCTATGATAGATATGTGTAAGAACATGCAGAGCACTGCAGCTATGATAGAAAGGTCTCACAGTATGCAGAGCATTTTAGCTATGATAGAAATATGCCAGATCAGGAAGCATCACAGCTATGATAGACATGTGTTAGATCGTGCACACCATCGCAGCTAAGATAGAAATGTCTCACAACATGCGGATCATTGCAGCTATTACAGAGGTGTGTCACAGCATGCAGAGCATCGTAGTTATGATAGAAAAGTTTCACAGCATGCAGAGCATCGTAGCTATTATGGAGGGGTGTCACAGCACATAGAGCATCGCAGCTATGATAGAAAAGTCTCACAGCATGCAGAGCATCACAGCTATTTATAGAAAGGCGTAAGAGCACACAGAGCATGGCAGCTCAATGTGTTTGGGGCTGTGTGGTCACATAAATATCTGGCCCCAGGTTCAAGGAGCCTACAATAGACATGTGAGCATCAGATTTGGACCATGGAGCACTGGAAGAAGGTGTTCTGGAGCAATCATGTTTTCTTTTACGTTATGGGTAAAATGTGTGTCATGTACTTGGGGAAGAGATGGCACCAGGATGCACTATGAGAAGACAAGTCAGCGGAGGCAGTGTGACGGGGCAATACCCTGTTGCTGGGAAATTCTGGCAGCTCCACCATCAGATTAAAAACGTTGTGTGCACATACACCAGAACCGCTTCAGGGAATGCTTGAAGAAACTAAAAACTCCTCCAAAAGATCTGCACTGAAGGGCTGTGTGGACACGACATCTGACAAGTTTTTAAGTAGAAGACTCTCCAACTATTGAAGGTTTTTTTTCTGAAGTGTCTTTTGAGTTATATTTTTGGTTGTTTCCTGAGCATTTTTTCTGACTTTTTTTTTCAGCCAGCAAGTTTATGAAGGTTTTCCCATGGTTTTCGTGACTTGTTTTGATCTGTCATTTTCCAGTGTTTTTTTCCGCTCCACTAAACAATGAAAAACCCCGTAGGTCTTTTTCCATGTTCAGAGTGCGTTGTATTTACATAAAATTGCTTATGTTCACTTTTTTAAAATGTTTTTAATAGCGGGAATCTGCCTGAATAAGCTGCGAACTGATGTACTACAAAACTAGTCGTTCTAAGAGGGCCCTAAAGGTCCTTATTCACAATATGACAAGAATAGTGCTATTTCTGATGTGTGAAGATTAGAGGTCCAGTTGTTTTTCTTTATTTCGTTGCCATATACAATAAATGATAAGCCGTAATTACACATCCTGCTTATAGAAGTAGTAAAACGAGATGGTAAGAGATAGCAATGAGTGCACTCACCTCTGTGCGTTCGGCCCGGCGTGAGACACTCGGCCCGGACAGTAAAGCTTTGCACAAATCTTCTTTAGCTGTGAATATGAGACACACGTGAGTACGGCTCCCCTCTAACACATAACTGCAGATGGGGATATGACAGTTGATAAGGTTTTTTTGGCGTCTGGATGTGACTTTCTCCCTAGATATTTGTCTCCATAGACACCGTAACGCCTGATGCTGTTTTCTTTTTTCTTGTGTTGACAAGGTATTAATTATAGAGCGAAGTTAACGGCATCTGTCTCACACACAGTACTGGAAATACAACCCCACACGCTACTCACCTAGAAGCCATTCACCGGTGACAGACATTTTTCTATAATTTGCTTCTCTATTGTTGAGGGCTCATTCGGTTTAACCTGTGCACTTTCTCACCTTCTTTCTCTCTCTCTTTCCCCAGTATCATGTTTAAAGTTGACAAGCATTCCTTATAAGAAAAGTTATATTTTATCTACAGTGCGGTATATTTTATAGTTTGTTTGTTTTTTCAAAAGTAATTTAGGCTCCAAATTTCAAAGTATCATTGGGCTCGTTTACAAGAGCCGAAACGCGTTGTTTGTTTCCTATGAAGAGGTGATCATTTTATTAATATTTTGAATCTATGGCCTTTGTTTTTGCTATGGAGCATTCCCACAAGAAGATAGTCTATCTTGATTCAATTAGGCAGTAACCGCATGTAAAAAGAAATTTTGATAGAATTAGATGGGTACACTTATTAGATCAGAAAATTCAAAAGGGGTGTTACATATATATTCAGCATGGGCACTAAAATTCCTGTACCCTTTCTCTAGGTCTCTACCTATGGATTTAAAGGGCTACTCCCAAAATATTAAATAGTAACCAGCCTGCCTCAGGGCAGTGATTGACAGTCCTGCAGTGAGGGTTGAGGTAAGGCTGTCCTTGTAAACTATCAAATCCTTGCGTAAAAGTGCAGGAGCTGGGCACATAGCTCCTCCTTGCGGCCGGAGGGATCTTGACTCCACAGAACATTGCCGTTACTCAGGACTTCTTAAAAACATTTCAATTTTATTTATAACTTCTTCCAATATGGAGGAACAATATTAGTAACGTCATGTCCTCTCCTACACACCCTATCCAATGAGGACCACTCCATTTGCTTCACGGATTTCTATGGCAGACACACAACAACACTTCTTGCTGGCGGGTCTCTGCCCACCTTCTCTGGTCGCTGCTGCCAAATTCTGCTTTCTGCCCCAAATACAGGCTTTGCCGCTTCCTCAGGTCCAGGTAAATCAGGCGCCACCTTGGCCACTCAGCTACCAACATTAGGACAGTACCCACTTTTTGGTGAACAAAATCACTTCGCTGGGGTATTTTCTAAAGATCTGTAACTTTGTCCCTCCTCACTCCAACTTCGTCCCTCCCCCGAAGAGTAAGGCAGGGTTTTGTAAAACCGTATGGGGAAGCAATACTCACTGTATCCTTCCTCTGTGTTGCTATAAACTACACAGTGCCCCATCTCACAACGTCAGACAATGCATCTCAGCCTCTCATACGATACATTTGACTCAGGGGCGGACATACCGCATGTGCAGCCAGTGCACCCGCACCGGGGCCCGGAGGTGGAGGGGGGGCCCCTGCAGAGCAGCTAATACTTAGGGCAATATGGCCTGTTTCTCCAGCCCTGAGATTCCGAGGGTGCCCTGGACAGATTGCCCTCATGTGTGGCGGGCAGGGAGCGACCCCTACAGGAGAAAATGGCAGCAGAGCGGAGATGCAGAGATGCTTCTTGTCCACGCTTTTGTCTAACAATGCAGCGCGGCTGGATGATTTCAGCATTCAGTGTGCGCCTGTGTCAGATAGAAAGTCGCCAGCAACGAAGATGCTGCGGCTGCAGGAAACGTGCGGAGAGGCGAGTGGTGCTGTGTGTGTGTATGTGTGTGAACATGCGGAGAGGCGAGTGGTGCTGTGTGTGTGTGTGGCTGCAAGTAACGTGTGGAGAGGTGAATAGTGCTGTGTGTGTGTGACGTGCGGAGTGGTGAGTGGTGGTGTGAGTGTGTGTAGGCAATGTTGGGGTTGGTGATGGTGTGGGAGAAGGCAATGATGGAGGTGGGAGAACAATGATGGGGTGGTGGGGGAGAACAATGATTGGGGTGGTGGGGGAGAACAATGATTAAGGTGGTGGGGAGAATAATCACTGGTGTGGAGGAGAGGTCAATGATGTAAGTGATTGGGAGAGGCGAGAGCAATGATGGAGGTGATGTGGAGGGCAATGATGGGGTGGTGGAGAGGGCAATTGTGAGAATCAGACTGCACTCAGATGTCATCCGAGTGCAGTCCTATTGTGAGACCTTTTGGAATACCTGGGGTGAACCCGCAGATCCATGACAACGAACCCCCCAAGGGTAAGCTGACCAGGTAGACCACCCCCTATACAGGGAGCATTAGGGGCAGACCCAAGGGAGACTATTGCCGCAGAAGCTGGAACCCGGAGACAGGTAGTAAGAGGTACAAAATAGAGAAGCTAGGCGTAGGACGGACAGAGCGGGGTAAGATGAAGTACATCATAAAGAGGAGAAAAAAGAGCTATGCTGGGTATATATATATATATATATATATATATATATATATATAAAAATCCAAAATTTATTGACAATTCACATAGTTTAAATATACATGTACAAGAACAATGTGCAGGAAAACTACACCAGGATGAACAGGATCCACCAAAAAAACCCTAATAACTATAGGTCAGAACAACTAACCATAAGGTGCATAGTGCTAATATCTGGGTAAGTGTGTCTGCCAAAGTAGCGCCCCATATAGGTCTAGCCCCCAGTGAGGCAAATATCAGAGCATGGGGAAATGGGCGAGCACTTACCAAGATAGAAATTGGAGGATCCCAGGCCAGGTGTATAAAAAGCCCCCCGACGCGCGTTTCGCGTCCCTCTTTGACCGCTTTCTCGGTAAGAGCTGGGTACAGGCGAGACCAAAAGAGCACTGCAAAGGGGAAGACACAAAGGAAGCAGGACAGGACAGAGACACCAGACTAACAGAGTACGGAGAGGACACTGGGAGGGCTGGACTGGATGAGGAGACAAGGAAGCCTGGGGGAGACAGAGAAGCTGAACTGGCTGGAGAGAGTGGAGACTCAAAACAGGCAGTACAAAGACAAAGGTGGACTGATGCAATGATGGAGGTGATGGGGAGGGCAATGACGGAGGTGATGGGGGAGTGCAATGGTGGAGGGCAATGATGGGGGTGCTGGGGAGAACAATGACTGGGGTGGTGGAGAGGGAAATGATGGAAGTGATGGTGGAGTGCCAATGTGGAGGGCAATTATGGGGTGGTGGAGAGGGCAATGATGGGGGTGCTGGACAGGGCAATGATTGGGGTGATGGAGAGGGCAATGATGAAGGTGGGGGAGAAATAAATGATGGAGGTGTGGGAGAAGGTGGGGAGAACAATGATGGATATGGGGGAGGTGGTGGGGTAAAGCGTTGGTGGAGGGCAATGATGGGGGTGGTCGAGAGGGCAATGAAAGGGGTGCAGGAGAAGGCAATGATGGGGGTGGTGAGGGAAAACAATGATTGGGGTGGTGGAGAGGGCAATGATGGAGGTGGTTGGGGAGAACAATGATTAAGGTGGTGGAGAGTGCAATGATGGGGGTGCTGAAGAGGGTAATGATGGGCGTGTTGGGGTAGAACAATGATTGGTGTGGTAGAGAGGGCAATGATGGGGTAGTGGAGAGGTCAATGATGGAGGTGCCGGAGAGGGCAATGATTGGGGTGATGGAGAGGGCAATGATGAAGGTGGGGGAGAAGTAAATGATGGAGGTGTGGGAGAAGGTGGGGAGAACAATGATGGATATGGGGGATAGGGCAATAATGGGGGTGGTGGAGAACAATGATTGAGGTGGTGGAGAGGGCAATGATGGAGGTGGTGGGGAGAACAATGATTGGGATGGTGGAGAGGGCAATGATGGAAGTGGTGGGTGAGAACAATGATTGGGGTGGTGGAGAAGGAAATGATGGAGGTGATGGGGGAGTGCAATGGTGGAGGGCAATTATGGGGGTGATGGAGAGGGCAATGATGGGGGTGCTGGATAGGTCAATGATGGAGGTGGTGGGGGAGAACAATGATTGGTGTAGTGGAGGGCAAAGATGGAGGTCGTGGAGAGGGCAATGATGGAGGTCTGGGAGAACTATGATGGAGGTGGGGAGAGGGCAATGATGGGGTGGTGAGGAGAACAATGATTGGGGTGGTGGAGAGGGCAATGACAGAGGTGGTGCGTGAGAATGATGAGGGGAGACTAATGACTGGGGTGGTGGGGGAGGACAATAACTGGGGTGGTGGAGAGGGCAATGGTGGAGGTGGTGGGGGAGAACAATGATTGGGGTGGTGGGGAGGGCAATGATGGAGGTGATGGGGAGAGAAATGATGGAGGTGATGGGGAGTGCAATGGTGGAGGGCAATGATGGGGGTGGTGGAGAGGGGAAGGATGGTGGGTGGAGGGGGCAAGAATTGGTTTGATGGAGAGAGAATAATGGAGGTGGGGGAGAAGGAAATGATGGAGGTGTGGAGAGGGCAATAATGGAGGTGATGGGGAGGGCAATGATGTGAGTGGTGGAGAGGGCAATGATGGGGATGGTGGAGAGGGCAATGATGAGGGTAGTGGAGAGGGCAATGATGGGGGTGGTGGAGAGGGCAATGATGGGGTGGTGAAGAGGGCAATGATGATAGTGGTGGAGAGAGGGCAATGACAGTGGTGGAGAGGGAAATGATGGATGTTGGCGATAGGACAATGATGGGATGTGGGGGTGAGGACAATGAGGGATGTGGAGGATTAGGATGGGAGGAAAGGGGGCTTACCGTATAATGGACTTACGAACAGGGGGCGGAGGATGTTAGATATGGATGTAAAATGAATTGGGTGGTGAAGGAGGGTACTAAGCCCCTGGTAGCTGAAAATAGGCCCGTCTGAACAAGCCCTAAGGCTGCATTCACATACAGTATCTGTGAGACACATCCGTGTGCTGTCCATTTTTTTTTCTCGGACAGCACATGGACCCATGGTTAGATTAATCTATACACACATCAGTTTTAGAAACAGGTCCAGGTTTCCAGTCCGTGAGACTCAAAGCAGGTCCTATTCTCATTTGTTTTTCAGGTCAGACTCGGCCAATAAAGTCTATGGGGATCTGTATAAAAAGAATGAAACACGTAAGACAGACTGTGTCCTTCATTGTTCCATCTGAATGCAATCCTTTTTTGCTAAGAGTTAATGGAAAAAAAATCAGACAGTCTACCTGCTTTAGTGAGAAAGAAAAACAGCTGAGAAAAAAATGGAAGCAACTACAGAGTGAAAAAAACAGTCGAATTCTTCTAGATGGTAAGGCCGGATTCAGACGAGCGTATGCAAATGGAAGTCATATGGATATAACACAGATGTAAACAAAAGACACCCAGATGTCATATGGATGACAATTCTGATGAAAGTCGTCCGATTTTCATAATCTTGCCTCATAACTAGTGATGAGCGAATATACTTCGTTACTTGAGATTTCTCAAGCACGCTTGGGGGTCCTCCAAGTATTTTTTAGTGCTCGGAGATTTAGTTTTCCTCACCGCAGCTGAATGATTTACATCTGTTAGCCAGGATAAGTACATGTGGGGATTCCCTAGCAACCAGGCAACCCCCACATGTACTTATGGTGCCTAACAGATGTAAATCATTCAATTGCAGCGATGAAAACTAAATCTCCGAGCACTAACAAATACTCGGAGGACCCCCGAGCGTGCTCGGGAAATCTCGAGTAACAAGTATATTCACGCATCACTAATAATAACATCCAAACAACTCTATTGAATTCCAGTGGTTACATAGACAGCATGCGTGCATATAATATGCTGGTCTGAACGAGATTTAGTCCATGTAGCAGTTTCTTAAGTCAGACATTAGATGGAGACAAATCCATTCAGATATACAATATAACTAGACTATAAGGTCATGTTCATGTTTTTACAACGGAATTAAACTATTGTTAACAAAGTTGGGCATTACAAAAATTAGGAAAAAATCAACTTTAAAATCAATCTTTAATAACGTGCATTAAAATAAACTGATTTCCACAGTCACATGAGCCATTAAATGGATAAAGAATAAAAAGCCTGTCCCTAAATATATTGCTATTTCGATAACTACTCAGCTGCAGAGGCTGACACCATAAGTATGCAACACTGGAGCCCCCGCTCCTCCACGACTCTCCCTAGATGAGGCTATGTCCTATAACTATATAGACAATACACTAAAAAAAAATATCAACCGGCTACAAACATGGCAAAGCGGTGAGATTGATCCTCTATCAGTAATACCATCATAACACGCAGACATGATCCACCAGTAATAAATATTTACTGTATAGGAGTTATTCAATAATTAATCCATATGATGTAATGTAATGTAAGATAAGATAAGTTAAACACGATCCATAATCAATCCTGATTTGTGATGAGCGAATATACTCGTTGCTCGGGTTTTCCCAAGCATGCTCGGGTGTCCTAAGAGTATTTCGGCGTGCTAGGAGATTTAGTTTCTGTCGACGCAGCTGCATGATTTGTGGCTGCTGGACAGCCCGAATACATGTGGGGAATGCGTGTTTGTTAGGGAATCCCCACACATATTCAGCAAATCATGCAGCTGCCTCGACAGAAACTAAATCTCCGAGCACGCCAAATTACTCGGAGGACACCCGAGCATGCTCGGGAAAACCCGAGCAACAAATATACTCGTTCATCACAAATCCTGATAAAAAATAAATTACCATCTGTATAATTGCTGGTATATCATAGCAGATGATGAATAACCCCCTATATAGTTGTTGGTAATTCATAACCATTCATAAATATTTAATAATAAAATGTGGTCCTATAGATGGATGCAGATTATAACCCCCCTATTTTTCATAATGAAGTGCCAAGTGCAAGTGAAATGTGAATATATATCTTAGGGACGTCCTATCATAACACAAGTCTCAGAGCTCTCAGTAACCTGCGTCCATCCCAATGCATTTCTCCTCTCCAAATCCCTTCAGAATGTTGCCCCCAACAGTAGCGCATGTAGGTTTGTGGACCTTCTGTGCCACAGGCCGGGCCTGCCTAGGAAGGAAGGGGCATAGAGAAGCGGCTACATGGTGTTCACTGGAGCTCCTGATGGTGGAGACAGACTTGGCTGCAGGTAGCCACCAGGTACCACTCCAGGGGTCAGGTTTGCTGACACTAATTAGGGCTATGCTCAGACACACCAATCTAGGACACTGGATCAGGGACTGGCATCACATGGACCAGGGGACAATGTTCAGAGACTGGCCGCACTGGGACCAGGGGATTTTGGGAACAGGACTGGCCAATCCAGGACCAGGGTACTTTGGATTCAGGACTCGCCACTTCAGAACCAGGGGACAACGTTCAAGCATTGGCCGCACCAGGTCCAGGAGACTTCAGGAACAGGACTGGCTACTCCACGACCAGGGGACTTCAGATACAAGAATGGCCACTCCAGAACCATGGGACTTCGGATACAGGACCAGGGGACATTCAATACAGGACTGGCCACTCCAGGACAAGGGGACTACATTTAGGCACTGGCCATATTGGGACTAGGGATCAGGGTTCAGGGCTCTGACCACACCGGGACCATGGATTCGGGTATAGGACATGTGTTATGAACTGGTGATTCAGAAACACAATGGACCTGGTGGTTAAGAGGACACAAGTGACCTGATAGTTACAAATAACATAGGACAAGCTCTGAGACGTGGGAACTCTGCTGACCGCAATCCCTAATCCTATCACACCACACTAGAGGTAGCCGTGGAGCGCTCCTGACCAGACCTAGGCGCCTCGGGCACAGCCTGAGAAACTAGCTAGCCCTGAAGATAGAAAAATAAGCCTACCTTGCCTCAGAGAAATTCCCCAAAGGAAAAGGCAGCCCCCCACATATAATGACTGTGAGTAAAGATGAAAACACAAACACAGAGATGAAATAGGTTTTAGCAAAGTGAGGCCCGACTTACTGAATAGACCGAGGATAGGAAAGATAGCTTTGCGGTCAGCACAAAAACCTACAAACAACCACGCAGAGGGCGCAAAAAGACCCTCCGTACCGACTAACAGCACGGAGGTGCTCCCTCTGCGTCCCAGAGCTTCCAGCAAGCAAGAAAAACCAATATAGCAAGCTGGACAGAAAAAATAGCAAACAAAAGTAACACAAGCAGAACTTAGCTTATGCAGGGCAGACAGGCCACAAGAACGATCCAGGAGAGAGCAAGACCAATACTGGAACATTGACTGGAGGCCAGGAACAAAGAACTAGGTGGAGTTAAATAGAGCAGCACCTAACGACTTAACCTCGTCACCTGAGGAAGGAAACTCAGAAGCCGCAGCCCCACTCACATCCACCAGAGGAAGCTCATAGACAGAACCAGCCGAAGTACCACTCATGACCACAGGAGGGAGCTTGACCACAGAATTCACAACAGACATGTCTGCACCAGGACCAGATGATTTGGGTTCAGGACAATAGCCACATCGGGACCTTGGCATCTCACAACTACACTGGTAGAATACCCAGGGCTGCCACTAGGAATTTCAGGGCCCCATACTGGCAAAATTTTGGGGGCCCCCTTGAGACTTCACCCAGGCTTCATCCCAGCCCCACCTCCACCCCTCAAACCATCCACAGTCCCACCGCACTCTCTTGGAAAAACTCCACTTCGGCACCACATCCTCACCAATAACACATTTACAGTTCCCATCAAAACATACATAGCCAGCAGCTTTTGTTTTGGCCAAAAGATTTTTTAATCCATGACAAGGTAGACTCTTTTGGTCTGGCTCTACTGTAACTTATTAAACAGTTGCTAAAATATCCAATACAATTTGTGTATTTTTTTATTTATTTTTCAATTTTTAAAATGACCAGTAATATCACAAACAAGTAACAAATACCAGTGCACCATTACCAGACCACATATTACCACCACATGGTGACCAATAATATCACATACAAGGAATAAAAACCGTCACACCATGACCAGACTACATATTACCACCACATAGTGACAAAATAATACCACATACAGGGAACAAATACCGCCACACCATGTCCAAACCACATATTATCACCACAGTGACCAAATATTACAAAACTGATCATTAATAAAAAAAATACTAATATCACCATAACTACCATGTATACACAGGAGATCTGTACTTTGTATACAGTGTCCGTGTACAGGTAATACAGTGACATTATACACAAGAGCAGTACGCTGCTCTGCTCCGAAATGAGGAAGTGCGCTCAGCATGTCACATGATGTTGGGATCATGATATACCTGGGCCGGCAGCAGCTTAAAGGTACAGTGCCTATTTCCGTCCGCCGGTTACATTAACAACACTGTAGGTGTATCTTTAAATCACCACAGAGTTGTTATGCATCTGGCATGCGGAAGCCTTGAACAAAATGTCCCTGGGGCCCAGTGAGCAGAAGCAAAGAGAGGGAGGCCTGTCTGGAGCGGGCTGTCAGCATGTCCGGGCCCCCCTTTTTGCTTCTGCTCACCAGACCCTATACAGTAGTAAGCGAAGTAATGTCCTGATGGCGGCCCTGAGAACACCACCTACCTAAACACGTAGTTCGTTGCTTGGCGACTCACTGAGGGAGTCTTTTATATGAATACCTCCCGGCTATTGGCTGGGAGCCATTTTGCATGTGAACTAATTATATTAAATACTTCTCAGCAAGAAGGTGAGGGCATTTACTATATGCGCACGCTGCCCCTTTAAGAGTAGAGGAGTGCACGCACTAGGCACGCCACCACGAACTGCGGCGCGCACACTAGGAAGTAGCAGGAGTATGTCGGGGAACCACACCGCGGGGCTGGGGCATTGAGTAAGCCAGTGTCCCTGCATGGAGAGAGAAGGGGACACCACACGGGGCACCGGCAATGGCGCTACACAAAAGAGTTCAGCTGGTTCATCTATAGCAGATCAATGGGGGTATGACACACAGCAGATCCATTCTTAGGGCTCACTCAGACAGCACTTTTGTTTATCTACAAGTATTATTTATGTTTTTCACTCATACCTAAAATAGTGAATGTAGCCATTTGCATGTCTGTAACTGACTGGTCCACAAAAACTTCCCGAGACATGTCTTATTTTGATCCGGAGTCAAATCAAAATTGGTAATTAAAGTCTAAAGGTCTGTGAAAAAATCAGACAGCACCAGGATACCATCTGAGTGCAGTTCGATTGTCACAGACTGTTAGAAGAAAGTGGAGAAACTTTTTTTTTTCACATACGAGAAATCGATGATAATCGGATCAAACTCTGATGAAAATCACTGATGAAACTTGGTAAGATTTTCTCATGTGAATAAGGCTACTTTCACACTAGTGTCATACAACGCACGTCGCAATGCGTCGTTTTGCTGAAAAAATGCATCCTGCAAAGTTGTTTGCAGGATGCGTTTTTTTCTCCATAGGCTTTTATTAGCGATGCATTGCCATGTGTCGCAACCGTCGTGTGACGGTAGCGTCGTGTTGTGGCGGACCATCGACACCAAAAAACGTTGCATGTAACGTTTTTTGGTACGTTGTGTCCGCCATTTCCAACCGCGCATGCGCGGCCGGAACTCCGCCCCGTCCTCCCCGCAACTCACAATGGGGCAGCGGATGCGTTGTAATAAATGCATCCGCTGCCCCCGTTGAGCTGCGTTGTCACAGGATGCGTCGGTACGTCGGCCCGACGCACTGCGACGGGCCGACGCTAGTGTGAAAGTAGCCTTAACTGATGTCTGAATAGAGGAGCCTGATCTATTGTACCTGTCAGCAGTCACTACAGTATTGACCTGATTTGCGGAAGAGTCTGAATCACGTACATCGTTCGTTTTGTGGATGGGCACACAGAGCAGCACATGGAGCCATGTGGACATGTTTTACAAAAGCCATCTGAACGTGGGTCCAGAGAGCTGTGCTATTTGCAGTAAAGGAGTTATCGATACACAGGTCAAAACTTTTTTTCTTGGAGTATGTCAACCAAACATCTTGGAGTTAAAGGTTACGGTTATTCAGCAATTAATAAGAGATAGAGAATGTGTAGACCGAAATACATAAATGGAAAAAAATTACAAATCTGTGTACAATTTATTGGAATTATTTTTTCATGTAATCAAATATTTCAAGCATTTATCACTGTGTCCTTACACCATGTCATCTCTCCTAATTTACAAGGTTTTCAGCTTCAAACATGTGAGGTAACACCCACCACATAATCCCTGTGATGAAAAAAAGCACCAAAGAACGACACAAGCTACGATTCATAAGCATTTCTGTCTTATCTTTAGAACAAGCGCACGTCTAAGAATGTTAGCAGGGAAATATACAAAAATGGGTAAATGAGATGAAATTATTACATTTTCGTGTTTCTTCCATTCTTTAAAGTGGACCTATCACTTACTTAAAAAAAACTGCATTAACCCCTTAACCACTGGAGGTATTTTTGTTTTTTACATTTTCGGTTTTTACTCCCACTCTTCTTAGAGCCATAACTTTTTTATTTTTCCATCAATATGGCGATGTGAGGGCTTGTTCTTTACGGGACAAGTTGTACTTTTGAACGACACCATTGGTTTTAACATTATCGTGCTCTCGAAAACGGGGAAAAAATCCAAGTGTGGTGAAATTGCAAAAAAAGTGCAATCCCACAGTTGTTTTTTGTTTTGCTTTTTTACTATGTTCACTAAATGCTAAAACTGACCTGCAATTATGATTATCCAAACCATTACAAGTTCATAGACACCAGACGTGTCTGGTTTCTTTTTTATCTAAGTGGTCAAAAAAAATTCCAAACTTTGTTAAAAAAAATTAAAAAAATTGTGGCATTTTCCGATGCCTATAGCGTCTCCATTTTTCGTGATCATTTTTAGTGATACCATTTTGGTGCAGATACGATCATTTGATCACCCATTATTGCTTTTTAATGCAATGTCGTGGCGACCAGAAATTCATAATTCAGGTGTTTTGACTCTTATCGCTACGCCGTTTAGCGATCAGGTTAATCTTTTTTTTAATTGATAAATCGGACAATTCTGAACGCGGCGATACGGAATGTGTGCATGTTTTTTTTATTGTTTCATTTTGAATGGGGAAAAAGGGGGGTGATTTGAACTTTTATTTTTTTCATATTTTTAAAAACATTTTTTTAAACTTTTGGAATGCTTCAACAGTCTCCATGGGAGACTAGAAGCTGCCATAACCCGATCGGCTTTGCTACATACAGGCAATGATCAGATCGCCTGTATGTAGCAGAATTACTCACTTGCTATGAGCGCCGACCACCGGTGTGGAGCTTGGCAGCGGTGTCTCAAAGCTAATTGTGGTGTTTATTCCTTGTCCGTCTCGTTTTTGTCACTAAACCCTGTGTTTGTAACATCTGCAATGATGAAGCCAGTGCACTAGCCAGGGCAGTGTGAGGTGACAGTTAGGGACAAGGTTCCTGATAGCGGCGGGGGGAAGGACTCACTTGGGGCGTTAGGGGAGTGAAGGGTCAGACTAAGGTTTGAGCAGGAGGTGACAATTTCTCATTTCAATATTGGTAGGGCTTCCTCACCCCTTTACCATCCTGTTGTGTGTCGTGCCGTTTGCCGCCCCCTCCCCGATGGGGTTGCTTTATATATCGTGACATTATCAACGACTGATACATTTTTCCAGGGTATCGATGGCCCAAGCACAGGCTTTTGCTCAGCTGATCGAGACTCTCACTGATGAGATTAAGGAGCTGCGGTGTCAGGTGGTGCAGCAGCTTCAGCAGGTGTCGGGGTTCTGGATTTCGACTCATGAGCAGGCTCAACCGGAACCCAAGGTATATCTCCCTAACATGTTTTCTGGTGGGAAAGATACATTTTTTTTTCAGGAGGCCTGCAAGCTATATTTTAGGCTTAGCCCTCGTTCTTCAGGGAGTAACAGCGTATAAGGATTATAGTCTCTCTTCTCAAGGGTGATCCCCAATCCTGGGCCTTCTCCTTGTCGACCGATTCACCTTCTTTGTGGTCGGTGGACGAGTTTTTTGTGGAATTGGCGATGGTGTATGGGGATCTTGATGGCGTCTCCCTAACTGAGTCTAGACTCCGTAAAATCAAACAGGGGCGCCGACCGGCTGAGGAGTATTGCTGAGTTTAGGAGATGGGCCACTGACACGCAGTGGAACCGTGCCCAGCCCTTATGAGTAATTTCTGTCAGGGTCTGTCACCTAGGCTACAGGATACTCTGGTGCAGTACGCTACTCCTGGGTCGTTAGAAGACGCCATGACCCTTGCTATCCGGGTGGATAGACGCCTCAGGGAGAGACATACACCAAGTCTGCCCCCTGTTATTCTTTCTAGGGAGAACACACCAGTGCAGATGGACGAACCTATTTAGTTGGGAGGAGTCTCTTCTCAAACGGGGTTGCCTATGGTTCACCGTGGTATGGGGGCATGTTTCTACTGTGGACTTACGGGTCATTACATCAATGTCTGCCCATCTTGTGCCAAAGTATGTACACCATCTCATAAGCCACGTCCCCCTGGTCGTGTGAAGGGAGGAGACCAGGGTGTGTATATTTCCTCCATCTTTTCATCCCAGTGTACCATTCCTGCTGAAGTGGTGGTTGGCGGGGTTACTGAGACTGTACCGGTGCTTGTGGATAGTGGAGCGGGAGTTAATTTGGTGGATTCTCACTTTGTCTGAAGGGTAGGATGCTGGCGAGACCCCTCAGCGTTCAGGCAATTGACTCTGTCCCACTCAGCCAGGGGAGGGTGACCAAAGTTGTAGACAACATTAACCTGCGTATAGGGACTCATGAAGAGTCCCTGTCATGCTACATCTTGAAGGGTATGCCAACTCCCATTGTCTTAGGTCTCCATTGGTTGAAGAAACACAACCCGGTCATAAATTGGCAGCCCTTGGAAGTAGTCAGCTGGGACCACAAGTGTAAGGACTGCTGCCTGGGAGCTACAATCTCTGCTGTCCTTCTCCAATCTACCCCTTCTTCTCCAGTGGGAGCAGCTGAGGGGCTACAAGGGAGTAGGGGCAGAATTCAGCCCTCATCACAGGTAAACCCTGAGTCTCGGGGTCCTCCCAGGAGGAGAGATCAGGGGAGGGTGGTGTTTCCCTCTGTATGTAGTGAGGGTAGGAGTTTGGTGCCACAGGGTGACGCCTCTGTTGTCGGTTCCTCAAAGAGATCACCGTCCTTCGGCAAATGCATGCATGGAAATAAATGTTCAGGTCTGAACCTGTGTGTGAATGAGTACGTGGGGGTGTCCACCAAAACATCAGGTGGAAGTACGCAACTGTGACCTTGAGTTCTACGGTGATTGGGCCATATCGGGTGACGGCCATTCTCAGCTCATTGACTTTCCAGCTGGAGTTACCCCAGTAATGCACATACACAACGCCTTCCACAGGTCGGTGCTTTGGAGATTTGTGTCACCTCCAGAGCATACTTTATTGCCATCTCCATTGGGATGCGTTTGCTGTAAACCTGAGGATCAGGTGACTGCAGAGGTAAACTCTAGTGGATTGAGGCGTCCTCAGCATACGTCGGTTCTGGTGGGATCCGGTGTTGAGGGTCCAGAGGCCCCTTATTGAAAGGGGATACTGTCACGATCCATTTTTGGATTCATGGCAGCACTGGTTCCATTATGATTTAAATTTAGTTTTTTTTCCTTTCAGGACCAGCAGGGGTTTAAGACAGTTTCCCCGACTGGCAATCTGTTGTAACTGCAGAGTTGTTGGGTCAGTTGATGTGAATGGTGACCACTCCCACCATCCTTTAAATGGTCACCTGATGCATCAGCTGTCGGTGATAGAGCAATCTACAGTGAGGAGCTCGCTGGCTACTGTGGTTTATCAGCTGGTTTCGTGAGTTCGTGATCCTGGTGCCTGTATTCCGCTGTGTGGTGCTTTGCAGCAGAGGAAGTTGTAAAGCTAAGTGTGTTATTACCCCGTCTATCTCATGTTTGTCACTGCCCCTGTGTTGTACTAGCACTCTTGCCAACCAGTTCACTAGCCAGGGCAGTGTGAGGTGACAGGGAGGGACGAGGTTCCTGACGGCGGTGGGGGGAAGGACCCACTTAGGATGTTAGAGGAGTGCAGGGTCAGGCTCAGGTTTGACACCCCCGTGGGGTTGCTTTATAAATCGAGACACATGACATCTCCCTGGCTGAGTCTAGACTCCATAAAATCAAACAGGGGGGGCTGGCTGGCTGAGAAGTATTGCTCAGAGTTTAGAAGATGGACCACTGACACGCAGTGGAATGACCCTGCTCTTAGGAGTCATTTTTGTCAAGGTCTGTCACCTAGGCTACAGGATCTTCTGGTGTAGTATGCTACTCATGGGTCGTTGGAAGCCACCATGGCCCTTGCTATAGGGGTGGATAGACACCTCAGGCAGAGACATACACCGAATCTGCCCCGTTGTTCTTTCTGGGGAGGAGGACACACCGATGCAGATGGACGAATCTGTGCAGGTGGGAGGAGTCTCTTCTCAAACTGGGTTGCCTACAGTTCACCATGGGATGGGGGCATTACATTAACGTCTGCCCATCTCTCCAACCTCCCCCTTCTTCTCTGGTGGGGGCAGCAGAGGTGCTGCCAAGGAGTAGGGGCAAGAATCAACCCTCACAAATAAACCCTGAGTCTCGGAGTCCTCTTAGGAGGGGTCAGGGGAGAGTGGTGGTTCACTCTGTATGTAGTGAGGGTATGAGTTTGGTAACACAGGGGGATGCCTCTGCTTTTGGTTCCTCAAAGAGTTCACCATCCTTTGGCAAATGCATGCATGGAAATAAACGTGCAGGTCTGGACCTAAGAGTGAATGAGTACGTGTGTGTCATAGTTTGCTCGGGATTTCTTTGGCAGTACCTATAGGGTTAATGTTATGTGGCCTCTCTTTTGGTTGGGGAGGGCTACATTTACCCACCCCTTTGCTGTGCCTGTTGTCGGGCCATATCGGGTGTCGGGCATTCTCAGCCCGGAGACTTTCCAGCAGGAGGTACCCCAGTAATGCACATTCACAACTTGTTCCACAGGTTGGCGCTCTGAAGATTTTTTGTGCCTCCGGAGCCTACGTTATTGCCATCTCCATTATGGTTGTTTGCCATAAACTTGAGGATCAGGTGACTGCGGAGGTGAATCTTTGTGGATCGAGGCGTCATCACCATACGTCGTTTCCAGTAAGGTCCGGTGTTGAGGGTCCAAAGGCCCCTCATTGAAAGGGGGGTACTGTCACGATCCCGTTTTGGATTCGTAGAAGCTCTGGTTTCACTATGTTCTAAATGTAGCTTTTTTCCTTTCAGGCCCTTGCTGGCAATCTGTTGCAACTGCAGAGTTGCTAGGTCAGCTGATGTGGGTGTTGACCACTCCCACCAGCCTTTGAATGCATCAGCTGACTGTTGGTGATAAGAGTTTTCCATGGAGGCCAGCCTTGCAGTTGCAGCTCTCTGGTGTCAGCTTCTTCTGGAGTTTGGAGTCCTGCTTTTGTGTCATCTGCAGTGTGGAGCTTGGCAGCGGTGACTGGAGGCTAAGTGTTGTGTTTATTCCTTGTCCGTCTCATGTTTGTCACTGTCCCCTGTGTTTGAACCACCTGCAGTGGAGAGACTAGCGCCCTTGCCGGCCAGTGCACTAGCCAGGGCGGTGTGAGGTGACAGCGAGGGAGGAGGTTTGTGACAGCAGCGGGGGGAAGGACCCGCTTAGGGCAATAGGGAAGTGCAGGGACAGGCTCAGGTTGGAGCAGGAGGTGTCCATCCCTCATTCCCTATTGGTAGGGCCTTCCTCTCCCCATTTCCATCCCTTTGAGAGTTTGTTGTGACGTCCGCTGACCGACCCCGTTGGGTCGTTACATTTCATGACAACATAGCATCAATGCCTTCATCATGCTGGAATTGCTGATACATTTCAGCCACATGAGGCCTAGCATTATCATGCATCAGATGGAACCCTGGGCCCACTGCACTTGCATATGGTCTCACAATGGGTCTGAGGATCTCATCCTGGTACATACCGGCAGTCAGGGTACCTCTGGCTAGCACATGGAGGGCTGTGCAGCCCTCCAAAGAAATGCCTCCCCACACCATTACTGACCCACTGCCAAACCGATAATGCTGGAGGATGTTGCAGGCAACAGATCATTCTCAACAGTGTGAACCTGCTCTCATCCGTAAAGAGCACAGGGCACCAATGTTGAATCTGCAATCTTGGTGTTCTCTGGCAAATGCCAATTGCCCCGCACGGTGTTGGGCTGTAAGCACAACACCCATTTGTGGATGTCAGGCCTTCATACCACCCTCATGGAGTCTGTTTCTGACAGTTTAATTAAGACACATGGATGTTAGTGGCCTGTTGGAGGCTATTTTGCAGGGTTCCGGCACTGATCCTCTTGTTCCTCCTTCTACAAAGGAGGAGGTAGCAGTTCTGCTGTTGGGTTATTGCCTTCATATGGCCTCCTCCACCTCTCTTGGTGTACTTGCCTGTCTCCTGGTAACTGCTCCATGCTCTTGACACTGTCTTGACAGACACAGGTACCCTTCTTGCTACAGCTCGTACTGATATGCCATCCTGGATGAGCTGCACTACCTGAGCAACTTCTGTGGCTTGTAAACACCACCTCATGCTACTGTACAGTACCTCTAGGGGTGAGAGCAATGACAAAATGCAAAACTGACCAAAACAAAAGCCAAAAAGGATGAGAACAGAAAAATGGTCTGTGGTCACCCCCTGCAGAGCCACTCCTTTATAGGGGTTGTCTTGCTAATTGCCTATCATTTCTACCTGTTGTCTGTTCTATTTGCACAACAGCAGGAGAAATTGATTCACAATCGGTATTGCTTCATAACTGAACAGTTTGATTTCATGGAAGTGTGATTGACTTTGTTAAGGGCTCCATTTATTTTTTGAGCACTGTATATATATATATATATATATATATATATATACATACATATATATATATATACGTGTGTGTGTCTGTGATGTATGTCTGTACATAGGAGGCTATGTGAGGGCTAATACTGTATATAGGTGGCTATGTGGGGGCTTATAATGTATATTAATGTATATAGAGAGGCTATGTGGGGGTTCATACTGTATATAGGTGGCTATCTGGGGTCTAAGGCCAGCTTCACACTTGCGAGTTTTACGGACGTAAGAGTGCAGAAACTACGTCCGTAAAACTCGCAAAAAATACGGCACAATTATTCTCTATGCCTCTGCTCCTATCTGCCGTATTTTACTGACCAGTATTATACGGCTTTCTACGGCCGTACAAAATCGTACATGCTGCGTTTGTCACCGTACTGCGCAAGAAATACGCCGATGAAAGTCTATGGAAGCGTGAAAAATACGGATTACACATGGACAAGCAGTGTGACTTGCGAGAAATACGCAGCGGTGTTAGAGAGAAAAGCCGGTAATTCAGTGCGGTGTACAGTAAAATCACACTGACAGCTTACAGTCCAATAGGTAGAATAAATGTGTACACATAGAATATGTATATATATATATATGTCAGTGAGACACATATATGTATATATATTAATATTTATTCCAGCGCTATACAGCTTGAAAGCCGGTAATTCAATTACCGGCTTTTTCTTTCTCCTTCCTAAAACCCGACATGATTTGAGACATGTTTTACATACAGTAAACCATGTCTTCTCTCCATTTTTTTTGCAGATTCCACACTACTAATGTCAGTAGTGTGTATCTGCAAAATTTGGCCGTTCTAGCTCTTAAAATAAAGGGTTAAATGGCGGAAAAAATTGGCGTGGGCTCCCGCGCAATTTTCTCCGCCAGAGTAGTAAAGCCAGTGACTGAGGGCAGATATTAATAGCCTGGAGAGGGTCCACGGTTATTGGCCCCCCCCCTGGCTACAAATATCTGCCCCCAGCCACCCCAGAAAAGGCACATCTGGAAGATGCGCCTATTCTGGCACTTGGCCACTCTCTTCCCATTCCCGTGTAGCGGTGGGATATGGGGTAATGAAGGGTTAATGCCACCTTGCTATTGTAAGGTGACATTAAGCCTAATTAATAATGGAGAGGCGTCAATTATGACATCTGTCCATTATTAATCCAATTGTAGTAAAGGGTTAAATAAAACACAAACACATTATTTAAAATTATTTTAATGAAATAAAAACAATGGTTGTTGGAGTATTTTATTCTACGCCCAATCCAGTCACTGAAGACCCTCGTTCTGTGAAAGAAAAAACATAATAAACCAACAATATACCTACCCTCCGCAGATCTGTAACGTCCAACGATGTAAATCCTTCTGAAGGGGTTAAAACATTTTGCAGCAAGGAGCTTTGCTAATGCAATGCTACTCCTTGCTGCAAAACCCCGGGGAATGAGTCTAAATATAGCTCCCAGGCTTTCTAGGAAAGTTCCCACGATCTATGAACATCCAGCAGGGGGCGCCTCACCGCAAATGAAGCTAAATATAGCTCATAGATCTATATTTAGACTCACCGTGGTCCAGCCTATAGCTTACCTCTTCATAAAAACTGATTAGATTGGTTTGACAGGAGCGATTTCTCATAAACCCATGCTGATATGGAGTTAAACAGTTATTCTCATTGAGATAATCCAGAATAACATCCCTCAGAAACCCTTCAAATATTTTACCAACAATAGAGGTTAGACTTACTGGCCTATAATTTCCAGGTTCACTTTTAGAGCCCTTTTTGAATATTGGCACCACATTTGCTATGCGCCAGTCCTGCGGAACAGACCCTGTCGCTATAGAGTCCCTAAAAATACTGGTCATTAATAAAAAAAAAACCCACAATATTAATGCCATTATACACAGGAGATCTGTACTTAGTATACAGTGTCTGTGTACTGGTAATACAGTGATCACCAGTGACATTATACACACGAATGCTGTATAGAGTGTACAGGTAAAACACTAATCATCAGTGACTCTATATACAGTGTTAGCGTACAGGTAATACCACTAGTGACATTACACACAGGAGCTCTGTATATAGTATTCAGTATATAGTGTCACTGTACAGGTAACACATTGACTCACCGGTGACGTCTCTAGTTGAAGACCTTCATTTTTGTTTTTTGTTTTTTTATCCAGTTCAGACCACCATCAGTCCTTCCAGCAAGGACACGTCTCTACAGAAAATAACACAGTTATCTAGAGCACCCCAATTTTTCACCAACCTCTTCACTACGCCAGATGAAGAAAAAAGCGACTGCGTCACCCTGCACAGTAACAGGACCTCTCCTCCCCCACACTGAACACAGTATCCTCAAAAATAATATCCTTTAATTGGCCCCAACAGCAATAATATCCCACATTCTGGATCCCACGTGTCCTCCCATTCTGCCTCATGTCTCTCCATACTGCCCCATGTCTCTCCATATTGCCCCCATAGTCATTCATAATAGTATAATGCAGCCCCATACTCGTATATAGTAGTATAATGCAGCCCCAAAGTGGTATAATTCAGCCCCATAGCGGAATAATATACCCCCATAGCCAGGGCCGTATTTGCCACTAGGCACGTGAGGGCACGTGCCTAGGGCGGCGACATTGCGGGGGGCGGCACCTGAGCAAGGTGTTTTTTTTTTTTTAAAGTCCTGGGTCAAAAACGCGACCGACGAAGCCCCGCCCCCCCCGCCTCCGAGTGACACCCACCCTCCTTGAAGACGATAATCACCTGCTCCAGCCTCCAGCGATGCCTGGTCTCAGCGTCTGTAGCGCATCCTGAGTGAGCGGTCACGTGGTACCGCTAATTAAGGTCATGAATATGCGCATATTCATGACCTTAATGAGCGGTACCACATGACCGCTCACTCAGGAAGAAGGCGCTGCGGCGGGACAGAGCCGGAGGGATGTCGGCGCGGCGTGTGGGACAGCTGACAGGTGAGTATGAGGGACGGGGGACGGGGGGAGGTCCCGCACCATGCAAGATGACCCGGGAGAAGGAGCGGGGGAGGGGGTGGAGAGATGAGCCAGGCATAGGGAGGGAGGGAGGGGGGATTATGAGCCATCAGCCATGCATACAGGGGGGGAATTATGAGCCATCAGCCATGCATACAGGGGGGGGAATTATGAGCCATCAGCCATGCATACAGGGGGGAGGGAATTATGAGCCATCAGCCATGCATACAGGGGGGGAATTATGAGCCATCAGCCATGCATACAGAGGGGGGGAATTATGAGCCATCAGCCATGCATACAGGGGGGGGGGGAATTATGAGCCATCAGCCATGCATACAGGGGGGGGGGGAATTATGAGCTATCAGCCATGCATACGGGGTGGGGGGGGGGAATTATGAGCCATCAGCCATGCATACGGGGGGGGGGGGGGGGGATTATGAGCCATCAGCCATGCATACGGGGGGAAAGGAATTATGAGCCATCAATCATGCATACAGGGGGGGGATTATGAGCCATCAGCCATGCATACGGGGGGGGGGGTGTTATGATCTGGTGGCCTAGGAGCAGCATGTGACGTACCCTGGAGAAGGTGGTACCTGTACTGACCGCAGACCCTGAACTTAGCACCGCAACTAGAAGTAGCCGTAGGATGTACCTAACACTCCCTAGACACCTCGACACAGCCTAAGGACTAACTTCCCCTAAAGATAGAAACGGGAAAACTATCTTGCCTCAGAGAAAATCCCCAAAGGATAGACAGCCCCCCACAAATATTGACTGTGAGAGGAGAGGGAAATGACATATGCAGACTGAAATCAGGATTTAGCAAAGGAGGCCTTTCTAGCTAAAAAGAAAGAATAGGACAGAGTACTATGCAGTCAGTATTAAAACACTAGAAAATATCCACCACAGAAAATACAAATCTCCACATCTGACTAAAGACATGGAGGGTATATCTGCATCTCCAGAGATATAGCTTGGCTGCAAAAAATCCTTACACAGACAAAGCTGGACAAGACAAAACATGAAAATGCACAGAACTATAAGGCCCACAGCATGTGGACAGCAAAAACAAAGCCAGAACTTATCTTTGTTGAAAAGAACAGCAAACAGGAGAGACCAGTCAGGGATGTGAATCCTCCAAAAACAATGGACAACTGGCACTGACTAAAGGATCAAGCAAGACTAAATAGCCCAGTCCAAATTGCAATAAGTGGACACACCTGATAAATGCTGCGATCCAAAGACAGCAGCACTACGACTCATAACCACCAGAGGGAGCCCAAGAGCAGAATTCACAACAGGCGGGGAATCATGAGCCATCAGCCATGCATACAGGGGGAGGGATTATGAGCCATTAGCCATGCATACAGGAGGGGGGAATTATGAGCCATGCATACAGGAGGAAGGGGGGATATGAGCCATGCATATGGGATGGGAGGGAGATGAGCTATGCATACAAGATGGGAGGGGGGCATTATACACTATTGAGCATCATGTGGGGTCATTATACAGTATGGAGCATCATGTGGGGCCATTATATAGTATGGAGCATCATGTGTGGCCATTATGCCATATGGAGCATCATGTGGGGCCATTATACAGTATGGAGCATCATGTGTGGCCATTATGCCATATAGAACATCATGTGGGGCCATTATAAAGTATGGAGCATCATGTGTGGCCTTTATAAAGTATGGAGCATCATGTATGGCCATTATACAGTATTGAGCATCATGTGAGGTCATTATACAGTATGGAGCATCATGTGTGGCCATTACACAGTATTGAGCATCATGTGGGGCCATTTTACAGTATGGAGCATCATGTGGGGCCATTATACAGTATGGAGCATCATGTGTGACCATTATACAGTATTGAGCATCATGTGTGGCTCTTATACAGTATTGAGCATTATGTGTGGCCATTATACAGTATGGAGCACTGTGTGGCCATTATACAGTATGGAACATCATGTAGGGCCATTATACAGCGTGTGGAGCACTGCGTAGCCATTATACAGTATGGAGCACTGCGTGGCCATATTTTTTGGGGGTTTTAATTATTGTATATGAAACAGTGTGATCAGCAGTGCTAAATGGGTGTGGTTGGGACTTGGATATGGGTGTGATTAGTTGTGAAATGGGTGTGGTCAGAGGTGTGGCCTAAAATTTGCACTACATGCGCCGCAACCTTCAGACCTTTTTCCCTTCTTCAAAAGTTGGGAGGTATGGCACCGCATTTCCCAGATCACAGCAAGTACCGCAAATCCCATAGGGAATGAATGAAACCAAACGCAGTGTTGCCGTAAGTGATCCGTTACGTGGCAGATGCAGAAAAACTGCCCGATCTGCTGCAAAAGGCGACTTTCACAACAGCGATTCTTGCCAAAGTCTATGCGGATAGTGTCATACTCGCCAATGGGGGAGGCAGCACTAAAAGTGCCTAGGGCAGCAGAAACTCTAAATACAGCCCTGCCCATAGCGGTATAATACACCCGATAGGAGTATAATGCACCCCATAGTATAATGCACCCGCGATAGGGATATTATGTACTCCATAGTATAATCCACCCCAATAGTTGTATAATGCACCCTCATAGCAGTATAATGCATCCGCATAGGGGTATAATGTACCCCTATAGTGGTATAATGCAGCCCCATAGTGGTATAATGCACCCCTATAGCAGTATAATGCACCCCATAGGAGTATAATGCACCACCATAGGGGTATAATGCACTCCCATAGGGGTATATTGCACCTCATAGTATAATACACCCGCATAGGGGTATAATGATACCTCATTTATATAGTTTTTTATGTTTTGGTGCTTTAAGGCTGGTTTCACACTTGCGTTTTGATCTGCAGCGTTTTAAACGCAAACGCATTTAAACGCATTTGATGTAAAAACGCGTTTAAACGCTGCGTTTTTTAGGCGCATGCGTTTTTGCATGTTTTAATGCAACACGCGGCATTTTGATGTGTTTACAAGCGTTTTTTCCTGCGTTTGCGTTTTTGAAACACATGATGAGAAGTGTGTGACAGCTGCCAATCATCAAAATCAACTAGAAAACCCACTATAAACAGAAATACCTAGGGTTAGTGTTAGGATCCCTAGTAACCCCAGGGATCCTAACCCTAACCCTAAAACACAAACTCTAACCCTAACCCAAACTCTAACCCTAACCCTAACACAAACTCTAACCCTAACCCTAAAACACAAACTCTAACCCTAACCCTTACCCAAACGCTAACCCTAACACAAACTCTAACACAAACTCTAACCCTAACACAAACTCTAACACAAACTCTAACCCTAGCCCTAAAACACAAACTCTAACCCTAACCCAAACTCTAACCCTAACACAAACTCTAACCCTAACCCTTACCCAAACTCTAACCCTAACACAAACTCTAACACAAACCTTAACCCTAACACAAACCCTAACCCAAACTCTAACACAAACTCTAACACAAACTCTAACACAAACTCTAACACAAACTCTAACACAAACTCTAACCCTAACCCTGAAACACAAACTCTAACCCTAACCCAAACTCTAACCCTAACACAAACTCTAACCCTAACCCTTACCCAAACTCTAACCCTATCACAAACTCTAACCCAAACTCTAACACAAACCCTAACCCAAACTCTAACCCAAACTCTAACCCAAACTCTAACCCAAACCCTAACCATAACCCTAACCCAAACTCTAACCCAAACTCTAACCCAAACTCTAACACAAACTCTAACACAAACCCTAACACAAACCCTAACACAAACCCTAACCCAAACTCTAACACAAACTCTAACCCTAACCCTAACACAAACCCTAACCCAAACTCTAACACAAACCCTAACCCTAGCCCTAGGGATCCTAAGCCTAACCCTTAGGGTTAGGATCCCTTAGGGTTAGGGTTTGTGTTAGGGTTTGTGTTAGAGTTTGTGTTAGAGTTTGTGTTAGAGTTTGGGTTAGGGTTTGTGTTAGGGTTAGTGTTAGGGTTAGAGTTTGGGTTAGGGTTAGGGTGTTTTCTTGTGTTTTTCTATAAAAACGCATGCGTTCACATAGACATCAATACATTTTTTTTTGCCGTGAAAATACGCATGCATTTTTTTGCGGTAAAAAAACGCCGCTAAAATTACTACATGTTGCATTTCTGCAACACAACGCATGCAGAGAAAAAACGCATTTGTTGCAAAAACGCGTCAAAACGCATGCAAAAAAATGCATGCGTTTCTAATGCTAAATATAGGGGGAAAAACGCATGCGTTTTTTGGCGTTTTTTTACCGCAAAAACGCAAAAAAAAAAAACGCAAATGTGAAACCAGCCTTACACAATAAAAACTATTTTATAGAAAAAATAATTATTTTTGCATCGCTTTATTCTGAGAGCTATAACTTTTTTATTTTTCTGTTGATGATGCTGTATGGCAGCTAGTTTTTTGCAGGACAAAATGATGTTTTCAGCTGTATTTTTATTTACATCCATCATCTTTATCGCATTTTATTGCACTTTTTGTTCGGGGGATTGATGATAAAGCATTGTTTTTTGCCTTGTTTTTTATTTATTTATTTTTATGGTGTTTATTGAAGGGGTTAACTAGGGGGACAGTTTTATAGAGCGGGTTGTTACGGACACAGGGATACTAAATGTGTGTACTTTTATTGTTTTTTTAATTTACATAAAAAAATGTATTTATTGGTAAAATATTTATTTATTTAGGGATATAAAAAATATATGTTTACACATTCTAATATTTTTGTAAAGCTGTTTTACATTGTAATATGAGACATTACTATTTTACATCAGATCGCTGATCTGACTCTCTGCGTTGTAGAGTACCAGATCAGCGATCTGACAGGCAGGGAAGGAGGCAGGCCAGCGCCTGCTCTCAGCAGGTACTCACAAACCACCTTCCCTGCAGGACCCGGAAGGACCCCGTGGCCATCTTGGTGCTGGGGGTCTCCATGGAGACCATCAGGACAACGCGATTGATTGCAGAAGTGCACAAAACTGTGGCGGACCGCGATTCTATGCATGCCTAAAAAGACTGACACTGCTGGATCACAGGCCAGACAGCATTTACAGTGCCTCCATCTGCCTCATTATAGGGAATCTTCCACCAGAGATCCGTGAATATTTCAGAGATTTATACGAAAACACCGATGTAAGCACTCAGATTAGTGAGCAGGATAAATGTGCGCCGAGCCATACTGTGGTTTTTAGGAGGCAGAATAAACAAATCAACAGCAGGTGAAGAATTGGTTTTATTTATTTTTTACGACTTTCCTTGTGCGGGATAAGTGATTAGATGACTTTATTCTTCGGGTCGGTGCGATTATAGCGATACCAGATCTACAGCTCTGGCAAAAATTAAGAGACCACTGCAAAATTTTCAGTTTGTCTGATTTTTCTCTTTATAGGTATATTTTTGAGTAAAATGTAAATTGTTCTTTTATTTTATAAACTACTGACAATATGTCTCTGAAGTTGCAAGCAATAAATGTTGTATGTATTTTCTGAAAATGAGAAATGGTCAAAATAAAAAAATGCATTGCTTTCAGACCTCAAATAATGCAAAGAAAACAAGTTCATAATCATTTAGAAACTCCAATACTAATGTTTTAACTCAGGAAGAGTTCAGAAATCAATATTTTGTAGAATAGCCATGATTTTTTATCACAGCTTTCCTGCATCTTGGCATGCTTTCCACCAGTCTTTCACACTGCTTTTGGGTGACCTTATGCCACTCCTAGTACAAAAATGTAAGCAGTTCTTCTTTGTTTGATGGCTTGTGACTGTCCATCTTCCTCTTGCTTACATTCCAGAGGTTTTCAATGGGGTTCAGGTCTGGAGATTGGGCTGGCCATGACAGGGATTTGATGTGGTGGTCCTTCATCCACACATTGATTGACCTAGCTGTGTGGCATGGCACATTGTCCTGCTGGAAAAACCAGTCTTCTGAGTTGGGGAACATTGCCTGAGCAGAAGCAATCAACTGTTTTTCCAGGATAACCTTGTATGTGGCTTCATTCATACGTCCTTCACAAAGGTTAACCTGCCCAATTCCAGCCTTGCTGAAGCATCCCCAGATCATCACCGATCCTCCACCAAATTTCACAGTGGGTGCAAGACACTGTGACTTGTACGCCTCTCCAGGTCTCCGTCTAACCATTAGACGACCAGGTGTTTTGCAAAGCTGAAAATTAGACTCATCAGAGAAGATTACCTTACTCCAGTCCTCTATGGTCCAATCCTTATGGTCTTTGGCAAACTTCAGCCTGGCTCTCCATTGCTTCTCATTGATAAAAGGCTTTTTTTCTAGTTGTACATGACTTGAGCTCTTGCCTCTAGGAGCCTGTTACTAACAGTTCTTGCCATGCACTTCACCCCAACTGCCATTTGCCATTCCTTTTGTAGGTCACTTGATGTCATCCTGCGGTTGCTGAGTGACATTCGAATAAGATGATGGTCATCCCGGTCAGTGGAGAGTCGTTTTCGCCCTCTGCCTGTCTGTAGCTTTCTTGTCTCCAAAATCTGCTGCTTGACTTTGTTGTAATGGAATGCCATCTAAGGCTACTTTCACACTAGCGTCGGGCTCGGCCCGTCGCAGTGCGTCGGGCCGAGGTTACCGACGCTAGCGTTGTTTGCGCCGCACAACGGGTGCAGCAGATGCAGATTTTCATCGCATCCGCTGCCCCATTGCGAGGTGCAGGGAGGTGGGGGAGGAGTTCCGGCCGCGCATGCACGGTCGGAAAAAGTGGTCCGTCGGCAGCAAAAAACGTTACATGTAGCGTTTTTTGCTCCCAACGGTCCGCCAAAGCACGACGCATCCGTCGCACGATGGATGCGACGTGTGGCAATCCGTCGCAATGCGTCGTCAATACAAGTCTATGGGGAAAAAACGCATCCTGCAAGCACTTTTGCAGGATGCGTTTTTTCTGCAAAACGACGCATTGTGACAGATTGCAGTTAACGCTAGTGTGAAAGTAGCCTTAGAAATTTTAAGGATGGAGGCAACATGGCGCTCACTGTGTCCCTCTGCTAGTAAAGCCAGAATTGAGCCCTTCTTTTCCTCACTCAGGACTTTTCTTTTCAACTCCTTTGGCATGGTTTAGGCTATGTGCACATGTTCAGGATTTCTTGCAGAAAATTCCTGAGAAAAACCTGAAATTTTCTGCAAGAAATCTGCATGCGTTTTTTTGCGCATTTTTGATGCGTTTTTTTCCGGACATTTCCCAATGCATTTTATAGTGGGAAATCCGCAAAAAAAACCGCACAATTAATGAACATGCTGTGTTTTTTACCGCGATGCGTTTTTTTTGCGGAAAAAAACACATCATGCACACAAAACATGCAGAATTTATTCAAAATTATGGGATGCATATTGTATGCTGTTTTTGTTATAGCATTTTATCGTGAAAAAAACTGCGAAAAATCAGCAACGTGTGCACACAGCCTAAAAGTTATTTTTTCATTCCTATTACTTTTGGAATATATTCCTAGCACTTGTTTTGCCATCCAGCTTGTCCTATTGCAAGAGGATTGTGAACACCACAGCAGTGTTTTTTTTATACTTTCCTTCGTTAATTAAGATTTGGTTCAAATGATCACCTAATCAGAAGCACATTAAGTAGAATGAGGTGTACTCTGGTTGGAATTCAACTGACACTGGAATGGAATGGCTGTCAGACATGTAGAGAAGCTGATTTTTATAAAACTTTGCAGTTGTCTCTTAATTTTTGCCAGACCTGTATATTGAGTTTTTATGTTTGGCTGATGTCAAACACTAAAAGATACTTATTTTTCCAAAAGCTAGTTTCTGCATCACCATATTTTGATAGCTACAATTTTTCCATATTTCAGCCGACAGAGTCATGTGAGGGCTTGTTTTTTTTGCGGGACGAGTTGTCATTTTTTGGCACCATTTTTTGCGCATGATCTAGCTAACTTGCTAGAGCCTGGTGACTTGGATGTCATCATGATGACATCAGGTTACTATGACAATGATCAGACCCCCTGCAACGTCGTCCGCGATGATTGGAGGGTCGTGGGGCCTCTCTTCCTCTACCTGTCTTCTAAATGCTGTGATTGATATTGATTGTCTATTGTAATTAGGAAATATCCCCCCAAAAAAATAACATTTATTTTTTTGTTTACACCATGCACACTTTGTGAGGTAGATAGCTGTATTTACATTTCTGTACATTTTTGTTTTGTTTGTTTTTTCTTTTAAATATGGCTTTCCAGTCTCACAAGCCTGGAAACACACTGTCTGTGACACGTAAGACTTGGCTTTAGGATTTTTGTTAAGTAGCAAAATTATGACACAGGGGTATTAAATTGCCTTTCTTGTTTGCAATGTGTGAAGAATAAAAAAAAATGCTGATAAGGTGCTGTTACTGCAATATATCACATATTAATCAATTAAGCTGCACTGACTATGCAGGTTCAGCACCTAACTATCGCTTGAATCTTTGGATTATTATTCACAGACTGAGTCTACCACTTCCTATATTCAATCTGCTTCAGCGTTGCAGTAGTACAACACAATCAGATTTAGGTCTATTTTGTATCCCTAGGTAGTATAAGCTGTGCAGTCTCACCCTCTTTCCTTATGCTGGAAAATTTTGATTTGACTGGCCCATATCTTTTATAGTCCCTGTAATAGTACCCCAAAATTGTACAATATGTTTAATCAGTACAGCATTCCACAAACGCGCCCCATGTGCCAGGGGCAAATGTTTTTGATAAAGTTAAAGAAGTTGAAAACAAAGCTCTTTACCCAGGGTAGGACGCCCAAATAACATCGCCATACATTGTCCAGATAACGGCAAAAATAATACACCACGTATTGCCAAAGTAACACTGCCATACAATACACCATACGATGCTCATATCATACCAGAGTACAGTGATAAAATAGCACCTCCATACTTTGTCCACAAAACCGCTACGGTATATAAATGAAATAAGGATTCCTGGTGACGTTTCCGTCAGCAGGTAAAAGTCCTGTGTGACTGAACATAGACTAGATAAGTCATCAATATCAGTAGAGGACAACTACTTTAATAAGAGGAGAAAAAGTTCTCAGGCAAAGTGAGATCTAATTTCTTACGAGTCACTGCAAGTTGTCACACACATATGATGAAAATATAAAGAAAAGGTATTAAACACTAAAAAAAAGTAGTAGTTCTAGTAGTAGTACTAGTAGTAGTAAAAACTACTCATATGTTAAAACTATTTATTATATATCCCTTTATACAATATATCATCCAGACTATGTATCTGTGTCTGGATATCATGTGATCGGAGTCCAGGACATTTAAAGCCCTGTTGGTTAGCTCAATATACAGTGGGGCAAAAAAGTATTTAGTCAGTCAGCAATAGTGCAAGTTCCACCACTTAAAAAGATGAGAGGCGTCTGTAATTTACATCATAGGTAGACCTCAACTATGGGAGACAAACGTGGCTGGGTCTTTCAACATGACAATGATCCAAAGCACACCGCCAGGGCAACGAAGGAGTGGCTTCGTAAGAAGCATTTCAAGGTCCTGGAGTGGCCTAGCCAGTCTCAAGATCTCAACCCTATAAAAAACCTTTGGAGGGAGTTGAAAGTCTGTGTTGCCAAGCGAAAAGTCAAAAACATCACTGCTCTAGAGGAGATCTGCATGGAGGAATGGGCCAACATACCAACAACAGTGTGTGGCAACCTTGTGAAGACTTACAGAAAACGTTTGACCTCTGTCATTGCCAACAAAGGATATATTACAAAGTATTGAGATGAAATTTTGTTTCTGACCAACTACTTATTTTCCACCATAATATGCAAAAAAAATGATAAAAAAAAACAGACAATGTGATTTTCTGGATTTTTTTTTTCTCAGTTTGTCTCCCATAGTTGAGGTCTACCTATGATGTAAATTACAGACGCCTCTCATCTTTTTAAGTGGTGGAACTTGCACTATTGCTGACTGACTAAATACTTTTTTGCCCCACTGTACCAGACCCCCTGAGGTAGCAAGAACTAAACATGCGAAACGTGACTAGTGTAATGTGCTGCTGCAGTGCAGTATGGAGCAACCTCCACCAGGGGGTGCTGGATAAGGAAAGGAGGCTGCACACACAGCACATCGACACTGAACAACAACACAGGTGTCACAGGTAATGAAAGGGACATGAAACAAGCCAAGGTCATACACGGAGATAGCAGCGCGGTACAGAAGGGGCGAGCAGAGAATCGTCGGGGACAAGCAAGACGTCAGAACCTACCGGGAACGTGGTAACCAAAACGAAAAACGGAGTCGGGGTACAGGCTAAAAGTCAGAACAAGTAATATACGGGTGCAGGCAGTCAGAGGCAAAGAGGAACACTAGAACAGGGATCCAGGTCAGGAGCTCAAACAGTGCAGGATGAACTATAGCTGACACTGGCCCACAGGCTGCAGAGGACTTAAATAGCTCAGCCAGCTCCAGGGTGAGGCAGAAAGGATTAACTCCCACATGACCAGTCCAGAGACGAGAGCTGAACATAATCTCAGAACTGGATCATGACAACTAGGTTTTCTGTTGATGTGGTAACTTTGCAGACTGCAATACATTATGAGTAATAGCTTTTTGCCATATACCTATGAATTGGCATATGTTTGTCTGCATAGCATATGTCATTTATACCTCAGCACGCATCTCCTCAGCACTCATTCTGCCCGTAGGCCATCTCCTCAATATTCCTCCCTGACCTCAGGCTGACTCCACAGCATTTCTCTCTGCCCTCAGGCCATCTACTCAGTGCTCCTCTCTTTTTTTTTTAAATCAAATATTTTTATTAAACAGTAAGAAAAATATAAGTAGATTACATTGCTGTAAACAGTACATACATATGTTCTGCATTTTCAACAAACTTTTTAATCCCAAACCAGCCTCCCTCCCCTCCCCCCCACCCCCGGAGACCCACCAAGAACCACTCCGATCCTCCCAAACGTCTATCCTTAACCAAGAACAAGAAGGTGTCATGTCAGTACTGCTCCCACGGGGGCAGAGTACCCAAAAGCTAGAAAACAATCTCCAGATCACGTCGACTCAAGCCAAGGATTCCACAACTTGTTGAAAAGGTCCATCTTGTTTCTTTTAGAATAAATGCTCTTCTCCAATGCCACGATATAGTCCACTTGTGTCATGAAATCTCTTCTCGTTGGTGGCTCTACCCTTATCCAAAACTTAGCGATCAACTTTCGGGCAATAAACAGTAATCTCGCAATAACTGTTTTGTACGAGTTATCAGTTACAATCTCCTCCACGTAACCCAATATGCATACCAGAGGGTCCCGTGGTATCGAACATTTGTATGTTAGTCCCACTTTATTTAGCACCACGATCCAAAACGAGGACAACCTGGGGCACTGCCACATCATATGGAGGATACCCGCCTCGGACTGCGAGCACCTAGGGCACTCGGAGTTAGGTCTTAGACCAGCTTTGTACAACATGTCCGGAGTTCTATAAGCCCTATGAATAACCAACAGCTGTGACAGCCTCCCAGGCTCACTCATCGAGATCCTGGGCACGTATTCCAATATTGAGTCCCACTGATCGCCGTCAATCGCCCCCAAGTCTGCCTCCCACTTCGCTCTGGCTCTGATAGGGTGCCCCTCTAAAAAGGAAAATAGAAGGAATTCATATATTGCTGAGATCACCCCTTTCGTGCCTTCCCCCATGAGGATAAAATCTAGCATTAGATCCACCTGGATCTCCATAGGCTCCCTCTTACATTGTGCCCGATATGCATGAGAGATGCGGTTATATTGGTACAGTTCAGAGCTGGGCAGCCGAAATTCCTCCTGTAATGTTTTGAAGTTCTTAATTCTACCTTGGAGCAAGACTTGGCTTATCCGAGAGATTCCCGCTCCCTTCCAAACATGGAATCCCTCCATCTGTCTAAACTCCTGCAAAAGACAATTATTCCATATGGGCGAAAACATAGTAAGTGCCCTCACACCCCTAATTCCTTTAACTTTGTCCCAAACCTTATGGATAAGCCTAATAGTGCAGAATTTAGTACCCTTCTCTCGGAAATGCCCACCCTCCAAACCCTCAGTTAGTACCCTTGACCCAATCAATTTCCTCAGACTGCAGGGTGTCCGCTCCCAACCCGATTCCACACCCCATCCCCTAAAATGTTGACATTGTGAAGCCAAAAAGTATAACCATGGGTTAGGCAGTGCCACTCCCCCCTCCGTCTTTGGTCTTTGTAGAATTTCCTGTTTAAATCTAGGACTTTTCCCGCCCCAAATCAGCTCGCCAAACAAAGATCTAATCCTCCGAAATCTATTCTGCGATATCCATATAGGGGAGTTGTGCAGCACGTAGAGAAGTTGCGGCATCACAATCATCTTTATTAGATTTATTCTACCAATGACCGATAAGTATAACTTTTTCCACGCCTGAACCTTAATACATATCTTCCGCAATAGTGGCGCCAAATTTAGTTCCTCAAAACTCGTCAGAGGTAACGCGATCTGAATCCCCAGATATTTAAATTTATCCACCAACCTCAACTTTGTATGAGATTCCCTCATTACACTATTCTCATAATCCCCATCTACTAACATCATATTGGACTTTTCCCAATTGATTCTCAGGCCAGAGTAGCTCCCAAATTCTTCAATAATGGCCTCCGCCCCTGTCAGGGATTCCCCCGAGTCCTCCAGGAAGAGCAAAATATCATCTGCGTATAACGCTACCTTTTCTTCCGAATCCCCGTACATAAATCCCCTCACCTCCCGGGAGCCTCTAATTTTCGCAGCAAGGGGTTCCACCGCCAGGGCAAAAAGCAGCGGGGACAAAGGACAGCCCTGCCTAGTTCCCCTAGACAAAGAGAAAGTCTCAGAGAGGGCGCCATTCACCCTTACTTTCGCCACCGGGGAAGAATACAACAGCCGCACCCATGAGATGAATCTAGGTCCAAACCCCAAACGTTCCAACACTGACCACAGATAATAAATAATAATAATAATCTTTATTTTTATATAGCGCTAACATATTCCGCAGCGCTTTACAGTTTGCACACATTATCATCACTGTCCCCGATTGGGCTCACAATCTAGAATTCCTATCAGTATGTCTTTTGGAATGTGGGAGGAAACCGGAGTGCCCGGAGGAAACCCACGCAAACACGGAGAGAACATACAAACTCTTTGCAGATGTTGTCCTGGGTGGGATTAGAACCCAGGACCCCAGCGCTGCAAGGCTGTAGATAATTCCACTCCACACAGTCAAAGGCCTTGTGGGCGTCCAAAGATGCCACAACCCGTTTGCCAACATTATCCGAAGGGATTTGTAGATTTAAGAACAACCTTCTCAGGTTGAGTGCCGTTGATTTGTTAGGCATGAAGCCTGACTGGTCAGGGTGTACCAATTTGTCTATCACCCTACTCAACCTATTTGCCAAGGCTTTTGCCAAAATCTTAATGTCAGCAGTCAAGAGTGAAATTGGTCTATAGGATTCTGGCATCAGTGGATCTTTGTCGGCCTTAGGGATAACCACCACTATAGCCTCTCTCATCGACAAAGGCAACTCCCCTCTTTCCAGCGAGCTATTATACACCCCCACCAGCCTGGCCAACAGAGTTTCTTTCAAGGTCTTATAAACTTCAGCTGGAATGCCATCCGATCCCGGAGCCTTACCCCCCGCAACACCCGCCAAAGCCACCCCCAATTCCTCCTCCCCAATCGGTTCCTCCAATAATTCACACTCCTCTCCACTCAACCGGGGCAGATCAATTTCTTCCAAGTACCTCGCCATATCCTCGGATCCCCTCTCCACACTGGACGTATATAATTTTTCATAAAATTTCCTAAACACTTCCAGGATCTGCTCCCCCTGAGTAACCAACGTTCCCTCCTCCGTCTTAATAGAGTAGACATGTGAAGAGTCTCTTTGCGGGGACGCCACTACCGAGAGCAAGTGCCCCACCTTCTCCCCCTCCGAGTAGAAAGTCTCTCTCTGAAAGGCCCTCAACCTCTCCGCCTTTTTCAAAAATAACTGATCGACCTCCCTCTGAGCTGCCCTCATACGACTCTGAGATTCCCTAGTACGATGTTCCCCCAATGCCGCCTCTGCTGCTTTCAACTCCTCTAGAACGCCCTGATCCCGCTCTTTAGTCCTTGTCTTATGTCTTGAGACGTCCCTAAACAAAATTCCTCTTAAATACGCTTTCATGGTGTCCCACACTACATGGCATTCCGCGCTCCCTTCATTAATCTTGAAAAACTCCTCTATCTCTACCCCCACCTTTGCCATGTCCAAAATTTGTAGCCAGACTGGGTGAATTTTCCAACCCGCCCTCCTCAAACCATCCTGACCTGACAACTTTAGAGAGACCTGAACAGGGCTATGGTCTGATAAAATCCTGGGATTATATTCCACCCCGTTTAACAGTACGTTCATCTTATCGTTGCCCAAGGCGACATCAATTCTTGACATCGAGCCATATGTAGTCGAATAACAGGAGTAGGAATATGTGTTGGCATTACGAACCCTCCATAAATCAATCCAACCAATTTCTCTGAGATAGTTACCAAAGGGAGTGTCATTACCGTCCCTGCGCTGTGATGCGTGGTTACTCTTATCCCAATGGTCATTTGCTATATTGTTTACATCACCCACCACCAGAAGAGGGATCCCATCCCAACCTCTTATAGCCTCCAATATGTCCTGGATCTTCCTTCCAGAGTATGGCGGAGGTATATACAATGATACTATGCACATTAAACGGTTAAAGATTTTACACACTAGCAAAACGTATTGACCATCCGTATCAATTTTAACCTCAACTTCCTCAAATGGGGTATTAGTGTGAATTAAGACTGACACTCCCCTTGCATAACTAGAGAACGTCGAATGATACGCCTTGCGCACCCACCGTTTCTGTAACATATCAACTTTTTCCTCCACTAGGTGGGTTTCTTGCAGGCAGATCACCGAGGGCCTCTGTTTCAGTAGATACTGAAATATTGCCGCGCGTTTAGTGGCGTCCGCTAACCCCCTAACATTCCAGCTTATAATATTAACGTCCCCTCCCATTTTCTAGAGAAAAAATAATGAGTTAGAGCAGTCTCCTTCAGGTCTCCCCCGGCACCCCCCCACCCCCTCCCATCCCCCTTCCCCAACTTCCCCATCTAAACCTCAATAGAATTCAACTAGTTCAAACTTTCTTTCTCTGTATGAGAACTGAGAGCTCTTGATACAACCTAGAACTGAGTCCCTTGCAGTCCATCTCTCCCCCTCTCACCGCCAACAACATGAAATATTCTTTGCGCCGCCGAGCACACTGTTTCAAACTTTTAAGTGCATTCTGTCTAAAGAAACAAAACAAGTTCAAAAATCACCATCAGGGGGTATAATCAAGTGAGTGGCGAAGTCTCAGCGTCAGTCTCATCGGCTCCGATCCACGCCAATTTTCTTAGTATTGGTATCTAGCCAGTGCATTGCCTCCTCCGGGTTCTGAAAAAAATGAACACGGTCCAGCGCCACCACCCTGAGCTTAGCCGGGTATAACATCGAATATTTTAGGTCTAGGTCTCGGAGCCGCCTCTTGACCTCACCGAACCTCATTCTCAGTTTCTGCACCGATGCCGAATAGTCCGGATAGATGGAGATCCGATTTCCGTCTATGCTCAGTCCATCACTGATCCTGGCCTTCCTTAGTAGGGTTTCCCGATCCCGATAGTCCAAAATTTTTGCCAGCAGAGCTCGAGGGGGGGATCCAGGCGGCAGGGGCCGAGTGGGGACTCTATGGGCCCTTTCCACGGAGAAGTGGTTGGTAAGGTCTGCTCCTCCCACCGAGTTTTTGAGCCATGCCTCAATGTATTCCGTAGGATTATTCCCCTCCACCTTCTCCGGCACCCCAATTATTCTTAGATTGTTCCTACGGGAACGGTTTTCCAGGTCATCTGTTTTAAATTCCAGTTCTGCAATGCGCTGGATGTATCTCTTTTCTCTTTTCAACAGTTCATTTGTCTGATCTTCCACACTGCCCATGCGTTCCTCCACCACCTCCACTCTTTTCTCCACTTTACGCATAGCAGAATTAAGGGACTTCATTTCAACTGTTAAATCGTCTACCCTTAGGTTCAGCGCAGCCAGGGCAGATTTGCAGTGTATAACGACTGAGAAAATGTCCTGCAGTGTAGGTTCCCCCACGTTTGATTGCTGCGCACCCTCAGATTCCTTAGCCTGCACTGGACTGGCGGCAGGTGACATGCTAGTTGTCTCGTGCATCTCCTGCATCTTCCCTGGAGAAAGCTGCTCCTCCACCACACTGAGGGTGTCTTTCCCTCCTCTCTTCTGCCTCTGCGGGACTTCCTCCTCATCTGGCCCCTCAGGGCCCAGCAGCAGGGCACTCCCCTCCTCCGTCCGAGCAAACCGCTCCAGCCGGGCGATTACCTCAAGCCTCCGGCGGTATGCGGTGCAGGCTCTGGCCGCCTCCTCCTCTGCCACGGCGCCATCTTGGATTTTCGCGCCAGCCGCGGGCGCCGACTGTCTTCTGCGCGGCATCGCCGCTCTTCTCCTCTCACTGCCTCCGGCACTCTCCTCCGTGCCCAGGGGTCCTGCGGAGCAACTCCGCCCGGTTTTCGGCGCTCGGCGGCGCCTTCAAGGGTGAGGATTTAGGAGCGGTGCGGGGAGAGAGATCCGTCGCACGTCCGCTCACATCGCTCGCTAGGCCACGCCCACCACTCAGTGCTCCTCTCTGCTCTTAAGGTACCTTCACACTCAGCGACGCTGCAGCGATACCGACAACGATGTCGATCGCTGCAGCGTCACTGTTTGGTCGCTGGAGAGCTGTCACACAGACAGCTCTCCAGCGATCAACGATCCCGAAGTCCTCTGGTAACCAGGGTAAACATCGAGTTACTAAGCGCAGGGCCGCGCTTAGTAACCCGATGTTTACCCTGGTTACCATCGTAAAAGTAAAAAAAAAAAAACACTACATACTTACCTTCCGCTGTCTGTCCCCGGCGCTGTGCTTTCCTGCACTGACTGTGAGCACAGCGGCCGGAAAGCAGAGCGGTGACGTCACTAACTAACCGGCGCTCACAGCCAGTGCAGGAAGCACAGCGCCAGGGACAGACAGCGGAAGGTAAGTATGTAGTGTTTGTTTTTTTTACTTTTACGATGGTAACCAGGGTAAACATCGGGTTACTAAGCGCGGCCCTGCGCTTAGTAACCCGATGTTTACCCTGGTTACCAGTGAAAACATCGCTGAATCGGCGTCACACACGCCGATTCAGCGATGTCTGCAGGGAGTCCAGCGACGAAATAAAGTCCTGATCGTTGGTCGCTGTCACACTGAACAATATCGCTAGCCAGGACGCTGCAACGTCACGGATCACTAGTGATATCATTCTGTGTGAAGGTACCTTTAGGCCATAAACTCAGCTCTCCCTTTTCCCTCAGGCCATCTAATCAGCACTCCTCTCTCCTCAGTGCTCCTCTCTGATGATACTGGAAATGATACTGGGAATTTAATCCACAGACAGAAACACTTGCACAGTAGTACTTACTCGTCACAGGAAACTACATTAAAATTTTGAAAATGATTGATAAACAAGTGTCATAACAAGTAAGCTGATTGCAGCGGTTCATTTTTTTAGAAACTTTTTTGAGTAGTTTAATGACATCCGGAAAACAAATAGCACCCCCAAAAAAACAATGACAGTTACATTAGTTTCTCCGAAGTTAACTAAAGGGGTTTTCCAGAGAAAATAAAAATAGGAAGAAAAAGGAGTCCAAATCTCAGGAGTAAAAAAAAATAAATGCCAGATTTTGGAGAATAATGGCACCAAGTAAAAAGAAAACGATATATATACAGGTCCTTCTCAAAAAATTAGCATATAGTGTTAAATTTCATTATTTACCATAATGTAATGATTACAATTAAACTTTCATATATTATAGATTCATTATCCACCAACTGAAATTTGTCAGGTCTTTTATTGTTTTAATACTGATGATTTTGGCATACAACTCCTGATAACCCAAAAAACCTGTCTCAATAAATTAGCATATCAAGAAAAGGTTCTCTAAACGACCTATTACCCTAATCTTCTGAATCAACTAATTAACCCTAAACACATGCAAAAGATACCTGAGGCTTTTATAAACTCCCTGCCTGGTTCATTACTCAAAACCCCCATCATGGGTAAGACTAGCGACCTGACAGATGTCAAGAAGGCCATCATTGACACCCTCAAGCAAGAGGGTAAGACCCAGAAAGAAATTTCTCAACAAATAGGCTCTTCCCAGAGTGCTGTATCAAGGCACCTCAATGGTAAGTCTGTTGGAAGGAAACAATGTGGCAGAAAACGCTGTACAACGAGAAGAGGAGACCGGACCCTGAGGAAGATTGTGGAGAAGGACCGATTCCAGACCTTGGGGAACCTGAGGAAGCAGTGGACTGAGTCTGGTGTGGAAACATCCAGAGCCACCGTGCACAGGCGTGTGCAGGAAATGGGCTACAGGTGCCGCATTCCCCAGGTAAAGCCACTTTTGTTCATAAACAGCGGCAGAGGCGCCTGACCTGGGCTACAGAGAAGCAGCACTGGACTGTTGCTAAGTGGTCCCAAGTACTTTTTTCTGATGAAAGCAAATTTTGCATGTCATTCGGAAATCAAGGTGCCAGAGTCTGGAGGAAGACTGGGGAGAAGGAAATGCCAAAATGCCTGAAGTCCAGTGTCAAGTACCCACAGTCAGTGATGGTGTGGGGTGCCATGTCAGCTGCTGGTGTTGGTCCACTGTGTTTCATCAAGGGCAGGGTCAATGCAGCTAGCTATCAGGAGATTTTGGAGCACTTCATGCTGACCTGGCACCTGCTCACAGTGCCAAAACCACTGGTAAATGGTTTACTGACCATGGTATTACTGTGCTCAATTGGCCTGCCAACTCTCCTGACCTGAACCCCATAGAGAATCTGTGGGATATTGTGAAGAGAAAGTTGAGAGACGCAAGACCCAACACTCTGGATGAGCTTAAGGCCGCTATTGAAGCATCCTGGGCCTCCATAACATCTCAGCAGTGTCACAGGCTGATTGCCTCCATGCCACGCCGCATTCAAGCAGTCATTTCTGCCAAAGGATTCCCGACCAAGTATTGAGTGCATAACTGAACATTATTATTTGATGGTTTTTTTGTTTGTTATTAAAAAACACTTTTATTTGATTGGATGGGTGAAATATGCTAATTTATTGAGACAGGTTTTTTGGGTTATCAGGAGTTGTATGCCAAAATCATCAGTATTAAAACAATAAAAGACCTGACAAATTTCAGTTGGTGGATAATGAATCTATAATATATGAAAGTTTAATTGTAATCATTACATTATGGTAAATAATGAAATTTAACACTATATGCTAATTTTTTGAGAAGGACCGGTACAGTATATTGAACTGCCTATTATTCAACATGACAGTGAAGGTGCTGAAGAAGCTGATGTGTCCTTACCTTGAGGATGCTTAGTTCTTTTCATTAGTACTCCTGTGCTTCTCTTCTTCATCCTTTCATAGACTGGCCAACTCAATCTGGTATTTTGGAGGGTGGGAAAACGAAATATAGAAGTAGCATAAAAATAAAACATGATTTATTGATTATCTTGTGTTTTATAAAAGTTCAAAACCATCCTCAATTGCTTTAGTGGGTGATAGTAAAGAAATTCCACCTGCAAGATCCTTGCATATCCCAAAGCAAGATATTGAGGCGCTACATAAGATTGCAGAAGGATATTGTACAAACAATAAAGACATGCCAACTAAAATATAATGTCTATGATCCCTTGGGCTCCTGAAAACGGAGGCCCCTGTCTAAGTTAGATTCATGCCTAATTAGTTAGAATCTGTACAGAAAGAGCCTCCTGAAAGGTGTTTAGTCGGTCCACCAACACCAGGAGGGGGTCCCATTTTATCCTTTGCTTTGGGCCCCCCATGTACCATTGGGGAAGAATTTAGTATATAAATACATAAAAATGAGTCACAGAAAAGTAGACGTGACATCAACATATGATATGAACGGCAATATGACAATAAATAGTCCAAGGGGTTCCTTCATTCCTCCAAGGATGATTAGCTCGCTTTCATCAACCCTTGTTAAGATCCTTAAGTTTTAAAAATCTGCATAATAGATTTTTTTGTGGGATGAGTTTCTATTGGCGCTATTTTGGGGTACATAACATTTATTGACTTATTTTTTTCTTCCTCTTCTTCCAAGAGCCATAACTTTTTTATTTCTCTATGGACATAGCCAAATGAGGACTGAGTTGTAGTTTTGAAAGACACCGTTCACTTTACCATATAAGATACTGAAAAACGGAAAACAGTGGGTTGAAATGGGGGAAAAAAAACTATTCTGCCGTTTGTTTGTTGAATTATGTTTTGGTTTTTGACAGTATTCATGTGCGGTAAAAATGACCTGGCCACATGATTCATCAGATCATGTAAAATTACATCAAAGCAAAAATGTACTTACCGTATATACTCGAGTATAAGCCAACCCAATTATAAGCCGAGGCACCTAGTTTTGCCACAAAATACTGGGTAAGCTTATAGACTCGAGTATAAGCCGTGTCCCCTCATCCCCATCCTGTTATGCAAAAAAATGTGCTGAAAAACTTGGGTTATACACGAGTATATACGGTATTTGAGAACTTTGTTAAAATAAATTGTTTTGTGTCACCTTTATCTGAAAGTCAAAATGTTATATTCTTCCATTGATAGTTGAGAGTTTTTTGCTGACTGGGCCAAATTTTTTAAATCTGACCAATGTCACTTTATGTGGTAATAATTCTGGAACGCTTCAACATATCCCATTGATTTAGACAGAGTTTTTTCCTGACACATTGTACTTTATGATTATGGTAAATTTAGGTCGATATGTTTTGTGTTTATAAAAAATATCAGGAATTTGACAACAATATAAAAAAATTGAAATTTTCAAATAATAATCCCTTTAATCAAGATAGTTATACCATAGAAAAAAATTAATAAATAACATTTCCCACATGTTTGCTTTAAATCGGCACCATTTGTAAAATGTTATTTTGTTAGCATTTTAGCAGGTTTAAAAATTTAGCAGCATTTTTTCCTTTTTCCAAGGAAATTTACAAAATTATTATTTTTAGGGACCAATCCAGGTTTGAAGTGACTTTGGGGGTCCTATATATTGGAAACCCCCAAAAGTGATATCATTTTAAAAACAGCGCCCCTCGACATATTGAAAACTGCAGTCGGGTAGTTTATTTACACTTCAGGTAATTTTCAGGAATTAATGCAAAGTAACATGACAGGAATGAAAAAGTGTATTTTTACCACCTAAATGTCGTTAAGTTCTGAACAATTTACAATACCCGCCAGACTCTAAGGCCGCTATTTGGTTGTGAATTGCCACGGCAAACATTAGGACCATGCCATCAAGATCTCAGGGTACCGATGGGGCAATTTTCTCACTAGTATAGTAACATTAAGGATATGTTCACACCAGTATTTTGTTTTTTGTTAATATTGAAAGCCACAACCTCTTGACTGTTCGGATCCATCATATTCCACACATATCAGTCACCTAAGGACCTCATGGAAGTCCCAATTGGGTCCTTTAGTTTTTCCATAATTTTTGCATACTGAAAAGTGATGCTACTTTTGCTTCGAAAGTCACAAAAAGATTTTTTTTTAAAATGAAGCAAACGTAGAAGAAAGGGAAAAGTGTAAATTTAGCATTCATGCTTTAACAAAAAAAACGTAAAAATAATACATTTATAATAATAAGGATTTAAAACAATTTTTAAATAAAATAAATGTCACTTACTGTGGTAAATACTCATGATCTTCTCACTTGCATGTTCACTTGGGTGAAGTAAAATTATCGCTGGAGAATAATCTGACTTAAGCTTTCTTACAGGATATGAAAAACCGTGAGCATGTCTTTAAGAAGCAAAGGAGTTACTCCCCAACATTAGAGGAATGCTTATTATGTCATTACAAACATGTATTCTTGCTTATTCAAAGTATTAAAGAAAATGATTCAAAGCTTCTGTCGACGGTCACCAAGGATTGTAAAGGAGGAGTCCGCTGGGTTTCTCTTTGCATCACTTCTAGGGTAAAAACAATATATAATACAGATTTCAATTAAATATGTTTTGTAGTATATAGAACAGGGGTTGAGGAACCTTTTCTCTGTCAAGGGCCATTTGGATATTTATACCATCCTTCCCACTGGGCTGGGAAATATACATCAGTGGAGACACTGGGCTGGGGCATATACATCACTGAAGACACTGGGCCGGGGATATACATCACTGGAGACACTGGGCTGTGGCATATACATCACTGAAGACATTGTGCATGGAATATACATCACTGGAAACACTGGGCTGCGGCATATACATAACTGGAGACACTGGGCTGTGGCATATACATCACTGAAGACATTGTGCATGGAATATACATCACTGGAAACACTGGGTTGCGGCATATACACCACTGGAGACACTGAGCTTGGGCATATACATCACTGGAGACACTGAGCTGGGGCATATACATCACTGGATACACTGGGCTGGGGCATATACATCACTGGAGACACTGGGGTCTGGTATATACATCACTACAAACAATGGGCTGAGAATATACATACATCACTGAAGACACACCCTGGGCTGGGCATATACATTACTAGAGGCAATGGGCTGGGGCATATGCATCACTGGAGACACTGGGCTGGGAATATACATCACTGGAGACATTGGGCTGGGAATATACATCACTGGAGACACTGGGCTGGGAATATACATCACTGGAAATTCTGGGCTGGGAATATACATCACTGGAGACACTGGGCTGGGAATATACATCACTGGAGACACTGGGCTGGGAATATACATCACTGGAGACACTGGGCTGGGAATATACATCACTGGAGACACTGGGCTGGGATTATACATCACTGGAGACACTGGGCTGGGAATATACATCACTTGAGACACTGGGCTGGGAATATACATCACTGGAAATTCTGGGCATATACGTGACAGGAGACACTGGACTGGGGCATGCACATCACTAGAAACACTGGGCTGGGGCAAACACATCCCTGGGGATACTGGAAATGGGCATATGCATCACTGGAGACACTGGGATGGCAATATACATCACTGGACACACTGGGCTGGGGGCATATACATCACTGGAGACACTGGGCTGGGGCATACACATCAGTGGAGACACTGGACTGGGGCATACACATCAGTGGAGACACTGGACTGGGGCATACACATCAGTGGAGACACTGGACTGGGGCATATGCATCACTGTAGACACTGGGCTGGGGCATACACATCACTGGAGACGCTGGAGAGGGGTATATACATAACTGAAAACACTGGGCTGGGAATATACATCAGTGGAGACACTGGGTTGGGGCATATACATCACTGTAGACACTGGGCTGGGGCATACACATCAGTGGAGACACTGGACTGGGGCATATGCATCACTGTAGACACTGGGCTGTGAATAAACATCACTGGAGACACTGGAGAGGGGCATATACATAACTGAAAACACTGGGCTGGGAATATACATCAGTGGAGACACTGGGTTGGGCATTTGCATCACTGAAAACACTGGGCTGGGAATATACATCACTGGAGACACTGGGCTGGGAATATACATCACTGGAGACACTGGGCTGGGAATATACATCACTGGAGACATTGGGCTGGGAATATACATCACTGGAAATTCTGGGCATATACGTGACAGGAGACACTGGACTGGGGCATGCACATCACTAGAGACACTGGGCTGGGGCAAACACATCCCTGGAGATACTGGAAATGGGCATATGTGTTGTGAATTCTGCTCTTGAATTCCCTCCAGTGGTTGTAGGTGGGAATGCAGTTGTCTCTGAGTCACAGACCTGGCCAGGTGTATCGGATGATTACAATTCTGACTGGGATATTTTAGTGGGCAGGATCCTTTAGCCCTTGCCAGTAGTCAATGTTGATTGTGAAGTGTTGGATCACTTTCTGGCTTCTCCTGCTCGCTGCCTATTTCAGCAAAGATAAGGGTTTGGTTTTTGTTTCTGTGGCACACTGCCAGTGTGCTTGTTTCAGTTTTATTCCTGCTCTGATTGTAGGATTCACTGGAGTTGCAGATTTACGCTCCTACATCTTTTAGTAAAGATGTAGAAAGTTTTTGTATATTCTGCTGTGGATGTTTTGAAGGGTTTTTAATACTGACCGCACAGAACTCTGTCCTATCCTGTACTATCTAGCTAGAGTGGCCTCCTGTGCTAATCCTGTTTTTCTGCCTGTGTATGTTTTTTCCTCTCCGACTCACTGCCAATATTTGTGGGGGGCTGTCTATCCTTTGGGGATTTTCTCTGAGGCAAGATAGTATTCCTATTTCCATCTTTAGGGGTATTTAGTTCTCCGGCTGTGACGAGGTGTCTAGGTGTGTTAGGTACACTCCACGGCTACTTCTAGTTGCCGTGTTAAGTTCAGGATTGCGGTCAGTACAGTAGCCACTTTCTCCAGTGAATATTCTCATGCAGCTCCTAGGTCACCGGATCATAACAGTACTACTGGCCAACAATGAATTAAATGCATCTCAGAAGAAGGGAAGGAAGCTCTTGGGCCATTTTTTTTTCTCCAGTCTGTTTTGTCTTCTCCTCCCTCTTTATCTCTGGGTGCCTGAGCCTGGTGCAAGCATGAATGTTCAGGAATTAGTTTCTCGTGTAGACCAGCTTGCTGCTAGGGTGCAAGGTATTTCTGATTATATTGTTCAAACTCCTGCGTTAGAACCGAAGATTCCTATTCCTGATTTGTTTTCTGGTGACAGGTCTAAATTTTTGAGTTTTAAAAACAACTGTAAACTGTTTTTTGACCTGAGACCTCGATCCTCTGGTGATTCCATTCAGCAGGTAAAAATCGTAATCTCCCTGCTGCGTGGCGACCCGCAGGATTGGGCGTTTTCCCTGGAATCTGGGAATCCGGCTTTGCTTAATTGTTGTGAATTCTGTTTTCGAACTCCCTCCTGTGGTCATGAATGGTACTTCGGCGAGTTCTGTCCATGGACTCCCTCTGGTGGCAGTGAGTGGAGCTGCTGCTTCTGAGGTTCCTTCCACAGGTGACGTAGTTTATTCTTTGGCTGGCTGTTCTATTTAACTCCACTCAGATCGTTACTCCATGCCAGCTGTCAATGTTCTTGTACTGGTTCAGTTCGCTCTTGGATCTTTCTGGTGACCTGTCTACTCCAGCAGAAGCTAAGTCCCTGCTAGTTATTATTTGTTCATTGTTTCCTTGTCCAGTTGGCTATCATGATTTTGCTTTGCTAGCTGGAAGCCCTGGGATGCAGAGTGGCACCTCCGCACCGTGAGTCGGTGCGGAGGTCTTTTTGCACACTCTGCGTGGTCTTTTGTAGTTTGTTGTGCTGACCGCAAAGATACCTTTCCTATCCTCAGTCTGTTTAGTAAGTCTGGCCTCCCTTTGCTGAAACCTGTTTCATTTCTGTGTTTGTGACTTTCATCTTAACTCACAGTCAATATATGTGGGGGGCTGCCTTTTCCTTTGGGGAATTTCTCTGAGGCAAGGTAGGCTTTATTTTCTATCTTTAGGGCTAGTTAGCTCTTAGGCTGTGAAGAGGCGTCTAGGTCGTGTTAGGTACGCTCCACGGCTATTTCTAGCTGTGTGATAGGATTAGGGGTTGCGGTCAGCAGAGCTCCCACTTCCCAGAGCTTGTCCTGTGTGAGTTTAACCATCAGGTCGTTCCGGGTGCTCCTAACCACCAGGTCCATAACAGTACAGCTGGCCCAAAGTATTAATGCATCTCAATAGAGGGATAAGAGAAGTTCTGAGACCATTTTTTTTTCTCTGCAGTCTTTTTTGTCTTTCTTTTCCCCTTAATCTCTGGGTGGTTCAGGACACAGGTGTAGATATGGACATTCAAGGTCTGTCCTCTTGTGTGGATCATCTCACTGCAAGGGTACAAAACATTCAAGATTTTGTGGTTCAGAATCCGATGTTAGAGCCTAGAATTCCAATTCCTGATTTGTTTTCTGGGGATAGATCTAAATTCCTGAATTTCAAAAATAATTGTAAACTGTTTCTAGCTTTGAAACCCCGCTCCTCTGGTGACCCCGTTCAACAAGTAAAAATCGTTATTTCTTTGTTGCGTGGTGACCCTCAAGACTGGGCATTTTCCCTTGCGCCAGGAGATCCTGCATTGCGTGATGTAGATGCATTTTTTCTGGGACTTGGATTGCTTTATGATAAACCAAATTCAGTGGATCAGGCAGAGAAAATCTTGCTGGCTTTGTGTCAGGGTCAGGATGAAGCGGAGGTGTACTGTCAGAAGTTTAGAAAGTGGTCTGTGCTTACTCAGTGGAATGAGTGTGCCCTGGCGGCAATTTTCAGAAAGGGTCTTTCTGAAGCCCTTAAGGATGTCATGGTGGGATTTCCCACGCCTGATGGTCTGAGTGAGTCTATGTCCTTGGCCATTCAGATCGATCGGCGCTTGCGTGAGCGCAAAGCTGTGCACCATTTGGCGGTATTCTCTGAGCATAGGCCTGAGCCTATGCAATGTGATAGGACTTTGACCAGAGCTGAACGGCAAGAACACAGACGTCGGAATGGGCTGTGTTTTTACTGTGGTGATTCCACTCATGCTATCTCCGATTGTCCTAAGCGCACTGAGCGGTTCCCTAGGTCTGCCACCATTGGTACGGTACAGTCTAAATTTCTTTTGTCCGTTACTCTGATTTGCTCTCTGTCGTCCTATTCTGTTATGGCATTTGTGGATTCAGGCGCTGCCCTGAATTTGATGGACTTGGAGTTTGCCAGGCGCTGTGGTTTTTTCTTGGAGCCCTTGCAGTATCCTATTCAATTGAGAGGAATTGATGCTACGCCTTTGGCCAAGAATAAGCCTCAGTACTGGACCCAATTGACCATGTGCATGTCTCCTGCACATCAGGAGGATATTCGCTTTTTGGTGTTGCATAATCTGCATGATGTGGTCGTTTTGGGGTTGCCATGGCTACAGGTCCATAATCCAGTATTGGATTGGAAATTTATGTCTGTGTCCGGCTGGGGTTGTCAGGGGGTACATGGTGATGTTCCATTGCTGTCAATTTTGCCTTCCACTCCTTCTGAAGTCCCTGAGTTTTTGTCAGATTACCGGGATGTATTTGAAGAGCCCAAATCCGGTGCCTTACCTCCTCATAGGGATTGCGATTGTGCTATTAATTTGATTCCTGGTAGTAAGTTTCCTAAGGGCCGACTGTTTAATTTATCTGTGCCAGAGCACGCCGCTATGCGGAGTTATATAAAGGAATCCTTGGAGAAAGGTCATATTCGCCCGTCGTCATCACCGTTGGGAGCAGGGTTCTTTTTTGTGGCCAAGAAGGATGGCTCTTTGAGACCTTATATTGATTACCGCCTTCTTAATAAGATCACAGTCAAATTTCAGTACCCTTTGCCGCTGCTGTCTGATTTGTTTGCTCGGATTAAGGGGGCTAGTTGGTTCACCAAGATAGATCGAGGGGCGTATAATCTTGTGCGAATTAAACAGGGCGATGAATGGAAAACAGCATTTAATACGCCCGAGGGCCATTTTGAGTACCTGGTTATGCCATTCGGGCTTTCTAATGCTCCATCTGTGTTTCAGTCCTTTATGCATGACATCTTCCGAGAGTACCTGGATAGATTCATGATCGTATATTTGGATGATATTTTGGTCTTTTTGGATGATTGGGAGTCTCATGTGAAGCAGGTCAGAATGGTGTTCCAGGTCCTTCGTGCGAATTCCTTGTTTGTGAAGGGGTCGAAATGTCTCTTTGGGGTTCAGAAGGTTTCATTTTTGGGTTTCATTTTTTCCCCTTCTACTATCGAGATGGACCCGGTTAAAGTTCAGGCCATTTATGATTGGACTCAGCCGACATCTGTGAAGAGCCTGGAGAAGTTCCTGGGCTTTGCTAATTTTTACCGTCGCTTCATCGCTAATTTTTCTAGTGTTGCTAAACCGTTGACTGATTTGACCAAGAAAGGTGCTGATGTGGTCAATTGGTCCTTGGCGGCTGTAGAGGCTTTTCAGGAGTTGAAGCGTCGTTTTTCTTCTGCCCCTGTGTTGTGCCAGCCAGATGTTTCGCTTCCGTTTCAGGTTGAGGTTGATGCTTCTGAGATTGGAGCAGGGGCTGTTTTGTCGCAAAGAAGTTCTGATGGCTCGGTGATTAAACCATGTGCCTTCTTTTCTAGAAAATTCTCGCCTGCTGAGCGCAATTATGATGTTGGCAATCGAGAGTTGTTGGCCATGAAGTGGGCATTCGAGGAGTGGCGATATTGGCTTGAAGGAGCCAAGCATCGCGTGGTGGTCTTGACGGATCACAAGAATTTGGCAATGAAATGACAGCGCTCCATCCAGGTGTATAGTCCAAACGAATAAGTTTATTGAGCCACTGAACAGCAACGTTTCGACCCAATGGGTCTTTGTCAAGCATACCACTAAGTGCACAGGTGCGGCTTTAAATAGTGTGTGTGTCACGCAGGGCACCAATCACCATCAAGCCGCCCTCTAACATATTTTACATATAATAAAAAATACAAAACAGACATCAAACATATACATATTAAAAGTTTCCAACCATCAATATTAGCAATATGTGTGGCAGGTCGATATAACCCTGTAGCATAAATATACAAAAGTAAACAAAGGATCTCAGGCAGTCGAATTCCGGTATCAGGATCATCATAGTAGCGTTGTCCAATCCCCAGAGATCCACATGGCTATCTGTAAACAAGGCAGAGCCAATGAGCTCCAGGCTTCCATAAGCTCCATGCCCCCTACTAGCGCCAATCACTGGTTACAGGAAATGCCCTCCGACCAATCCAAGGGCTCCTACCAGGCCCAAAGACCTCCTACGTCACTGCCAGGGAATCCCTGGCTACTATCTGAAGCCTCGCGGCGCAGCACTAAGGGGACGCACGCGCACCACCATCTGGACCAGCCCCCACACGTGACCGTGCTAGGAACCGCCCCCAAACAGAGCGCGTCATGCGCCCACCTCCAGCGGCGTCCAGAGAGACCAGAAGCGGTTGCTAAGGTGACAGAAACCGAGGAATACATAGCCGCTGTCTAGGTCTCCACAACGCAGCATTCAGGACGCACATGCGCCCAACTGTCCGGACCAACCCCCTTCACAATACTGCGCCAGGGGCCACCCGACAGAGCGCGTCATATGTCTACCTCATGCGGCGCGTGGAGCAAACCAGAGGCGATAACCATGGAAACCTGGCAACTAATAGCATAGACTTCATGGCACGAAATGGCACACAGTAAAGTAGACACATGGTTCAGGGGAGATACCGTAAAAACACAGTATATCCCCAATACAGAAATATACAAGACACTATACATATATATCAATCCAAATACCTACATGAGTCATGTCACAAATTTATACAGTAACTATATATATCAGAAAAAAAGAGAATAAGAAAAAAAACAAAACTGCCCACTACGCCACAGTCGAGAGACACAAGGAGGGGAGCCGGACGTAATCCCACATTGTACAGTTGACCGTCCATACATAACTCCAAAACGTCCCGTCCTTCTGACAGCCGACTGTAGCAGAGATTATCTAAAACAGAAACAAAAAATATCAAAACAGGGAAAAAGACACAAAATTATACCCAACCTATTCCACCTTGTTCAGACGGAGGAAACATTAAAAACAAAAAAACAATGATAATGTTCCACAAACCTAACGAACACAGGTATGTAAATTAAAATCAATATTCAGACCCTTAGGTTGCAGTGATCCCAGGGTATAAATCCACCGAAGTTCCTTTTGTTTGAGAATTTGCAACCTATTACCCCCTCTTCTCAGTAACGGGACGCTATCAATCACCCTAAACCTCAATTGGTTTACTGAGTGTCTGTTTTCCAAAAAATGTTTAGGGACTGGTAGTTCTGTTAAACCCGTTCTTATCGTGCTCTTATGTTTATTGATGCGTGACCTCACTTCCATGGTTGTTTCACCAACATAGGTGAGTCCGCACGGGCACACAATCATGTATACAACATAGCTTGAAGCACAGGTATACCTTTCTTTCAAAAAAATCTTCTTCCCGGTGTGGGGATGGTAAAAAAATTCTCCTTTCAGCATGTTGTTGCAACAAGAGCAGCCCAAACACGGAAAATTTCCGTATTTGACTGCACTTAGGGTACTCTGAATCAAATTTTTAGAAGTCCCTAGATCAGATTTGACAAGTTTATCTTTAAAGTTGCGTCCCCTTCTGAATGACATCATGGGGTATATTTCAAAATTAGGAACAGACGGAAGACCCCGCTGCAACAAAGTCCAATGTCTCCTCAAGATATTACCAATGCGATTACTCGCTGTATTGTAAGTAGACACAAAAGGAATTCGCTCACATGCTGAACTGACCCGAGTTTTATTACGAATACTCGCCCGAGAGCAGCTAGCAGCTTTATTCTTATATCTAGCTACCTCCCTCGCTGGGTATTCCCTTGAGATGAATTTCCTACACATTTCATCGAGTCTACTATCTACTCGCTCCTCGTCAGACACAATCCTCCTCACCCTCAATAGCTGACTCCAGGGGAGGGAACTCACCATTCTCCTGGGATGATTACTGTCAAAGGCTAACAGTCCATTCCTGTCCGTCTCCTTGACAAAGATGTCAGTACCCAGTTTATTGCCACATTTATACACTAATGTGTCAAGGAACTGTACCTGTGTTGTTGAGTGTGTCAGGGTAAACTGTAATTCAGGGTATATTAGATTCAGGGCCCTATGGAAGTCCTCCAACTCCTCTACGGTCCCCTCCCATACCAGAAAAATATCATCAATATATCGCCACCAGGCTCTGACGTGGCGCCAGAAGATGGAATTGTACACAAACTCATCCTCGAGCACCGCCATGTAGATGTTGGCATAAGTGGGGGCCACGTTGGACCCCATGGCGGTGCCCCTTAATTGCAAGAAAAACTCATCACCAAACAGAAAAAAATTCCGCCTGAGGATGAATTCAAGCAATGTGAGGATGAGCTGTGCACACTCGGGCCACGTCAGAGCACAATAGCATACATGAGACAGCCTCCAGTCCCCTATCATGTTCAATGGACGTGTATAAAGATACCACATCAAATGAAGCCAAGATGGTGGTCTCTGAGATGGTCAAATCATCAATATTGTCAAGGAAGTCTCCCGTATCACGAATATACGACCGTGCTGATGTTGCATACGGTCTCAACACCCGATCCAAGAAAATGGCCGTATTGTTAAAGAGGGAACCTCTCCCCGAGACGATCGGTCGTCCCGGGGAATTGTACAGGTCCTTGTGTATTTTTGGCAATACGTATATTACCGGAACTACCGGAGCTTCAATAATCAAAAATTCTGACAGCTTGTGGTCAATGAGTCCCGAAGCCAGGGAGTCACTGACCACAAGCTGTAATTCCCTTTGGAAACGAAGAGATGGATTACATGACAGTTTTTCATAAACAGCCCCATCATCTAATTGCCTCAAAATCTCTGCCCTATATTTGGTACTATCCATTATTACCACCGACCCGCCTTTATCGGCTGGTTTAATTGTTATTGAGGTATTATCAGCCAAGGCCTTCAGTGTCTTTCTTTCTGCAGATGATAAATTCTGAGCTGAAGTAGATTTAAAGTCCCTCTTCAATTTTTCAATGTCCCTATGTACAAAGTCAATGTATGACTCCACAAAATGATTTCTAGAGGGTGGTTGAAAATTGCTCTTGCAATACAAACCTACCCCTTTCAAAGTAAAACCCTTTTCAATGCTATCTTTGGTAGTACCAGGGATCTCAATCCGTTCAGGTTTCTCAGAAAAGTAGGTAGATAATCTTAATCGTCTGAAGAAGGCCTGTAAATCCACCTCCAACGCAAACCAATCGGGGCTATTCGAGGGGCAAAATGACAACCCCTTGGACAGAACCTTAATTTCAACATCAGATAGAGCAATAGATGAAATATTAACTACCAGCTCCTTACTGTCACTTAGTTGTCCTTCATGTTCCTCGTTCTCATTGCGGTGTTCCGTCCAGTCCGTTGTTCCCGCACTGTCCCTCCACTTCTTGTGCTTGCCACCTCTCCGACCGCGTCTCCGGGAGTGGTTTTGTCTATCTTCTCTTTGCCTAAAAAATGATGCTGTGTCTTCTTAGAACCCCCAGCATTAGAGTCATCTGTCGATTCCGGAGCGCTGTCATTTCATTGCCTGAGTCTTCTGTGGTCCTAGTGGGTTCCCTGGACTGGGACGAGCGCTCCGGGCTGTGAGTGCTGTCGGCCATCTTTTCTTTTTCTTGGATCACAAGAATTTGACTTATCTCGAGTCTGCCAAATGGTTGAATCCTAGACAGGCTCGATGGTCGCTGTTTTTCTCCTGTTTTGATTTTGTGGTTTCGTACCTTCCGGGCTCTAAGAATGTGAAGGCTGATGCCCTGTCAAGGAGTTTTGTGCCTGACTCTCTGGGTGTTCCTGAGCCGGTGGGTATTCTCAAAGAGGGGGTAATTTTGTCTGCCATCTCCCCTGATTTGCGGCGTGTGCTGCAGAAGTTTCAGGCTGATAGACCTGACCGTTGTCCAGCAGAGAAACTGTTTGTCCCTGATAGATGGACTAGTAGAGTTATCTCTGAGGTTCATTGTTCGGTGTTGGCGGGTCATCCTGGAATCTTTGGTACCAGAGATTTGGTGGCTAGATCCTTTTGGTGGCCTTCTTTGTCACGGGATGTGTGTTCTTTTGTGCAGTCCTGTGGGACTTGTGCTCGGGCTAAGCCCTGCTGTTCTCGTGCCAGTGGGTTGCTTTTGCCCTTGCCGGTTCCGAAGAGGCCCTGGACGCATATTTCCATGGATTTTATTTCAGATCTCCCTGTCTCTCAAAGGATGTCGGTCATTTGGGTGGTTTGTGATCGCTTCTCTAAGATGGTTCATTTGGTACCCTTGTCTAAATTGCCTTCCTCCTCTGATTTGGTGCCATTGTTTTTCCAGCATGTGGTTCGTTTGCATGGCATTCCGGAGAACATCGTCTCGGACAGAGGTTCCCAGTTTGTTTCGAGGTTTTGGCGGTCCTTTTGTGCTAAGATGGGCATTGATTTGTCTTTTTCTTCGGCTTTCCATCCTCAAATGGCCAAACCGAACGAACTAATCAGACTTTGGAGACATATCTGAGATGCTTTGTTTCTGCTGATCAGGATGATTGGGTGTCCTTCTTGCCTTTGGCTGAGTTCGCCCTTAATAATTGGGCCAGCTTGGCTACTTTGGTTTCGCCTTTTTTCTGTAATTCTGGTTTCCATCCTCATTTCTCTTCAGGGCAGGTTGAGCCTTCGGACTGTCCTGGTGTGGATACGGTGGTGGACAGGTTGCAGCAGATTTGGACTCATGTGGTGGACAATTTGACATTATCCCAGGAGAAGGCTCAACGTTTCGCTAACCGCCGGCGCTGTGTTGGTCCCCGACTTCGTGTTGGGGATTTGGTTTGGTTGTCATCTCGTCATGTTCCTATGAAGGTTTCCTCTCCTAAGTTTAAGCCTCGTTTCATTGGTCCGTATAAGATTTCTGAGGTTCTCAATCCTGTGTCATTTCGTTGCGCCCTTCCAGCTTCTTTTGCCATCCATAATGTGTTCCATAGGTCGTTATTGCGGAGATACGTGGCGCCTATGGTTCCCTCAGTTGATCCTCCTGCCCCGATGTTGGTCGAGGGGGAGTTGGAGTATGTGGTGGAGAAGATTTTGGATTCTCGTATTTCGAGACGGAAACTCCAGTACCTGGTCAAGTGGAAGGGTTATGGTCAGGAAGATAATTCCTGGGTTTTTGCCTCTGATGTTCATGCTGCCGATCTAGTTCGTGCCTTTCATTTGGCTCATCCTGATCGGCCTGGGGGCTCTGGTGAGGGTTCGGTGACCCCTCCTCAAGGGGGGGTACTGTTGTGAATTCTGTTTTCGAACTCCCTCCTGTGGTCATGAATGGTACATCGGCGAGTTCTGTCCATGGACTCCCTCTGGTGGCTGTGAGTGGAGCTGCTGCTTCTGAGGTTCCTTCCACAGGTGACGTAGTTTATTCTTTGGCTGGCTGTTCTATTTAACTCCACTCAGATCGTTACTCCATGCCAGCTGTCAATGTTCTTGTACTGGTTCAGTTCGCTCTTGGATCTTTCTGGTGACCTGTCTACTCCAGCAGAAGCTAAGTCTCTGCTAGTTATTATTTGTTCATTGTTTCCTTGTCCAGTTGGCTATCATGATTTTGCTTTGCTAGCTGGAAGCTCTGGGATGCAGAGTGGCACCTCCGCACCGTGAGTCGGTGCGGAGGTCTTTTTGCACACTCTGCGTGGTCTTTTGTAGTTTTTTGTGCTGACCGCAAAGATACCTTTCCTATCCTCAGTCTGTTTAGTAAGTCTGGCCTCCCTTTGCTGAAACCTGTTTCATTTCTGTGTTTGTGACTTTCATCTTAACTCACAGTCAATATATGTGGGGGGCTGCCTTTTCCTTTGGGGAATTTCTCTGAGGCAAGGTAGGCTTTATTTTCTATCTTTAGGGCTAGTTAGCTCTTAGGCTGTGAAGAGGCATCTAGGTCGTGTTAGGTACGCTCCATGGCTATTTCTAGTTGTGTGATAGGATTAGGGGTTGCGGTCAGCAGAGCTCCCACTTCCCAGAGCTTGTCCTGTGTGAGTTTAACCATCAGGTCGTTCCGGGTGCTCCTAACCACCAGGTCCATAACACTTAATATTGACTCCTTTTTTCAGGCTTTAGGACTATTATATGATGAACCTAATTCTGTGGATCAAGCTGAGAAAACCTTGTTAGCCCTGTCTCAGGGTCAAGAGGCGGCAGAATTGTATTGTCAGAAATTCAGAAAATGGTCTGTGTTGACTAAATGGAATAATGATGCTTTGGAGACAATTTTCAGAAGGGGGCTTTCTGAATCCGTTAAAGATGTTATGGTGGGCTCAGCGAAGTACCTCATATGTACACTCGTTAGTATCTGTTGGTGGAAGCAGAATATCTGAAACATCTGAGATTATAAAGGTTTTTGTGGACTTCTACGCGGACTTATATTCCTCCAGGGTTGATGGGTCAGCCGGAGATACAGAGATTTTTTTGGAGAGTCTGGGGTTGCCGAAATTAAGTGAGGATAGGGTGAGCTTGGATGCCCCTATCACGGAGGAGGAACTGAGTCGGGCGCTGAAGTCTATGGCCAATGGGAAGGCGCCTGGAGTTGATGGGTTGCCAGCCGAAATTTATAAAAGCTTGGGGGAAGTGTTGATTCCCAGATTAAAGTTAGTACTGGAGGAGGCTGGGTGTCAGGGGTGCCTCCCAGCATCTATGAGGGAGGCCATTATAGTGGTTATTCCGAAGGAGGATAAGGATTTGGGGAAACCCGAGTCATACCGCCCAATCTCTCTGTTAACCATCGATGTCAAGCTTTTGGCCAGGGTGTTAGCTTCCCGTCTGTCTAGTGTCATTACTAACCTTGTGCATCCGGATCAGTCTGGCTTTATGCCTGATAGATCTACAGCGGTTAATCTGCGGAGGCTGTATATGAATCTGCAGCTGAAGTCTGACAACTGTGGCCGGAGGGTTATTGCGTCCTTGGATGCCCATAAGGCGTTTGACAGTGTGGAGTGGGGATATCTCTTGCAGGTGCTGATGTGTATGGGTATTGGACCGCAGTTTGTCTCTTGGATTCAAATGCTATATTCATTACCGACAGCTAGAATCAGAGTAAATGGGGAACTTTCTCAGCCTATAAAGTTGGCCAGAGGTACGAGACAGGGATGTCCACTTTCGCCTCTTCTGTTTGCTCTGGCTGTGGAGCCCCTGGCCGCTAAGATTCGACAGTCTGACGGGGTCCCTGGGTTTAGATATGGGAGTGGGAAAAGATAGCGTTATATGCGGACGACATTTTGCTATTCCTGGCGGACCCGGATGATTCTTTGAAAGGGGCCATCGAGATCATTGAGAGATTTGTTGCCTTGTCGGGGTTGAAGATAAATTGGGATAAATCGGTCCTCTTTGATGTAGATGGGGTGGAAGAGAGTGGGAGTGAGCCATTGGGAGAGGGACCGCTTAAGGTGGTATCCCATTTTAAATACCTGGGAATATGGATCTCGATGCCAGTTACGGAGTTTTTGTGTAGGAATTTGACTCCTCTTATGGGCGTGCTTAAAGCAAAAGTGGATGCGTGAAATAAGTTACACCTATCGGTGGTAGGTAGGGTTAATCTTATTAAAATGGTTCTGATGCCCAAAATACTTTACGTCCTTCATAACGCGCCAGTTTGGATTCCACGTGGGAAATTCCGGGCAGATTAATGCTCTTTTTAGAAGCTTGATATGGGGGCGGCAATACCCACGTATTAGCCTGGAGACGCTTCAGCGACCCAAGGAAGATGGGGGTTTGGCTTTGCCCAACCCTGAGTTATATTTTCTTGCAGCCCAAAGTCAGCATTTGAAGGGCTGGGAGCGGGAGGCGTCCTCCAGTGCGGTACAACACTTGATGGAGGGGGTGACAAACCGACGCCCGGTGGTGCAGTGTTTGGAGGATGGCTCTTTGGGAGCTTTGGGGAAATTGTATCCAACTATGTTTTTGATACGTAAGCTATGGATCAGACTGCGGCAGATTCGGGGGGTTACGGGATTGACTAAATTTACACCGATATGGCTTAATAATAATTTAGTGGAGTTTGCGGCTCTGGGAGTGCTAGCCTTTTGTGCTAGGATGGGCATTGATTTTTCTTTTTCTTCTGCGTTTCATCCTCAGACAAATGGCCAGACCAAGCGAACTAATCAGACCTTGGAGACTTATTTGAGATGCTTTGTATCTGATCAGGATGATTGGGTGGCCTTCTTGCCATTGGCCGAGTTTGCCCTTAATAATCGGGCTAGTTCTGCTACCGTGGTTTCGCCTTTCTTTTGTAATTTTGGTTTTCATCCTCGTTTTTTCTTCTGGGCAGGTTGAGCCTTCTGACTGTCCTGGTGTGGATTATGTGGTGGACAGGTTGCAGCAGATTTGGGCTCATGTGGTGGACAAGTTGGTGTTGTCTCAAGAGGAGGCTCAACGTTTTGCTAATCGTCATCGGTGTGTTGGTTCCCGGCTTCGGGTTGGGGATCTGGTCTGGTTGTCTTCCCGTCATGTTCCTATGAAGGTTTCTTCTCCTAAGTTTAAGCCTCGGTTTATTGGTCCTTATAGGATTTTTGAGATTATTAATCCGGTGTCTTTTCGACTGGCGCTTCCGGCCTCTTTTGCTATCCATGATGTCTTCCATAGATCTTTGTTGCGGAAATATGTGGAGCCCGTTGTTCCCTCTGTTGATCCTCCGGCCCCTGTATTGGTTGATGGGGAGTTGGAGTATGTTGTTGAGAAGATTTTGGATTCCCGTTTTTCGAGGCGGAAGCTCCAGTACCTGATCAAATGGAAGGGTTATGGCCAGGAGGATAATTCTTGGGTTTTTGCCTCTGATGTCCATGCTGCTGATTTGGTCCGTGCCTTTCATCTGGCTCGTCCTGATCGTCCTGGGGGCCCTGGTGAGGGTTCGGTGACCCCTCCTCAAGGGGGGGGTACTGTTGTGAATTCTGCTCTTGGGTTCCCACCAGTGGTTGTAGGTGGGAATGCAGTTGTCTCTGAGTCACAGACCTGGCCAGGTGTATCGGATGATTACAATTCTGACTGGGATATTTTAGTGGGCAGGATCCTTTAGCCCTTGCCAGTAGTCAATGTTCCTTGTGAAGTGTTGGATCACTTTCTGGCTTCTCCTGCTCGCTGCCTATTTCAGCAAAGATAAGTGTTTGGTTTTTGTTTCTGTGGCACACTGCCAGTGTGCTTGTTTCAGTTTTATTCCTGCTCTGATTGTAGGATTCACTGGAGTTGCAGATTTACGCTCCTACATCTTTTAGTAAAGATGTAGGAAGTTTTTGTATATTCTGCTGTGGATGTTTTGAAGGGTTTTTAATACTGACCGCACAGAACTCTGTCCTATCCTGTACTATCTAGCTAGAGTGGCCTCCTGTGCTAATCCTGTTTTTCTGCCTGTGTGTTTTTTCCTCTCCGACTCACCGCCAATATTTGTGGGGGGCTGTCTATCCTTTGGGGATTTTCTCTGAGGCAAGATAGTATTCCTATTTCCATCTTTAGGGGTATTTAGTTCTCCGGCTGTGACGAGGTGTCTAGGTGTGTTAGATACACTCCACAGCTACTTCTAGTTGCGGTGTTAAGTTCAGGATTGCAGTCAGTACAGTGGCCACTTTCTCCAGTGAATGTTCTCATGCAGCTCCTAGGTCACCGGATCATAACACATATGCATCACTGGAGACACTGGGATGGCAATATACATCACTGGACACACTGGGCTGGGGGCATATACATCACTGGAGACACTGGGCTGGGGCATATACATCACTGGAGACACTGGGCTGGGGCATACACATCAGTGGAGACACTGGACTGGGGCATATGCATCACTGTAGACACTGGGCTGGGAATATACATCACTGGAGACACTGGAGAGGGGCATATACATAACTGAAAACACTGGGCTGGGAATATACATCAGTGGAGACACTGGGTTGGGCATTTGCATCACTGAAAACACTGGGCTGGGAATATACATCACTGGAGACACTGGGCTGGGGCATATACATCACATGCATATATATTATCACTCCTGGCTTTTGATGTCAGACTCCTTCACTATCCCGACTCACGGCTTGTCCGTGAGAAGTGATTCATCATTACACAGTTTGCCCTTCCAGTAATTGTTAGCTACTCACTAATTTAGTTTATCTACACACAGTCCAGGTGTCCTGTGATAGTAGATTTTGATTGATCTCTGTCATAACATGAGGGCATTAACTCCTTCCCGACATGCTCCATACATATACTGCTTTGCGGGAGCTGCGTTCCCGCAAAGGGAAGTATATGTACGGCGCATTGATCACGAGCACTCATACCGAGTCTGCTGTCACACTAGCAGTAATTGGTCAGTATTTTACATCAGTATTTGTAAGCCAAAACCAGGAGTGGAACAATTAGAGGAAAAGTATAATAGAAACATATGCACCACTTCTGCATTTATCACCCACTCCTGGTTTAGGCTTGCAAATACTGATGTAAAATACTGACCAAATACTGCTAGTGTGACGGCAGCCTGAGCGCCGCGTCAGTCAGGTGCGGGTGTCTGCTTTATGTGCTAGCACAGATTGCGGGCATTTAATCCCTCTGATGCCGCTGTCAATAGTGACAGCAACATCGAGGAGCTTTGTGCAGGGAGGGGGCTCCCTGTGTGCTCCCATCGGAACAACTTAAAATTCCCAAAGGGGTATAATTTCCAAAATGGGGTCACTTGAGGGGAGGATTCTGCTTTTCTAGCATTTAGGGGCTCTGTATATGAATTTGGGGCTAACACGATTTTGATGGTACAAATGTATTTTTTCTTCACTGCCCAATAGTGTAAAATTTTGTGACACACCTGTAATGTCAATATGATCATTGCACTCCTAGATGAATTCACTGAGAGGTTTAGTTTGTAAAATGAGTTCCCCTATGGGGGGTTCCGCTGTTCTTGCACCTCAGGGGCTCTGCCAATGTGACATGGCACCCTCAAACCAGTGTAGCAAAATCTGCTCTGTAATATGATGTTAGTTCCCTTCTGAGCTTTGCACTGTTCCTGAAAAGTAGTTTTCGACCACACATGGGGTATCGGTGAACTCGGGAGAAATTGCACAATTTTTTGGGTCCAATTTTTTCTTCTGCTATCCTTGTAAAAATATAAAATTTGGAGGCTAAAAAAACATGTGGGAAAAATTTGATTTTTTTTTTATTTTCAAGGCTCAACACTATAAACTTCTGTGAAGCACCTTGGGTTTCAAAGTGCTCACCACACATCTAGATAAGTTCCCTGATGGGTTTAGTTTCCAAAAAGGTGTCACTTGTGGGAGATTTCCACTGTTTAGGCACATCAGCGGCCCCACAAATGCAACATGGCATCCGCTAATTAATCCAGCAAATTTTACATTCAAAAAGTCAAATGGGGCTTCTTCCCTTCTGAGCCCTGCTGTGCGCCCAAACAGTGGTTTCCGCCACATATGAGATAACGTATACATTATCGATGGTGTGGGAAGCTACTCTGGCACCTTCCGTGGCTGTGCTCACGTCACTATATATACTTACATATGAGGTAACGGCATGATCAGGAGAAATTGCATGGTGCAATTTCTCCAGTTAGTCTTATGAAAGTAAAAAAAAAAATGGGTCTAAAGGTAAAAAAGTTAAATGTTTATTTTTTTCCTTCCACATTCCAACTGATGGATTAATAAACTTCTTGAATGTGGTTTCGAGTACCTTGAAAGGTGCAGTTTTTAGAATTGTGTCACTTTTGGGTATTTTCTGTCATATAGCACCCCAAAGTCACTTCAAATGTGATGTGGTCCCTAAAAAATGTTTTTGTAAATTTTGCTGTAAAAATTAGAAATCGCTGTTCAACTTTTAACCCTTATAACTTTCTAACCAAAAAAATGATGTTTCAAAATTGTGCTGATGTAAAGTAGACATGTGGCTAATGACATTTATTAACTATTTTGTGTGACACGACTCTCTGATTTAGGCCGGGGTCACACTAGCGAGTGCCATGCGAGAAACAAGCGCCTCAATACCCAGCAGTGCCACCACCACTCGGGCCGGAATGTGTGGTTGCATGTATTTCTATGCAGCTGAACACTCCGGTCCCGAGTGCCGACGGCAGTGTCGGGTATTGAGGCGAGAGACTCGCGCGAGTTTCTCCCATTGCACTTGCAAGTGTGACCCCAGCCTTAATCAGAGAGTCATTTTTCACATCATAGTCATATCAAAGAATTTTTAACACTTTCATGAAGTATATAAAAAAAACAATCTCAGAATCAGTGGGATCCATTGAAGTGTTCCAGAGTTATGATCTCATAAAAAGACAATGTTCATTCAGAATTGAAAAAATTGGCCAGGAAGGTGAAAACAGGCTTTGGGGTGAAGGGGTTAAAGATTAATTCCCATCATTGAAAGTTATTAAAGCTGCACTGAAAAATAATCAGAAATGCATGCACCGGCGAAATCTTGAGTGACAGGTTCTGCCTGTGTGTGCATCTAGGGAGGAACCTGCCAGTCAATGGCGGAAATTATTTTATCATGTGATGCACTGCAAAGCGGAAAAAAATCCAAGTAGAGCAAAATTGCAAAAAAAAATTGAAATTCCATAATTGTTTTTTAGGTTCTTCATTTACCATGTTCACTATGCAGTAAAAGAAATGACCAGGCAATATGATTTTCCAGGTCAGTACCAGTATGCAGGTACCACTTTAATTTAAGTGGTGAAAAACAAAATTTGGTGGTGTAAACATTTTCCGTCACCCGTAACCAGAGCTGTGGAGTCGTAAGCCAAAGTTCGACTCGGACTCCTCAATTTCCCTGACTTCCGAATCTACAGCACTGCCTCATTACTGAGCATGTACATAAAGTGCACCGCAGATTTATCTCAACTAAAAGCCTAGATCCTTAGATCAGGAATAGAACAGACATTAATAGGACATTTTATAACTTTCCTAAATTATTAAGAAAACATTTACAGCACATTGTGCATTGCACTACTGTACCCAATTCCCTCATCCCTATCCTGGTATGCATGGCCCTCATCCCTATCCTGGTATGCATGGCCCTCATCCCTATCCTGGTATGCATGGCCCTCATCCCTATCCTGGTATACATGGCCCTCATCCCTATCCTGGTATACATGGCCTCCTCATCCCTATCCTGGTATACATGGCCTCCTCATCCCTATCCTGGTATACATGGCCTCCTCATCCCTATCCTGGTATGCATGGCCTCCTCATCCCTATCCTGGTATACATGGCCTCCTCATCCCTATCCTGGTATGCATGGCCTCCTCATCCCTATCCTGGTATGCATGGTCCCCTCATCCCTATCCTGGTATGCATGGCCCTCATCCCTATCCTGGTATACATGGCCCTCATCCCTATCCTGGTATACATGGCCTCCTCATCCCTATCCTGGTATACATGGCCTCCTCATCCCTATCCTGGTATACATGGCCTCCTCATCCCTATCCTGGTATACATGACCCCCTCATCTCTATCCTGGTATGCATGGCCTCCTCATCCTTATCCTGGTATGCATGGCCCCCATCATCTCTATCCTGGTATGCATGACCCCCTCATCTCTATCCTGGTATGCATGGCCTCCTCATCCCTATCCTGGTATACATGACCCCCTCATCTCTATCCTGGTATACATGGCCTCCTCCTCCCTATCCTGGTATACATGACCCCCTCAACTCTATCCTGGTATGCATGGCCTCCTCATCCCTATCCTGGTATGCATGGCCCTCATCCCCATCCTGGTATGCATGGCCTCCTCATCCCTATCCTGGTATGCATGGCCTCCTCATCCCCATCCTGGTATGCATGGCCTCCTCATCCCTATCCTGGTATGCATGGCCCTCATCCCTATCCTGGTATACATGGCCTCCTCATCCCTATCCTGGTATGCATGGCCTCCTCATCCCTATCCTGGTATGCATGTCCCTCATCCCTATCCTGGTATACATGGCCTCCTCATCCCTATCCTGGTATACATGGCCCCCTCATCCCTATCCTGGTATACATGGCTCCTCATCCCTATCCTGGTATGCATGGCCCTCATCCCTATCCTGGTATGCATGGCCTCCTCATACCTATCCTGGTATGCACGGCCATCATCCCCATCCTGGTATGTATGGCCACATCCTTATTCTGGTATGATTGGCCCCATTTTTATTCTGATATGATTGATTGACCCCATCCCGTTCCTGGTATGATTGATTGGCCTCATCCTTTTACTGGTATGATTGATTGGCCCCATCCAGTACCTGGTATGATTGATTGGCCCCATCCCATTCCTGATATACACGGCCCCATCCACTTCCTGGTATGATTGATTGGCCCCATCTTGTTCTTGGTATGATTGATTGGCCCCATCCCGTTACTGGTATGATTGATTGGCCTCATCCAGTACCTGGTATGATTGATTGGCCCCATCCCATTCCCGATATACATGGCCCCATCCAGTTGCTGGTATGATTGATTGGCCCCATCCTGTTCCTGGTATGATTGATTGGCCCCATCCAGTTCCTGGTATGATTGATTGGCCCAATCCTGTCCCTGGTATGATTGATTGGCCCCATCCAGTACCTGGTATGATTGATTGGACCCATCCCGTTCCTGGTATACATGGCCCCATCCAGTTCCTGGTATGATTGATTGGCCCCATCCAGTTCCAGCTATGATTGATTGGCCCCATCCAGTTTGATTGATTGGCCCCATCCCCTTGCTGGTATGATTGGCCCCATCCCAGTCCTGGTATCCATGGCCCCATCAGAAAAGATTAAAAAAATCAAACCTTTAGGCTATGTGTCCACGTTGCAGAAATGCTGCGGAAATGTCCGCAGCATTTCATCAACTCCCTGCCACGGGTAAAATACATGCGGAATTTGCATGCGTTTCCCGCAAAACACAAGCGTTTTTAGCTTGCAGAATGCTTGCGCTTTTCCAAGCGATTTGAAGCATCGCTTGGAAAAGTGATTCGACATGTTGGTCACACTTCTCAAGTGAGTCACTCCCCAGGGCCGTGGGGTACCCGGTACCGGAGTTCACAGGGGGATGTCACGGTGGCGACCCGGTCCGTGGCCCTGGGTGCCCATGTAAAAGGGGATAATTGAATATAGTTTATGTTCGTGACGCCACCTGTGGTATTCGGTCAGTGGGGACCGACGCTGCTTTAAGGGGTCCTCTGGGGTGATGTTATGGCAGCTAGATGGTATAACTTCCCACAGGTGAAGTGTATCCCCAGGGCTCCCAGTGTGTAGATGGAAGATAGTGAATGGCCCATTAAAGAACAAGGACACAGGTTTGCAGACTCTTTACCTGGTTTACTGAAGACTTCAGGCAGCCACAGTCCAGGGCACCAGATCACAGGGCAGGCAGGGTCCGGCCAGCATGGAAGCGAGTCCAGTGTCCCCTTTACAGGTGGAGTTAAAAGCCTTCATCTAGCGCGGTGGTGTTGTAGTCCCTTACTGCCTATGGCTTCAGATAAGGTCCTCACAGTTCTTCTCTCTGTCCCCCATATAGGATAGGACAATACCTGCATGACAGGTAACTCAAGCCTTTTTACAGGGACTCTATCACACCCCGGGCTCTATGTGTTACTGTGTCTCAGGTGTGTGTGGCGGACAAGTAACTTGCAGTTCAGCTGTCCTGCCAGTCTCTGCTGTAAGTCGTAGAGTCCCTTACAACCTCGGTGTTCCGGCTACCGGTTATCTGCGCTTCAGAAGGAGGCAGCCTGCTCGTAGCTGGTCTCCCCTGATGTTACTCTCCTGTGCTTCGCTCTCCTTCACGCTCACTGAACAATGTCCTTTCCTGCTTTATATCGCTTTCTTTACGAGCTGTAGTGCTTCAGACTAAACGGCCCCTGATACGTTCTTACTGCCTCAGACTGCTCCAGTCTGCTTCCCGGCACTTCCTCACTAACTTTCCCTCCAAAAACCACAATATATATGCATATGCAGGGGAGTCACCTAGAAAATAGGATCAAAAGCTCCCCCTTGTAGCCTGGAGTGTGCAGATGTTGTGTGTATTGTGGTTACCTGATGAGAGTTATCCTTCATCGCTTCCATCACTCTCCCCTTGAGGAAAGCAATGCTACTGTGACGACCAGGACCCTGGGGCGCCACACAAGCATAGTGCAGCAGCAATAGTAAAATATAGAATGTTAAAAAAAAATAAAAATAAAAAAACAATATGGTTATTCTCACCTTCCGACGACCCCCGATCTCCTCAGCGGCGCTCCCGGTTCCTTCCGTTCCCAGGGATGCTTTGTGCGAAGGACCTTTGTGATGTCATGGTCACGTGACCGTGACGTCATCTCAGGTGATTCGCGCAATGCATCCTTGGGAACGGAAGCCGCCGCGTGCACCGCTGAGAGCCGGGAGGACTCCGGGGGCCATTGGAAGGTAAGTATAACCCTATTTTTTATTTTAATTCTATTTTTTTACAGGAATATTGTACCCAGGGCCTGAAGGAGAGTCTCCTCTCCTCCAGACTGGGTACTAGCCACACATGAAGCGCGGCATAGCCACATGCATAAAGTGAGTGTTTCAATGCAATTTCAATGCAATTCCGCAGAAATAATGAACATGCTGCAGATTTTACCACTATGCGATTCCGCAGCGAGAAAATCCGCAGCATGGGCACAGCAACTGCAGAATCCCATAGGACTGCATGGGAATGCATTTTTACCCCTTAAGGGTGGTTTGCACGTTAATGACCGGGCCAATTTTTAAAATTCTGACCACTGTCCCTTTATGAGGTTATAACTCTGGAACGCTTCAACGGATCCTGGTGATTCTGACACTGTTTTCTCGTGACATATTGTACTTCATGATAGTGGTAAAATTTATTTGATAGTACCTGCGTTTATTTGTGAAAAAAATAAAAATTTGGCGAAAATTTCGCAATTTTCCAGCTTTGAATTTTTATGCCCTTAAATCACAGAGATATGTCACACAAAATACTTAAGAAGCAACATTTCCCACATGTTTACTTTACATCACCACAATTTTGGAACCAAAATATTTTTTTTTAGGGAGTTATAAGGGTTAAAAATTGACCAGCAATTTCTCATTTTTACAACACCATTTTTTTAGGGACCACATCACAATTGAAGTCACTTTGAGGGGTCTATATGATAGAAAATAACCAAGTGTGACACCATTCTAATAACTGCACCCCTCGAGGTGCTCAAAACCACATTCAAGAAGTTTATTAACCCTTCAGGTGTTTCACAGGAATTTTTGGAATGTTTAAAAAAAATGAACATTTACCGGTAACTTTTTTTTCACCAAAAATGTAATTCAGCTCCAATTTGTTATATTTTACCAAGGGTAACTTGAGGAAATGGACCCCAAAAGTTGTTGTACAATTTGTCCTGAGTACGCCGATACCCTATATGAGGGGGTAAACCACTGTTTGGGCGCATGGCAGAGCTCGGTAGGGAAGGAGCGCCATTTGACTTTTCAATGCAAAATTGACTGGAATTGAGATGGGACGCCATGTTGCGTTTGGAGAGCCACTGATGTGCCTAAACATTGAAACCCCCCACAAATGACACCATTTTGGAAAGTAGACCCCATAAGGAACTTATCTAGATGTGTGGTGAGCACTCTGACCCACCAATTGCTTCACAGAACTTTATAATGAGGAACGTAAAAAGAAAAAATCATATTTTTTCCCAAAAATGATTTTTTGCCCCAAAATTTGTATTTTCCCAAGGGTAAAAGAAGAAATTGAACCCCAAAAGTTGTTGTACAATTTGTCCTGAGTACGCTGATACCCCATATGTGGGGGTAAACCACTGTTTGGGCGCATGGCAGAGCTCGAAAAGGAAGGAGCGCCGTTTGACTTTTCAATGCAACAGTGACAGGAATTGAGATGGGACGCCATGTTGCGTTTGGAGAGCAACTGATGTGCCTAAACATTGAAACCCCCCACAAATGACACCATTTTGGAAAGTAGACCCCCTAAGGAACTTATCTAGATGTGTTGTGAGAGCTTTGAAACCCCAAGTAACATACATAGTAACATAGTAACATAGTTAGTAAGGCCGAAAAAAGACATTTGTCCATCCAGTTCAGCCTATATTCCATCATAATAAATCCCCAGATCTACGTCCTTCTACAGAACCTAATAATTGTATGATACAATATTGTTCTGCTCCAGGAAGACATCCAGGCCTCTCTTGAACCCCTCGACTGAGTTCGCCATCACCACCTCCTCAGGCAAGCAATTCCAGATTCTCACTGCCCTAACAGTAAAGAATCCTCTTCTATGTTGGTGGAAAAACCTTCTCTCCTCCAGACGCAAAGAATGCCCCCTTGTGCCCGTCACCTTCCTTGGTATAAACAGATCCTCAGCGAGATATTTGTATTGTCCCCTTATATACTTATACATGGTTATTAGATCGCCCCTCAGTCGTCTTTTTTCTAGACTAAATAATCCTAATTTCGCTAATCTATCTGGGTATTGTAGTTCTCCCATCCCCTTTATTAATTTTGTTGCCCTCCTTTGTACTCTCTCTAGTTCCATTATATCCTTCCTGAGCACCGGTGCCCAAAACTGGACACAGTACTCCATGTGCGGTCTACAGTTTATAACACAGAGCAGTGAAAATAAAAATTATTTTTTTTTCCACAAAAATTATTTTTTAGCCCCCTTGTATTTCCAAAGGGTTACAGGAGAAATTGGACCCCAAAAGTTGTTGTCCAATTTGTCCTGAGTACGCTGATACCCCATATGTGGGGGGAACCACCGTTTGAGTGCATGGCAGAGCTCGGCAGGGAAGGAGCGCCGTTTGGAATGCAAACTTAGATGGAATGGTCTGCAGGCGTCACATTGCGTTTGCAGAGTTCCTAATGTACCTAAATAGTAGAAACCCCCCACAAGTGACCCCATATTGAAAACTAGACCCCCCCAAGGAACTTATCTAGATGTGTTGTGAGAAGTTTGAACCACTAAGTGTTTCACTACAGTTTATAACGCAGAGCCGTGAAAATGAAAAATCATTTTTTTCCCACAAAAATGTTTTTTTAGCCCCCCAAATTTTTATTTCCCCAAGGGTGACAAGAGAAATTGAACCCCAAAAGTTGTTGTCCAGTTTGTCCTGAGTACGCTAATACCCCATATGTTGGGATAAACCCCTGTTTGGGCACATGGGAGAGCTCGGAAGGGAAGGAGCACTGTTTTACTTTTTCAACACAGAATTGGCTGGAATTGAGATCAGACGACATGTCGCGTTTGGAGAGCCCCTGATGTGCCTGAACAGTGGAAACTCCCCAATTCTACCTGAAACCCTATCCCCAACCACACCCCTAACCCCAACCACACCCCTAACCCCAAAACACTCCTAACTCCGACACACCCCTAACCCTAATCCCAACCATAACCACACCCCTAACCCTGACACACCCCTAACCCTAATCCCAAACTGTAAATGTAATGCAAACCCTAACTTTAGCCCCAACCCTAACTGTAGCCCTAACCTTAACTTTAGCCCCAACCCTAAATGTAGCCCGAACCCTAACCCCAACCCTAGCCCCAACCTTAACCCTAACGGGAAAGTGGAAATAAATACATTTTTTTAATTTTATTATTTTTCCCTAACTAAGGGGGTCATGAAGGGGGATTTGATTTACTTTTTTAGCGGGTATTTTGGCGGATTTTTATGATTGGCAGCTGTCACACACTAAGACGCTGTTTATTGCAAAAAATAGTTTTTGCGTCTCCACATTTTGAGAGCTATAATTTTTCCATATTTTGGTCTATAGAGTCATGTGAGGTCTTGTTTTTTGTGGGACGAGTTGACGTTTTTATTGGTAACATTTTCAGGCATGTGACATTTTTTGATCGCTTTTTATTCCGATTTTTGTGAGGCAGAATGACCAAAAATCAGCTATTCATGAATTTCTTTTGTGAGGGGGGGGGGATGCCGTTTATACCGTTCCACATTTGGTAAAATTGATAAGGCTAGGATCACATTGCATTAGGGCAATCCGTTTAGCGCATAGCGCTAGCGAATTGCGCTAACGCAATGTCTTCATAGGGATTGCGTTTGCCAATCCCGCTAGCGCAGATCCTCGATCTGCGCTAGCGAGGAACGGACCTCGGACGCTGCAAGCAGCGTCCGAGGTCTATCACAAAATAACGGCACATCGCTAGCGCGTGCCAAAAATGGCATGCGCTAGCGATTGGCATGCGCTAGCGATGCGCTACAGATAAAAATCACATTGCTGTCAATGGGTGCGCTAAGGGACCCGTTGCATGGCGTTAATTGCGACAATTTCGTCGTGCAACGCAGTCCGTTAGCGTTAACCCATTAACCCCTTCCCGACCTTTGACGCATACGCTGCGTCATGAAAGTCGGTGCCATTCCGACCCATGACGCAGCATATGCGTCATGGAAAAATCGCGTCCCTGCAGATCGGGTGAAAGGGTTAACTCCCATTTCACCCGATCTGCAGGGACAGGGGGAGTGGTAGTTTAGCCCAGGGGGGGTGGCTTCACCCCCTCGTGGCTACGATCGCTCTGATTGGCTGTTGAAAGTGAAACTGCCAATCAGAGCGATTTGTAATATTTCACCTAAAAAAATGGTGAAATATTACAATCCAGCCATGGCCGATGCTGCAATATCATCGGCCATGGCTGGACACACTAATGTGCACCCACCCCACCCCTCCGATCGCCCCCCCAGCCCCCCGATCTGTGGTCCGCTCCCCTCGGTCCTGTGCTCCGCTCCCCCGTCCTCCTGCCCGCTCCCCCCGTGCTCCAATCACACCACCCGTGCTCCAATCAAACCCCCCCGCACTCCGATCCCACCCCCCGCACAGCGATCCCCCCCCACACAGTGATCCCCCCCCCTGTGCTCCGATCCACCCGCCCGCACAGCGATCCCCCACTCCGTGCTCCAATCCACCCCCCCGTGTTCCGATCCACTCCCCCGTGCTCCGACGCCCCCCCCCCCCCCGTGCCCTGATCTCCCCCCCCTTATACTTACCTGGCCTCCCGGGGACCGTCCGTCTTCTTTCCTGGGCGCCGCCATCTTCCAAAATGGCGGGCGCATGTGTAGTGCGCCCGCCGAATCTGCCGAATCTATCTCAGTGATCAAAATAAAAAAAAGTAAATGACCCCCCCCCCCCCCTTTGTCACCCGCATAGGTAGGAACAATAAAAAAAATATTTTTTTTTCCCCACTAAGGTTGGGGTAAGAACTAGGGTTAGGGGTAGGGGTAGGGTTAGGGGTAGGGTTAGGGGTAGGGTTAGGGGTAGGGGTAGGGTTAGGGTTTCGGTATGTGCACACGTATTCTGGTCCTCTGCGGATTTTTCCGCTGCGGATTTGATAAATCCGCAGTGCTAAACCGCTGCGTATTTATGGCGGATTTACCGCGTTTTTTCTGCGCATTTCAATGCGGTTTTACAACAGCGATTTTCTATTTGAGCAGTTGTAAAACCGCTGCGGAATCCACAGAAAGAAGTGACATGCTGCGAAATGTAAACCGCTGCGTTTCCGTGCAGTTTTTCTGCAGCATGTGTACAGCGATTTTTGTTTCCCCTAGGTTTGCATTGAACTGTAAACTCATGGGAAACTGCTGCGGATCCGCAGCGTTTTCCGCAGCGTGTGCACATACCTTTAGAATTAGGCTATGTGCACACGGTGTGGATTGGCCGCTGCGGATCCGCAGCAGTGTTCCATCAGGTTTACAGTACCATGTAAACATATGGAAAGCCAAATCCGCTGTGCCCATGGTGCGGAAAATACCGCGAAGGGAACGCTGCGTTGTATTTTCCGCAGCATGTCAATTCTTTGTGCGGATTCCGCAGCGTTTTACACCTGTTCCTCAATAGGAATCCGCAGGTGAAATCCGGACAAAAAACACTGGAAATCCACGGTAAATCCGCAGGTAAAACGCAGTGCCTTTTTACCGTGGATTAAAATGGTGCTGAAAAATCTCATACGAATCCGCAACGTGGGCACATAGCCTTAGGGCTAGGGTTGGGTTGGAATTAGGGTTGTGGTTAGGGTTAGGGGTGTGTTGGGGTTACGGGTGTGTTGGGGTTAGGGTTGTGATTAGGGTTATGGCTACAGTTGGGAAAGAAAACGTATTTATTATTTTCACGGCTCTGCGTTGTAAACGTCTGTGAAGCACTTGGGGGTTCAAAGTGCTCACCACATATCTAGATAAGTTCCTTGGGGGGTCTAGTTTCCAAAATGGGGTCACTTGTGGGGGGTTTCTACTGTTTAGGCACACCAGGGGCTCTGCAAACGCAACGTGACGTCCGCAGACCATTCCATCAAAGTCTGCATTTCAAAAGTCACTACTTCCCTTCTGAGCCCCGACGTGTGCCCAAACAGTGGTTTACCCCCACACATGGGGTATCAGCGTACTCAGGAGAAAATGGACAGCAACTTTTGGGGTCCAATTTCTCCTGTAACCCTTGGGAAAATAAAAAATTCTGGGCTAAAAAATTATTTTTGAGGAAAGAAAACGTATTTATTATTTTCACGGCTCTGTGTTATAAACTTCTGTAAAGCACTTGGGGGTTGAAAGTGCTCACCACATATCTAGATAAGTTCCTTTGGGGGTCTAGTTTCCAAAATGGGGTCACTTGTGTGGGGTTTCTACTGTTTAGGCACACCAGGGGCTCTGCAAACGCAACGTGACGCCCGCAGACCATTCCATCAAAGTCTGCATTTCAAAAGTCACTACTTCCCTTCTGAGCCCCGACGTGTGCCCAAACAGTGGTTTACCCCCACACATGGGGTATCAGCGTACTCAGGAGAAACTGGACAACAACTTTTGGGGTCCAATTTCTCCTGTAACATTTGGTAAAATAAAAAATTCTGGGCTAAAAAATTATTTTTGAGGAAAGAAAATGTATTTATTATTTTCACTGCTCTGTGTTATGAACTTCTGTGAAGCACTTGGGGGTTCAAAGTGCTCACCTCACATCTAGATAAGTTCCTTTCGGGGTCTAGTTTCCAAAATGGGGTCACTTGTGGTGGATTTCTACTGTTTATCCACATCAGGGGCTCTGCAAACGCAACGTGACGCCCGCAGAGCATTCCATCAAAGTCTGCATTTCAAAACGTCACTACTTCACTTCCGAGCCCCGGCATGTGCCTAAACAGTGGTTTACCCCCACATATTGGGTATCAGCGTACTCAGGAGAAACTGGACAACAACTTTTGGGGTCAAATTTCTCCTGTTACCCTTGGGAAAATAAAAAATTGCGGGCTAAAAAATCATTTTTGAGAAAAGAATTTTTTATTTTTATTTTCATGGCTCTGCGTTATAAACTTCTGTGAAGCACTTGAGGGTTCAAAGTGCTCACCACACATCTAGATTAGTTCCTTTGGGGGTCTAGTTTCCAAAATGGGGTCATTTGTGGGGGATCTCCAATGTTTAGGCACACAGGGGCTCTCCAAACGCGACATGGTGTCCGCTAATGATTGGAGCTAATTTTCCATTTAAAAAGCCAAATGGCGTGCCTTCCCTTCTGAGCCCTGCCGTGCGCCCAAACAGTGGTTTACCCCCACATATGGGGTATCTGCGTACTCAGGACAAACTGGACAACAACATTTGTGGTCCAATTTCTCCTATTACCATTGGCAAAATAGGAAATTCCAGGCTAAAAAATCATTTTTGAGAAAAGAAAAATTATTTTTTATTTTCATGGCCCTGCATTATAAACTTCTGTGAAGCACCTGGGGGTTTAAAGTGCTCAGTACTAGATAAGTTCCTTGGGGGGTCTAGTTTCCAAAATGGGGTCACTTGTGGGGGAGCTCCATTGCATAGGCACACAGGGGCTCTCCAAATGCGACATGGTGTCCGCTAACAAATGGAGCTAATTTTCCATTCAAAAAGTCAAAAGGCGCGCCTTCCCTTCTGAGCCCTGCCGTGTGCCCAAACAGTGGTTTACCCCCACATATGAGGTATCGGCGTACTCGGGAGAAATTGCTCAACAAATTTTAGGATCCATTTTATCCTATTGCCCATGTGAAAATGAAAAAATTGAGGCGAAAAGAAATTTTTTGTGAAAAAAAAGTACTTTTTCATTTTTACGGATCAATTTGTGAAGCACCTGAGGGTTTAAAGTGCTCACTAGGCATCTAGATAAGTTCCTTGGGGGGTCCAGTTTCCAAAATGGGGTCACTTGTTGGGGAGCTCCAATGTTTAAGCACACAGGGTCTCTCCAAACGCGACATGGTGTCCGCTAACGATGAAGATAATTTTTCATTCAAAAAGTCAAATGGCGCTCCTTCCCTTCCGAGCCTTACCATGTGCCCAAACAGTGGTTTACCCCCACATGTGAGATATCGGTGTGCTCAGGAGAAATTGCCAAACAAATTTTAGGATCCATTTTATCCTGTTGTCCATGTGAAAATGAAAAAATTGAGGCTAAAAGAATTTTTTTTGTGAAAAAATAGTACTTTTTCATTTTTACGGATCAATTTGTGAAGCAGCTGGGGGTTTAAAGGGCTCACTATGCATCTAGATAAGTTCCTTGGGGCGTCTAGTTTCCAAAATGGGGTCACTTGTGGGGGAGCTCCAATTTTTAGGCACACGGGGGCTCTCCAAACTTGACATGGTGTCCGCTAAAGAGTGCAGCCAATTTTTCATTCAAAAAGTCAAATGGCGCTCCTTCCCTTCCAAGCCCTGCCGTGCGCCCAAACAGTGGTTTACCCCCACATATGAGGTATCAGCGTACTCAGGACAAATTGGACAACAACTTTCGTGGTTCAGTTTCTCCTTTTACCATTGGGAAAATACAAAAATTGTTGCTGAAAAATCATTTTTGTGACTAAAAAGTTAAATGTTCATTTTTTCCTTCCATGTTGCTTCTGCTGCTGTGAAGCACCTGAAGGGTTAATAAACTTCTTGAATGTGGTTTTGAGTACCTTGAGGGGTGCAGTTTTTAGAATGGTGTCACTTTTGGGTATTTTCAGCCATATAGACCCCTCAAACTGACTTCAAATGTGAGGTGGTCCCTAAAAAAAATGGTTTTGTAAATTTCGTTGTAAAAATGAGAAATCGCTGGTCAAATTTTAACCCTTATAACTTCATAGCAAAAAAAAATTTTGTTTCCAAAATTGTGCTGATGTAAAGTAGACGTGTGGGAAATGTTATTTATTAACTATTTTGTGTCACATACCTCTCTGGTTTAACAGAATAAAAATTCAAAATGTGAAAATTGCGAAATTTTCAAAATTTTCTCCAAATTTCCGTTTTTATCACAAATAAACACAGAATTTATTGACCTAAATTTACCACTAACATGAAGCCCAATATGTCACGAAAAAACAGTCTCAGAACCGCTAGGATCCATTGAAGCGTTCCTGAGTTATTACCTCATAAAGGGACACTGGTCAGAATTGCAAAAAACGGCAAGGTCTTTAAGGTCAAAATAGGCTGGGTCATGAAGGGGTTAACGCAATGTGAACCTAGCCTAAAGCAGTTTTATTCTTCGGGTCAGTACGATTACAGCGTTGCCTCATTTATATATTTTTTTTATGTTTTGGCGCTTTTATACGATAAAAACAATTTTATAGAAAAAATAATTATTTTTGTATCGCTTTATTCTGAGGACTGTAACTTTTATATTTTTTCGCTGATGATGCTGTATGGTTTTTTGCGGGACAAGATGACGTTTTCAGCGGTACCATGGTTATTTATATCCGTCTTTTTGATCGCGTGTTATTCCACTTTTTGTTCGGCGGTATGATAATAAACTGTTGTTTTTTGTCTCGCCTTTTTTTTTTTTTTACGACATTCACTGAAGGGGTTAACTAGCGGGACAGTTTTATAGGTGGGGTCGTTACGGAAGCGGCGATACTAAATATGTGTACTTTTATTGTTTTTTTATTATTTAGATAAAGAAGCTGCTTTATGCTTGTAGGCAGCGCAGGGCACATGGAACGTTTTTCTGTGTTTTTTTTTTTTAGCATGGAGAAAAATGCGTTTTTACAGTAGCAGCAAAATGAGCTACAGTAAGGCTGTGTGCACACGTTGCAGATTTCTCGCGTTTTTCGCTATAAAAACGCATACATTATGCATCCCATCATTTAGAATGCATTTCGCAATTTTTGTGCACATGATGCGCTTTTTTCCGCGAAAAAAAAAACCGCATTGCGGTAAAAAATGCAGCATGTTCATTAATTTTGCGTATTTTTTGGTGGATTTCCCACTATATTATTGCATTGGGAACCTCCGGAAAAATCCGCAAAAAACGCGAGATTTTCATGATTTTAGAGTTGTAGCCCTTGTGGTAACACGACGCCATTACTTTTTTTTTTTTATTTTTTTAGGAAAACCACTTTTTACCTCAGCAAATTGTGACTGCCTAATAACACCAACTCTCCTCCACTCTTTAGTCACACTGCGTCATGAAGGTCCCTGCCGCCTGTTAAGTGAAAAATATAGATTTTTTCCTCTCAGGAAAATGACGAAAACCGTAAAAACCCCGTTTTCCTCCGTGATGAATCATCCGGTCATCTTTTACCTCAGCGCCCTCCCTTTCCCGCCTCCTCAGCTTCGCTCCGCCCCCTACACGTCACATCGCACTACAGCCACAAGCGCAGAGCGCGATCTGGAGCGAAGCGCCCGACCACTCCCATTGGTTGCTCTATCCATAGCGTGAGCTCTGCTCACCTTAGCGACGGTTTACCATTGGCTGGTAAAGTATTGGGCGGTGCTCAGGACCTTGCGCGCTGTGGAACTCCTCCCCATTAGGTGACGAGCTCTCGTTGCCGGGCAACCGCAAGCGCCGAGTGCTGCTGAGGCTGAGGTTTGGCTCCGCCCCTCTCGTCCATCCTATGATACAATGTATCTCGGGGATTGGCAGACAGGGCAGACGGATCCATCCTGTGGAGGAGTGTGGGGGGGGAATGGCCGGGAGAGCTGGTGATTCTGTGTGACGGGGCGAGCGCACACCCCCCGTATGTAACCAGCCCCAGTGCCTCCAGGTGCGAGCAGTCACACTGCGCCCAGTTCACACCTGCGTGCAGCAGCGCTTCTCCTGCGTCCTCGTACATTTAGAATCAGATTTTTTTATACATTTATATTTTAAATAATTTTAAATATTTATTTTTTATTTATTATCTTTCTCTATATATTTTTCCTTTCTGTTAAATAACGCACAAGGCGACGCGCTCCCCGAGATGTGGACCTTCCTGGGGGTCGCCACCTTCACCTATGTGTACAAGAAGTGTGACGAGCTGCTGAGCGCCCCCCGGCTGGAGCTGCTGCTGGCCGTGCTGGGGGGCTGCACCGTGGGGCTGCTGCTCTCCTCCATCCGCTACCGGGGGCGCACCCCGAAACAGGGCGCTCCGGGGGTCATCACTGCCAGGGTGCTGGGCCTCACCGGGCCCCGGAAGGCGGAGAAAGCGGAGGACGAGGACAGGCCGGTAAGAGGGAGCCGGAGCCGGGGGCACAGTGATACATCTGTCACTGTCTGCACAATCCGTCATCTATCTACAGTATCTGGAGATTATCTATCTATTATCTATCATCTATCTATCATCTATCTATCATCTATCTATCATCTATCTATCTATCTATCATCTATCTATCTATCATCTATCTATCATCTATCTATCTATCTATTATCTATCATCAATCTATCATCTATCTATCATCTATCTATCTATCGATCTATTATCTATCATCTATCTATTATCTATCTATCATCTATCTATCATCTATCTATCTATTATCTATCATCTATCTATCATCTATCTATCATCTATCTATCATCTATCTATCATCTATCTATTATCTATCTATTATCTATCTATTATCTATCATCTATCTATCATCTATCTATCATCTATCTATTATCTATCTATCTATCTATCATCTATCTATCATCTATCTATCGATCTATTATCTATCATCTATCTATTATCTATCATCTATCTATCTATCTACAGTATCTGGCAATTATCTATTATCTTATCATCTATCTATTATCTATCATCTATTATTTATTATCTTATCATCTATGTACAGTATCTATTATCTATCTATTATCTATCTATTATCTATCTATTATCTATCTATTATTTATCTGTCTATTATGTATCTATTATTTATTATCTATCTATCTATCAATTATGTATCTACAGTATCTGTAATCTATGTAATGTATCTATTATCTATCTATTATATATCTTTTATCTTATCATCTGTTATCTCTCTATCTATCTATCTATCTATCTATCTATCTATCTATCTATCTATCTATTATCTATCATTATAGATCTGTCAGTCTCTATCTGCAGTTGAACACTATGTCATCTATACCGCATGCGTGGTGCCCGGTGCAGAATATCCGTATACTCTGTATACTCTGCCGTATCACTGATGTCCTGAGCTCTAGTCAATGAGTTTCAATGAGACGGAAAGCGGATAATGTTCTCACAGTGAAGATTAATCTAGAAATCAGGAGTCTGCGGAGATTACTGTGCTAAACTGCCAGCGTCTACCGCCAGCTCTCACCATGTAGCTTTAAGAAAATATATATTTATTGTAACAATTCAATTCCAATCAGCTTTAGCTACAGAACCATACACACATTAGCAGTTATAGATGGTGGCCCGATTCTAACGCATCGGGTATTCTAGAATATGCATGTCCACGTAGTATATTACCCAGCCACGTAGTATATTGCCCAGCTATGTAGTATATTGCCCAGCCACGTAGTATATTGCCCGGCCACGTAGTATATTGCCCAGCCACGTAGTATATTGCCCAGCCACGTAGTATATTGCCCAGCCACGTAGTATATTGCCCAGCCACGTAGTATATTGCACAGCCACATAGTATATTGCCCAGCCACGCAGTATATTGCCCAGCCACGTAGTATATTGCCCAGCCACGTAGTATATTGCCCAGCCACGTAGTATATTGCACAGCCACATAGTATATTGCCCAGCCACGCAGTATATTGCCCAGCCACGTAGTATATTGCCCAGCCACGTAGTATACAGCACAGAGCCACGTAGTATATTGCCCAGCCACGTAGTATATTGCCCAGCCACGTAGTATATTGCCCAGCCACGTAGTATATTGCACAGCCACGTAGTGTATTGCACAGCCATGTAGTATACAGCACAGAGCCACAGAGTATATTGCCCAGCCACGTAGTATATTGCCCAGCCACGTAGTATATTGCCCAGCCACGTAGTATATTGCCCAGTGGCGTAGTATATTGCCCAGCCACATAGTATATTGCCCAGTGACGTAGTATATTGCCCAGTCATGTAGTATATTGCACAGCCACGTAGTATATTGCCCAGCCACGTAGTATATTGCCCAGCCACGTAGTATATTGCACAGCCACGTAGTATATTGCCCAGCCACGTAGTATATTGCCCAGCCACGTACTATATTGCACAGCCACGTACTGTATTGCCCAGCCACGTAGTATACAGCACAGACACGTAGTATATTGCCCAGTCACGAAGTATACAGCACAGACACGTAGTATAATGCCCAGCCACGTAGTATATTGCCCAGCCACGTAGTATATTGCCCAGTGACGTAGTATATTGCCCAGCCACGTAGTATATTGCCCAGCCACGTAGTATATTGCACAGCCACATAGTATATTGCCCAGCCACATAGTATATTGCCCAGCCACGTAGTATACAGCACAGAGCCACGTAGTATATTGCCCAGCCACATAGTATATTGCCCAGCCACGTAGTATATTGCCCAGCCACGTAGTATATTGCACAGCCACGTAGTGTATTGCCCAGCCATGTAGTATACAGCACAGAGCCACGTAGTATATTGCCCAGCCACGTAGTATATTGCCCAGCCACGTAGTATATTGCCCAGTGGTGTAGTATATTGCCCAGCCACGTAGTATATTGCCCAGTGACGTAGTATATTGCCCAGTCATGTAGTATATTGCACAGCCACGTAGTATATTGCCCAGCCACGTAGTATATTGCCCAGCCACGTAGTATATTGCCCAGCCACGTAGTATATTGCACAGCCACGTAGTATATTGCACAGCCACGTAGTATATTGCTCAGTGACGTAGTATATTGCCCAGCCACGTAGTATATTGCCCAGCCACGTAGTATATTGCACAGCCACGTAGTGTATTGCCCAGCCACGTAGTATACAGCACAGACACGTAGTATATTGGCCAGTCACATATGTAGAAGGTTAAAAAATAAAAAATAAACATATACTCACCTTCCGAGAGCCCCTTGTAGTCCTGGCGCCTGTGTGCGGTGCACGCGGCAGTTTCTGGTCCCAGGGTTGGTATGAGCGCAGGACCTGTGATGACGTCGCGGTCACATGACCGTGACGTCACGGCAGGTCCTTCTCGCATAGTATCCTTAGCACCGGAACCTGCCGCTTGCACTGCCGAGGACAGGACGCCACGTCGGAGGGTGAGAATAACCTTTTTTTTTATTATTATTATTTTTAACATTAGATATTTTTACTATTGATACTGCATATGCATCATCAATAGTAAAAAGTTGGTCACACAGGGTTAATAGCTGCGTAACCAGAGTGCGTTACACCGCGCTCCGGTAACGCTGGCATTAACCCTTTGTGAGGGCTGACTGGATGACTGGAGGGGAGTATGGAGCGGGCACTGACTGCGGGGAGGAAAGAGCGGCCATATTGCCGCCGGACTGTGCCCGTCGCTGATTGGTCGTGGCAATGGTCGTGGGCGTTTTGCCACGACCAATCAGCGACTTGGATTCCATAACAGACAGGGGCCGCGACCAATGAATATCCGTGACAGAAAGACAGACAGATAGAAAGACGGAAGTGACCCTTAGACAATTATATAGTAGATATTTAATCTCATATCTAGTATCGATCTCATTTTCTGTTTACATATCTTATTTCAACTTCCTTCCTCCTTCCCCAGCACCCCCGCTAGTGTTACCCCATGTGCCATGTATAAATCCTTGTGTGTTTTTATTTGAAAAATATTTAGAATTGAGAGTTCTCAGTGTTTTTATTTGTACATTTATTTTAGTTATATTGTGCAGCGCTTTACAGACATTACCAGCACTGTCCCCATTGGGGCTCACAATCTAGATTTCACGCAAATAGAGAGAGAACATGCAAACTCCTTGCAGATGTTGTCCTTGTTATATCTAGGACCCCAGCGATGTAAGGCTACAGTGCTAACCACTGAGCCACCGATACAGTGCTAACCACTAAGCCGCCATACAGTGCTAACTACTGAGCCACTATACAGTGCTATCCACTGAGCCACCATACAGTGCTATCCACTGAGCCACCATACAGTGCTAACCACTGAGCCACCATACAGTGCTAACCACTGAGCCACCATACAGTGCTAACCACTGAGGCACCATACAGTGCTATCCACTGAGCCACCATACAGTGCTAATCACTGAGCCACCATACAGTGCTAACCACTGAGCCACCATACAGTGCTAACCACTGAGCCAAAATACAGGGCTAACTACTGAGCCACCATACAGTGCTAACCACTGAGCCACCATACAGTGCTAACTACTGAGCCACCATACAGTGCTAACCACTGAGCCACCATACAGTGCTAACCACTGAGCCACCATACATTGCTAACCACTGAGCCACCATACAGTGCTAACTACTGAGCCACCATACAGTGCTAACCACTGAGCCACCATACAGTGCTAACTACTGAGCCACCATACAGTGCTAACCACTGAGCCACCATACAGTGCTAACCACTGAGCCACCATACATTGCTAACCACTGAGCCACCATACAGTGCTAACTACTGAGCCACCATACAGTGCTAACCACTGAGCCACCATACAGTGCTAACTACTGAGCCACCATACAGTGCTAACTACTGAGCCACCATACAGTGCTAACTACTGAGCCACCATACAGTGCTAACCACTGATTAATAGCAAATACTTAGTGGGAAGCATGTCAATCACTAGCAATATGTCATAGATCAAAGTAACAAAAATACATGACTGACTAGGACCACCTGGACAAACTGCATATACATGAAGAACGCAAAACTCAAAAGAACGCAGTCATAAGTCCAAATATATAAAATATATAAACTTTATTAAATACCAAATAATCGGTGCACAGTAAAAAGTGGGAAAAACCCACCCATGCCATCAACAGCACATACAAATGGACAGGCCCTAATGCACTCTACCCCATATCATAAATATCAGAACCATGTAAATACACAGCATGTATAGGAAATTCATAACCATATCTTGGCAATCAATAACAGTATTCTAGTACATACATACCGGCGGTAGAAGGTGGGTGTATATGTGCATCAGAGACCCGTCCCCCCCAACGCGCGTTTCGGCAAACTGCCTTTCTCAAGGGGTGACTGGTGTGTAAATTAAATGGAATATATACTCACAGACCCGGAAGTATAACGGTACCTATGATTACCGGCAGCTGTCCCGCACGGCCGCATCACCCGGAAGCACAGGGGCCCCATGTGATCGCAGGGCAGCGGCACCGCGGTGACAGGAGCCGGAAGAAACATGTGCACTGTGGGAGTGAAGACGCCAAGCCGCCATCTTAGTATAGATAGAAGGCGGACTTGCGCAAATGGAACCCCAGAGAGGAGAGAAAAGGGGGAAACTGCCAGTCCCAACCGCGCATGCGCAAACAGCCCACCGCGGCCATCTTGTTGGAGACTAATAGCCACCACTACAAAAAACTTTATGGCAGCCATCATTATGGGGGCAGAATCAGGATATCATATATAGAAGGTGAGGATGCAGAAGAAACATAAGGAGGCCACCCCACAAAATAGCGGATTAACCACAAGATATGTTAGCAGTAACAGAGACATATATCCATATTGACAAAAATTCTATTAATAGGACCAAACCATAAAAGAAAAAAATATATAAAGATGTATACCAAATAATAAACAAAAATAAAAGAAAAAAATAAATAAAATTATAATACGCTATAAAGGAAAAAATTACTATATTAATAGAATGTCGCTAATGGATAATATGTATAAACGTGATTACGTATGCTATATATGTATATCCCTCTCTCATATCTCCTCATTCCTTCTCATTCCATATATAGGTGCAGAGAACACATATGTGTAAGCAAAAAGCCAGTATAATATATGAAACATATCAAATTTAACAATTACCACACATGTACACATCCAAATGTCCACCCCACACATAGCCACCATCAAATATGGTAGACAGTGCTGCAATCTATAACATATAATAAGGGGCAGTATCTTCATCTCCTTATATGCCATGATAGAGCGTCCATTATATTCTCTCCAGGGGCTCCAAATGAAAATACACGTAGATGATCCGGCTTCACTATTCAACCACAGAAGTCACCAAACATTTTCTATCATGGTCCGTAACACTAAGAAAAAAAAGAAATAAAATCAATTAAAATAAAGTAAAAACACACACATATGCGGATGATGTGCACAGGGAGGAAACAGCAGGCGGAGGACTACAGAAAAGGGGCAAAGGACAAGTTCTCATTAAGTCCATCAGGATGGACAGTTTGGAGACGCCATATCCATTGCATCTCCAATTTCGCTAGTCTCTTAGCCAACTGTCCACCCCTAATATTGATCTGCAAGGCTTCAATGCCTCTCACCCTCAGTAGTGTCGCGTTGCATTCATGATGTTCCCAAAAATGTCTCGGTATCGTTTTCAATGTAGATCCATCCATGTGGCCAGAGGCCGCCTGTATCCCCAGCACATGCTCTCTAATGCGGATTTTAAGTTGGCGGGTGGTAAGGCCAACGTATATTAACCCGCATGGGCACGTAGCATAATAGACAACATACCTTGTCGTACAGGTGATATGCTGTCTAATTTGAAAGGATTTAGTGCCCTTGGAATTAAGAAAAGAGACACTCCTTTCAACATTGGGGCAGGCCACACAATGGCCACATGGACTACAACCAAGTTTGGGTGGAAAGTTATCCAAGAACGTCCTAGTTTGCTGACCACTATAGTGGCTCTGCACTAAATGGTCCCTGAGGTTCCTCGCACGCCGAAATGTCAGAGAGGGCCGATCAGGGAGAAACTTCTTAATGGTAGAATCAACCATTAATATTGGCCACTGAGCCACCATACAGTGCTAACTACTGAGCCACCATACAGTGCTAACCACTGAGCCACCATACAGTGCTAACTACTGAGCCACCATACAGTGTTAACCACTGAGCCACCATACAGTGCTATCCACTGAGCCACCATACAGTGCTAATCACTGAGCCACCATACAGTGCTAACCACTGAGCCACCATACAGTGCTAACCACTGAGCCACCATACAGTGTTAACCACTGAGCCACCATACAGTGCTAACTACTGAGCCACCATACAGTGCTAACCACTGAGCCACCATACAGTGCTAACCACTGAGCCACCATACAGTGCTAATCACTGAGCCACCATACAGTGCTACCCACTGAGCCACCATACAGTGCTAACCACTGAGCCACCATACAGTGCTAATCACTGAGCCACCATACAGTGCTACCCACTGAGCCACCATACAGGGCTAACCACTGAGCCACCATACAGTGCTAACCACTGAGCCACCATACAGTGCTAACCACTGAGCCACCATACAGTGCTAACCACTGAGCCACCATACAGTGCTAACCACTGAGCCACCATACATTGCTAACCACTGAGCCACCATACAGTGCTAACCACTGAGCCACCATACAGTGCTATCCACTGAGCCACCATACAGTGCTACCCACTGAGCCACCATACAGTGCTAACCACTAAGCCACCATACAGTGCTAACCACTGAGCCACCATACAGTGCTAACTACTGAGCCACCATACAGTGCTAACCACTGAGCCACCATACAGTGCTAACTACTGAGCCACCATACAGTGCTAACCACTGAGCCACCATACAGTGCTATCCACTGAGCCACCATACAGTGCTAATCACTGAGCCACCATACAGTGCTAACCACTGAGCCACCATACAGTGCTAACCACTGAGCCACCATACAGTGTTAACCACTGAGCCACCATACAGTGCTAACTACTGAGCCACCATACAGTGCTAACCACTGAGCCACCATACAGTGCTAACCACTGAGCCACCATACAGTGCTAATCACTGAGCCACCATACAGTGCTACCCACTGAGCCACCATACAGTGCTAACCACTGAGCCACCATACAGTGCTAATCACTGAGCCACCATACAGTGCTAGCCACTGAGCCACCATACAGGGCTAACCACTGAGCCACCATACAGTGCTAACCACTGAGCCACCATACAGTGCTAACCACTGAGCCACCATACAGTGCTAACCACTGAGCCACCATACAGTGCTAACCACTGAACCACCATACAGTGCTAACCACTGAGCCACCATACAGTGCTATCCACTGAGCCACCATACAGTGCTAATCACTGAGCCACCATACAGTGCTACCCACTGAGCCACCATACAGGGCTAACCACTGAGCCACTATTATTCCCGTATCCCTTCCTTGATTTCGGAGTCACAATCTGCCAGGGTCCGGGCCGCCATCTCCTGCACACAGACCTATAGATGACGCTGTAACCATATGACACATTTAGCGAGCACATGGCATACATTCTAAACCAAGGTAAATAATGGGACGTGGATGGGACCTCAGAGCAGTGTTAGGAAACTGCAGTTAATATTTGGGATATTTTTGCCTTTTTTTGCAGAAGAAAACTAAGAATAACTTGCGGTCATCCAGTGTCAGTAATGGCACCACAGTTTCTGCCAGCAGATCGGGTGATGGTCCCGATGTCGTTATTGTGGGCTCTGGCGTCCTGGGATCCGCTCTCGCTACAGTATTATCCAGGGACGGGAGGAGGGTGGTCGTCATCGAAAGAGATCTGAAGGAACCAGATCGTATCGTCGGGGAATTACTGCAACCTGGAGGCTATCAAGCCCTGAAGGACCTTGGACTTGGCGGTAAGTAATGACGCCACAACTCTGGTATTGGCGAGGTCGGAACTGCTTTACATACATAGGGATGGATAAGGGAGTAAAATAAAAAATAGCAATCAATTAAGAGGGGGCCAGAGAATTATCAAAATTAAAAAAGTTTTGCTTAGTCTGTGCTTGGTTTGCTGAGTTTGTGTTTGGTTTGCTTGATCTGTGCTTTATTTGCTTGATCTGTGCCTGGTTTGTATTTGGTTTGCTTGATCTGCTTGATTTGCTTGGTTTGCTTGGTCTGTGCTTGATTTGCTTGGTCTGTGCTTGGTTTGCTTAGTTTGTGTTTCCTTTGGTTGGACTGTGCTTGGTTTGCTTGGTCTGTTTAGTTTGGGGTTGTTGTTTTTTCTGTGCTTGGTTTGCTTGGTCTGTGCTTGGTTTCCTTAGTTTCTGCTTGGTTTGTGTTTGGTTTAAACAGCCAACATATACTTACAGCATCTCCTTCATATGTCGGAGCAACCTTCAGTTATTGCAGGGAAGTTACACGAAAATAAAAAGCCCAGGACTTTTCTACAACTTGTCAGCAAACTACAGACTGCAATAAAAGCTAGAAGTCCACACTCCATAGCCAAACGAAGCATAAAGTTTATAATTTGTCACCTAGACCATGAAACATCAGTAGGGAATAGATATAAACCCCGGCCATTACATAATCATCACTTATGCTTCCTATATGTGCCACCATTAACCTACAACACGCAAAGCACACTCTCATATAGGAAACATTGAATATATGAAGTTTATCTATCATCTATTTATTATCTATCTATCTATCTATCTATCTATCTATCTATCTATCTATCTATCTATCTATCTTTATGTATCTATTATCTATCTTTATCTATTATCTATCTATCTATCTATCTATCTATCTATCTATCTATTATCTATCATCTATCTATCTATCTATCTACAGTCATGGCCAAAAGTATTGACACCCCTGCAATTCTGTCAGATAATACTCAGTTTCTTCCTGAAAATGATTGCAAACACAAATTCTTTGGTATTATTATCTTCATTTAATTTATCTTAAATGAAAAAACACAAAAAGAATTGTCCTAAAGCCAAATTGGATATAATTCCACACCAAACATAAAAAAGTGGGTGGACAAAAGTATTGGCACTGTTCGAAAAATCATGTGACGCTTCTCCAATTTGTGTAATTAACAGCACCTGTAACTTACCTGTGGCACCTAACAGGTGTTGGCAATAACTAAATCACACTTGCAGCCAGTGGACATGGATTAAAGTTGACTCAACCTCTGTCCTGTGTCCTTGTGTGTACCACATTGAGCATGGAGAAAAGAAAGAAGACGAAAGAACTGTCTGAGGACTTGAGAACCCAAATTGTGAGGAAGCATGAGCAATCTCAAGGCTACAAGTCCACCTCCAAAGACCTGAATGTTCCTGTGTCTACCGTGCACAGTGTCATCAAGAAGTATAAAGCCCATGGCACTGTGGCTAACCTCCCTAGATGTGGACGGAAAAGAAAAATTGACAAGAGATTTCAACGCAAGATTGTGCGGATGTTGGATAAAGAACCTCGACTAACATCCAAACAAGTTCAAGCTGCCCTGCAGTCCGAGGGTACAAGTGTCAACCCGTACTATCTGTCAGCGTCTGAATGAAAAGGGACTGTATGGTAGGAGACCCAGGAAGACCCCTCTTCTTACCCCGAGACATAAAAAAGCCAGGCTGGAGTTTGCCAAAACTTACCTGAAAAAGCCTAAAACGTTTTGGAAGAATGTTCTCTGGTCAGATGAGACAAAAGTAGAGCTTTTTGGGCAAAGGCATCAACATAGAGTTTACAGGAGAAAAAAAGAGGCATTCAAAGAAAAGAACATGGTCCCTACAGTCAAACATGGCGGAGGTTCCCTGATGTTTTGGGGTTGCTTTGCTGCCTCTGGCACTGGACTGCTTGACCGTGTGCATGGCATTATGAAGTCTGAAGACTACCAACAAATTTTGCAGCATAATGTAGGGCCCAGTGTGAGAAAGCTGGGTCTCCCTCAGAGGTCATGGGTCTTCCAGCAGGACAATGACCCAAAACACTTCAAAAAGTACTAGAAAATGGTTTGAGAGAAAGCACTGGAGACTTCTAAGGTGGCCAGCAATGAGTCCAGACCTGAATCCCATAGGACACCTGTGGAGAGATCTAAAAATGGCAGTTTGGAGAAGGCACCCTTCAAATATCAGGGACCTGGAGCAGTTTGCCAAAGAAGAATGGTCTAAAATTCCAGCAGAGCATTGTAGGAAACTCATTGATGGTTACCGGAAGCGGTTGGTCGCAGTTATTTTGTTGTGCAACCAAATATTAGGCTGAGGGTGCCAATACTTTTGTCTGGCCCATTTTTGGAGTTTTGTGTGAAATGATCAATGTTTTGCTTCATTCTCTTTTGTGTTTTTTTCATTTAAGACAAATTAAATGAAGATAATAATACCAAAGAATTTGTGTTTGCAATCATTTTCAGGAAGAAACTGAGTATTATCTGACAGAATTGCAGGGGTGTCAATACTTTTGGCCATGACTCTATCTATCTATCTATCTATCTATCTATCTATCTATCTATCTATCTATCTATCTATCTATCTATCTATCTATCTATCTATCATCTATCTATCATTATTATGATTATTATTATTATACATTTTTATAGCGCTATTTATTCCATGGTGCTTTTCATGTGAAAAGGGGACAAATATAGACAAATACAATTAAACATGAGCAAAAAAAAACCAAGGCATACAGGTACAGTACATAAGGAGGGAGGACCCTCACAGTCTGCAGGGGATGGGTGAGGATACACTAGGATTATCTATCTATCTATCTATCTATCTATCTATCTATCTATCTATCTATCTATCTATCTATCTATCTATCTATCTATCTCATACACACAGTCCGGCACATACACCTGGTGCCAGGTCTGAATCCCGTCACACCATAACGCCGTACTTGTGAGAAAAGCATGAATCATGTTCATTGTTTCCGATCCTGTTTGAGGCATTTTTTGCCAGGGCACCTGGTAGTAGTGCCCCCTTATTCGTGTAGACGCTCACATTATGGTCTCCTTTCAGATGCAGTAGAAGGTGTGGATGCCCACGTCGTTCATGGATACGTCGTTCACGACATAGAAAGTAAAGCAGAAGTGGAGATCCCGTACCCCATGAATGAGGAGAAGCAGCTGCAGTGCGGCAGGGCTTTTCATCATGGTCGCTTTATCATGGGGCTCCGCAAGATGGCCATGGCAGAACCCAAGTAGGTGTACAAGCCTCTGCTCTACCAAATGTTTATTGTCTTATCTGGTTGTGTTGCGATCCCCTCACGTGTGTCTCCAAATCATGAGTGTGAATCTGTAGATGTTGGTGTTTTTGGAGGTCATGAATGAGAGTTAGCAGATTTAGTTGGTAGATCATGTGATATCGGTGGCTTTGGATTAGGTGCGTTTTAGTGATCCAAACTGTTTTTTTATGGGCTCACCTGCTGAGGTGGCTTCACTAAGTCTTCAGTAAAGGTGAATAGCACAGGCGTGACACAAAGATGCAGGAAAGCTAGACTTGTCAAATGGCACATGGAACTGCGAGGATCAGTACAGATGGATCGGCAGGGTATGCGGAAAAGCAAAGCAGGAAGCACTGGATGAAGCAAAGCCAAATGTGTGGACTTCAGAAGAAGAGAAGGAGATGCAGCAGCAACAGGATAGCTGAGAAGTGATAGCCATCAGGAACCTGACATAACAAAGCTGAAGATGCGGCAACACCAGGATAGCACAGATGAGTTCCTTCTAAAGTACCTTGTTTCAGCAGGGACTGAAGGTGCTCACAGCACCAGTTTTAGCAGAGATGAATTTGTGATCAAGTACCTTGCTGCAGCAGAGGTGAAGGTGGGGAAACACCAAGAATGGTTGGATTGAGCTTGATAATAGCAGCTGGTTGCTGGATAGTAATCTGGAGAAGCTGAACTGTTAATCAAACATTTGGCGTGAACAAATCCAAGAGGGATGTGTAACTTAACTCCAGTGCATTGCCACCTCAATACTCAGGCAGCGCACAGCCATCTGAGCCAGCCGACAAAGCCTTGGGTGGTGACATCAGAGATATTTGCCAGGCTGCTGTAGTGACCTGTGGCGGAGTAGCACACAGTAACCTGCTACAGGGGAAGGGAGCAAAGCATGGCACTAGAGCCGAGACAGGTAACAGATAATTACTGGATTACTTTTTGGGGGGGTTTACAAATAAATGTCTGTAGATCAGGGAGGTTTTAGATCAGGGAGGTATCTGTTAATAACTTATTTTTATTGATGACCAATAGTCTGTAAATCTGGTGTAGATCAGGTTTTGCTGCTGTACAGCAGATGTTTCTGGAGATCATAGACATGAAGAGCCCGATGAGCAAAATATTTTTCAACTTTTGGCACTTTGGAGTTATTTTGTACAGCTTTGACAATGTGGGCGAAGCTGGGTCGGGACGGGTGCCTGACGATCACCACTTGCCAGACACTACTGATCCATAAAGAGGCATACGCTTCTCAATCAATCGAGAGTCCCACACTCCACCCCCATCCCAAAATCAAGACCGGTGGGTTTTTGGAGATCACAATGAGTGTTTGGAGATTGGGTGTTTTGGAGATCACGAGCAAGAGTCTGAAGATTGGATGATCACGAGCGAGTGTCTGCAGGTCAATTTTTTTCTACAAACACAGGATCACCAACTAGTGTCTGTAGACCAGTTTGGGTGGGGGGGGGGAGATACCGAGAAAGTGTTTGTAAATCCTTTCTTTTTAGATCATAATCAAGTGTTTGAAAAAGTATTTTAATTTTGGAGATCGAGAACAAGTGTCTCTAGATTTTTACTAGAGCACGGTCTGTAGATGTTAATGTGGCAGAACTGGGTCATTCTCATGAGCACCTGTTTATATCTGACCAATTTATACGACTTGTATATAGCGAAAATTCTCGCTTGTTTTGCAGCACGCAGTATATCGAGGGGACTGTGCTACAATTAATTGAAGAAAATGACACCATTTTAGGAGTCCAGTATAGGGACAAAGAAACCGGAGATGTTAAGGTAGGATGGGGGTGAGGGGCTCTTTAATGAAAAATACAGAGCTGATGCTCAAATCAGGTGCAATTTTTACTGATACTGTACATTAGAGGGCGCTTAATAGATAAATATATTACCTATCTATCTATCTATCTATCTATCTATCTATCTATCTATCTATCTATCTATCTATTACCTATCTGTATAACGTTCCTCTTGTGGTTGGTCTGGCACATTAATAGTTAATCTCTATTTTGCAGGAGATCCGTGCGCCTCTGACCGTCGTCGCTGATGGTGTTTTCTCCAAGTTTAGAAAAGACTTAATTTCTGGACAGGTCACGGTGTCCTCCCATTTTGTGGGGTGCATTTTAAAGGTCAGTACTTTAGTATCTAGTTCTGCTCTTGTCACTGACACGTGATTTCAATTAGACATTTTGGGGCAAAATGGGCAACTGATCAGGGGCTTCCACGCCCTTTAACAATAACAGTAATTTTGACCAGGGGTGGCCAAACTTTCACATGCCAGTGTACATATTATTTATGGTGCTTGCCCTCATTAAATATGGACGGGACATCAATAATAAAGCCCCTAAACCAGAACACACTGGATGTTAATAGTTTGCTCTGGGGTCTACACTCTGACTTTCCATTATTTTAACCATTCAGTAAAAAACGTTTGGATAAATGATAATTCCACTTTTGAGGCATTTGACTTTTTTGCTTTCCAATTCCAGGACTCCCCACAGTTTAAAGCCAATCACGCCGAGCTTGTCTTGGCCAATCCCAGCCCTGTCCTAATCTACCAGATATCATCCAACGAGACCCGGGTCCTTGTCGACATCAGGGGAGAAATGCCAAAGAACCTGAAAGAATATATGCTGGAGAACATCCTGCCCCAGCTCCCTGGTGAGGACCATAGTTATAGATAAATCACAGCTCTCTTGTGAGGACCATACTCATAGATAAATCACAGCTCTCTGTTGAGGGCCATAGTCATAGATACATCAAGGCTCCTTAGTGAGGACCATAGTCATAGATACGTCACTTCTTCCAGGTGAGGACCATAGTCATAGATACGTCATAGCTCCCTAGTGAGGGCCATAGTCATGGATACATCAACGCTCCCTAGTGAGGGCCATAGTCATAGATACGTCACTTTTTTCTGGTAAGGACCACAGTCATAGATACGTCACTTCTTCCTGGCGAGGACCACTGTCATAGATACCTCAGTTCTTGCAGTTGAGGACCATAGTCATAGATACCTCATAGCTCCCTGTTGAGGACCATAGTCATAGATACATCAAAGCTCCCTAGTGAGGACAACAGTCATAGATACGTCACAGCTCCTTGGTTAGGACCATAGTCACAGATAAGTCATAACTCCCTGGTGAGAACCATAGACATAGATACGTCACTTCTTCCTGGTGAGGACCACAGTCATAGATACGTCACTTTTTCCTAGTGAGGACCACAGTCAGAGATACATCACAGCTGTCTGGAGAGGACCATAGTCATAGATACATCACAGCTCCCTAGTAAGGACCACAGTCATAGATACATCACTTCTTCCTGGTGAGGACCTTAGTCATAGATACGTCACTTCTTCCTGGTGAGGACCACAGTCATAGAGATGTCGCTTCTTCCTGGTGAGGACCATAGTCATAGATACGTCATTTCTTCCTAGTGAGGACCACAGTCATAGGTACGTCACTTCTTCCTGGTGAGGACCATAGTCATAGATACGTCATTTCTTCCTAGTGAGGACCACAGTCATAGATACATCACTTCTTCCTAGTGAGGACCATAGTCATAGATACATCACTTCTTCCTAGTGAGGACCATAGTCATAGATACGTCACTTCTTCTTGGTGAGGACCATAGTCATAGATAAGTCACTTCTTCCTGGTGAGGACCACAGTCATAGAGATGTCGCTTCTTCCTGGTGAGGACCATAGTCATAGATACGTCATTTCTTCCTAGTGAGGACCACAGTCATAGGTACGTCACTTCTTCCTAGTGAGGACCATAGTCATAGATACATCACTTCTTCCTAGTGAGGACCATAGTCTTAGATACGTCACTTCTTCTTGGTGAGGACCATAGTCATAGATAAGTCACTTCTTCCTGGTGAGAACCACAGTCATAGAGATGTCGCTTCTTCCTGGTGAGGACCATAGTCATAGATACGTCATTTCTTCCTAGTGAGGACCACAGTCATAGGTACGTCACTTCTTCCTGGTGAGGACCATAGTCATAGATACGTCATTTCTTCCTAGTGAGGACCACAGTCATAGATACGTCACTTCTTCCTAGTGAAGACCATAGTCATAGATACATCACTTCTTCCTAGTGAGGACCATAGTCATAGATACGTCACTTCTTCTTGGTGAGGACCATAGTCATAGATACGTCACTTCTTCTTGGTGAGGACCATAGTCATATATACATCACAGCTCCCTGGTGAGGACCACAGTCTAAGATATGTCACAGCTCCTTCACAGCAATGTTCCTTTACTACAGAACATTTACAAGATCCATTCCACTTTGCTGTTGAAAACGACCGACTGAGGACGATGCCGGCCAGCTTCCTCCCGCCTTCACCTGTCAACAAAAAGGGTAAGACTGCATTTACATAGCTCCTTTGATGGTGATATTGATCTATGCTGCTTCCTATAATATAAACTATATGAAGTGAGAGCCCACAAGTGTTGATTTAGGGCAGGAGCTACGTGGTAACTTGTGGCTACAATGTCCCTCTGCCACCATCGCAACAGGGCTGGATTTCTTCCGACTTTTGGGTTGTGGCCAGTTGCACTTTTATATCACACAGGCACGAGTCGCCACATAGCTCCAGCCTTAGGCAGACCGACATGATGACCAAGCCTATTGTCTCTCGTCCCTGTTGGGTGCAGGAGTTCTGCTCTTGGGAGATGCATACAACATGAGGCATCCGCTGACCGGAGGAGGCATGAGCGTCGTCTTGAATGATGTGAAGATTTGGAGGGATCTTCTACAGGATCTGCCAGACCTGAACGAACACTCGCAAGTCCTGCAGGTGAGAATCTCATTTCTAAACAGGATTTATCAGCACTGTTTTGGATTTCAACAAACCTCAAGACTCTACGAAAGAGAAATGAGGAGGATTTTCCCATTTATCCATTGCATGGGATGGGGGTTGTCTATTGGCAATCCCGGCATCCTTGTGACACCAGAGTTTTTTATTTTTATGCAAAAGCCAAAGAAATTCCCAGCCGTAATGTCATGTGCGGCTTCTCAGCATTTCATGATGGACTCTTAATTGCATTTATGGTTCTAAAGGAGTATTCCCACTCTGAGGAAGTTTATATCGTGTCCTGTTTATCTGAAACAATCCAATTTAGTATTTGTATTTTTTTTTCTTTTTTTTTGCTCACAATCTAAACTGATGACAAGTAAATGATTTTCCTGCAGTGACGTCTTAATATTGCGTCCTAATATTTTTCAGGCCAAACAGCAGTTCTATTGGTCGCGGAAGAAGTCGCATTCCTTCGTAGTGAACGTTCTGGCTCAGGCCCTGTACGAGCTCTTCGCTGCCACAGATGGTGAGTGGGAACTGCAGAGACACAGGACGTGGTAGGAACAGAGGCAGATAAGAGGGATATGGGCTCATAAAAATGGTAATTTTCCATCTTTTGTGCCCACCAACCGCCACGTTGTACTGATCTGTAATAGCGCTCAGTGTTGATTCCATGACTTGTGACATGCCCTATCACATGTGGGCAACTCAATGTGGCACATAAGTGTTCACAGTCCTGTAATATCCAATGCTTGCCATCTACCTCCACCTTTGGCCCAATTTATTTTTTACTTCAAACACATGCTTTGAGGCTAACAATCATTTTTTTCAATTGGGTTTGATTAAAAATTCCGCACCTCTTTGCCTTCGATAGCCTCTGAGCTGTACTGTCTATTGCCACCGGCAGTATAAGTGTCATAGTTTTTTAGGTTGAAGGTAAATTTAAATCCATCGAGTTTAACTTATAACCTAACATGTGGATCCAGAGGAAGGTAAAAACCCCATAGGGCAGACGTTAATAGCTCCATATTAGGGGAAAAATTCCTTCCCAGCGCCATACGGTAATTTAATTACCTGGATCAATGCCCCATTACAGAATCTAGTGCCCATAATCTGTAATATATCTATCAAAAAAGCGTCCAGACCCTTGAATTTTAGTAGTGAATCAACCATTACAACATCATGTGGCAGAGAGATCCATAGTCTCACTGCTCTTACAGTAAAGAATCCATAGTCTCACTGCTCTTACACTAAAGAATCCATAGTCTCACTGCTCTTACACTAAAGAATCTAAAATCTCACTGCTCTTACACTAAAGAATCTAAAATCTCACTGCTCTTACAGTAAGGAATCCACAGTCTCACTGCTCTTACAGTAGACAATCCATAGGTTCACTACTCTTACAGTAAAGAATCCATATGTTCACTACTCTTACAGTAAAGAACCCATAATCTCACTGATCTTACAGTAAAGAATCCATAATCTCACGGATTTTACAGTAGGGAATCCATACTCTCCCTGCTCTTACAGTAAAGAATCCAAAATATTACTGCTCTTACAGTAGAGAATCCATAATCTCACTGCTCTTAAAGTAAAGAATCTATAGTCTCAGTGTTCTTAAAGTAAAGAATCCATAATATCACTGCACTTACAGTAGAGAATCCATAATCTCACTGCTGTTAAAGTAAAGAATCCATAATATCACTGCACTTACAGTAGAGAATCCATAATTTCACTGCTCTTACAGTAGGGAATCCATAACCTCACTGCTCTTAAAGTAAAGAAACCATAGTCTCACTGTTCTTAAAGTAAAGAATCCATAATATCACTGCACTTACAGTAGAGAATCCATAATCTCACTGCTGTTACAGTAAAGAATCCATAGTCTCACTGCTCTTACAGTAGGGAATCCATAATCTAACTGCTCTTAAAGTAAAGAATCCATAGTCTCACTGTTCCTAAAGTAAAGAAACCATAATATCACTGCACTTACAGTAGAAAATCCATAATCTCACTGCTGTTACAGTAAAGAATCCATAGTTTCACTGCTCTTACAGTAGGGAATTCATACTCTCACTGCTCTTACAGTAAAGAATCAATAGTCTCACTGCTCTTACAGTAAAGAATCCATAATCTCACTGCTCTTACAATAGAGAATCCATAGTCTCACTGCTCTTGCAGTAGAGAATCCATAATCTCACTGCTCTTACAGTAAAGAATCAATAGTCTCACTGCTCTTACAATAGAGAATCCATAGTCTCACTGCTCTTACAGTAGAGAATCCATAATCTCACTGCTCTTACAGTAAAGAATCCATAGTTGCACTACTTTTGCAGTTAAGAATCCACAATCTCACTGCTATTACAGTAAAGATTTGCCTTCTGTGATTATGATTAAACGTTCTTTCGTCTAGCTGTAGATGATGACCCCTAGATAACTGAAAATCAGTCAGTGAACTCATATTCAGATTGAATGATAAGTTGCTCATTAGTTTCCCATGCGATGCCTTCTTGCCCTCAGATTCCCTGTACGAGCTGAGACGAGCCTGCTTCAACTACTTTAAGCTTGGAGGAGAATGTGTCGCCGGCCCCGTAGGACTTTTATCTGTGTAAGTGACCCCATACTATCGACCTCTTTCCTCATACACCATAAATAAGTCGATACTCCGACTCCACGCCACTTTACTAGGAGAAGCAAGTTAAGCAACCAACTTACTATAAATTACGACATAAAAATTGACATGACTCCTAAGTGGAGATTTTATTCCGGTTTGTAGAGAACATTAATTTTATTTTCTGGTGCTTGGGCAGGACAAACAATCCAGTAAGAGAAAAGCCAGCATTGTGTCATTCTTTAGAAAACTCAGTGTTTATTGTAACTTTATTCCATACGTGCTAAAAACGCTGAACACAGATCCTCAAACACTGACGCGTTTCGGAAGTAAACTTCCTTATTCATAGATTTATAGCTATGTTTACGTCCGAAACGCGTCAGTATTTGAGGATCTTTGTTCGGTGGTTGTAGCACGTATGGAATAAAGTTACAATAAATGCTTTCTCAAGAAGGACGGCGTGCCGGCTTTTCTCTTACGTGATTATATTAACAGGCTTTGCTCTAGCTGCCGAGCCCCCTGGATGAAGCCATTACAGGTGGGGTGAGCTGTTGGTTTCTTATGTTGGACAGGACAGATGTGGCAAATTTAATACATCCTTGAATAATAACTATAATAACCCTATTTTACTCTTCCTACAGAGTGTCCCCCAGACCCACGCTGCTGATTGGACATTTCTTCGCCGTCGCGTTTTACGCCGTCTACTTCTGCTTCAAGGCCGAGTCCTGGTGGACCAAACCCCGCGCCCTAATCCGAGGCAGCGCCGTCCTCTACAGAGCCTGTTCCGTCATCTTCCCGCTCATATACTCAGAGACGAAACACCTGATCTACTGAATCCAGGCATTGAACACTTAACCTTGCCCGCAGAGGGCACAAAATAAGGCAATGAGGTGCGGCACCTGTGCCACCGCAGACTCGGGCCGGGTAATCGCCGGTCCATATTGATCCCAATTCATACAAGAAGAATGATCGTGAAAAGAGAGTCCTGACAGCTTCTTGCTCTCAGCCGGGGCGTGGGATACGTTCCACATCTAGGTACTGTGATGAGATGCAAAGTATTTTCTGAATTCTTACAGAATGCCTTCACGTGCACTAATGTATATATAAGGAACCTGCAGCCAGAAAATGACATCTCACAATTAGGCATAGGCGATCATTAAATCCAACCGTTCCGCACCCTCCCTGTAGTAATAATCCATGGACGTTAATTCTCCTTCATGCTAATCGGCATCTCCTAATTATTTATTTAATTGTAAACTGTGAGCAGGAGCTATAGCGGTGCCAACGGGATCACTAGGAGAGGTGACATCACACTGTACCCACCTCAACATTAGCCTGTCTCATATAACCACTAACATCCTGGGGTCAAACATCTCCGACCTGGCTGTAATCTTCACTTCGTGCAATCTATGGTTATTACTGGTGCCGTCAGCTAGGATTGTGCCTGGACAAACGACCCCCAACGTGTTTCGTTCCTCCGTGCCTCTTTTGGATTCGCAGCATTCGCCTGAGCCGGTGGTGCGGCGTATCGGCCAAGGATGTGAATGGCTGAATCTACATTTATTACGTTGCACATTGTTGTCGTGGTCTTCGAAATTCTTAATGGCGTCAGAATATTCACCGAAGATATCGACGGTCTAGAGGCAAATATTTTTGTACAGTATATAATACACAATGTCTCGTGGACTTTGTTTGTTTTTATATTTTATATTATGGAAAAAATTTTATGCAAAAAAAAAAAAAATCAACCTGAGATTTAACGGAGTTGTTAATTTTTACAAATTAAAATGGATTTGTGAACAGGTTGAGACTTGATGTCGTGAGAGTTGGTTCGGAATTAATCAAATGCAGAGACAGGTTTGCTAGACTGTGAGATAGAGTATTATGACTGGATGGGGGCACAGGAAGTTGCTTGATAAGCCCTGTGCAGCAAACCATGGTTGGCCATATACCGCCTTACCATCAACTAGCACCACCTATATTTTAAGCGAAGGATTCGCTATACTTACATATTACTGCTATACCAAGCGATGATATGATTAAGGCTCGGGAGAGTCGAAACGTCATGTTACTACTGTAGTCGCTTATCCTAAAATTGTATATTGCTCCCATGTGTTACTAATGTTAAGTTTTGTCTAATAAATGTGCACTATCTTGCATAAGCAACAATTAGAGTGTGCGGTGTCTTCCAAATATTATTTGATTACTGGGACTCTTGTAGTCCGTGACACCGGCACCTCGCCTTAAATTGACTGAGTGCACACCATTGTACCCTATTAGCACAATGTATATGGCGGTACCTGGTAACAGGCGCAAACACCACAGGAGCAGGAGACGTAACAAGTCCCATATAGGAAGTACACATGCCCATAGTGGCCGCTGCTACTAGCCACATGATCCTGCAGCATTGCACACTATACTTGCTAAACATTAATCCTGCCAGCAAGGCAGATGGTAAAGAACAATTAGATTTAGTCACTAAATTGGGGCAAAAGGTACAGGAGCTTTGGTTGTCGGCTGCGGCCACCAGGAGGCCGACACTAAGAATGCACAAAAAGTCAGCTTTCTCTACAGGCTACACCCTCCTACTAACACCAGCTTAGTTTAGTGTCACGTAGGAGGCAGACAAAGAACGGAGTTCTGTTTCTACCTACTTTATGTCTTTTTCTCCTTTTTTTAACATTTAAAGGGAACCTGTCACCCCGTTTTTTGAGATTGAGCTATAAATACTGTTAAATAGGGCCTGCGCTGTGTGTTCCTATAGTGCATGTAGTGTACCCCGATTCCCCATGTATGCTGAGAAATAACTTACCAAAGTCGCCGTTTTCGCCTGTCAATCAGGCTGGTCAGGTCGGGAGGGCGTGGTGACATCGCTGGTTCTTCCTCAGCTTTACGTTGGTGGCGTAGTGGTGAATTGGTGAGTTTGCATCTCGGCTTTGGGAAAATGGCCGCCGCGATCTCTAATGCGCACGCGCGGCATCCCGCGGCCATTTTCCTGAAGCCCCGTGCAGCAGAGCACTCGATCTGCGCACGCGCGGCCCCAGGAAGGTGGCCGACCCCACCGACGAAAGGGATGACAGCGCAGATCGCGCGCTGTGTCTTCACCACTACGCCACTACGCCACCAACGTAAAGCTGAGGAAGAACCAGCGATGTCACCACGCCCTCCCGACCTGACCAGCCTGATTGACAGGCGAAAACGGCGACTTTGGTAAGTTATTTCTCAGCATACATGGGGAATCGGGGTACACTACATACACTATAGGAACACACAGCGCAGGCCCTATTTAACAGTATTTATAGCTCAATCTCAAAAAACGGGGTGACAGGTTCCCTTTAAGTCTTCCTTCCAGGCTGGGAAAAAGATCGAGAAAGGCCACTGTTACAATACTAGAGGCAGAGGTAACAGTGCTGAAAGAGTCACACTTACTCCCCTCTTCTGTAACTAGCAGAACCTTATTACCTGGTTTTACTGGCTCCTAGTAGGTTGGTCCTTCTCTCTGTTGCATAGGTTGGTCGCAGAAGAAACTTGTGAGAGTAGATTATATGGGGTAATTCAACTTTTATCTTTACAGAACATAAGGTACATGCATCAGCTTCTTAATACAGCATAACAGGAAGTCTGACGGACCTTTAACCAGAGAGAAAATGAAACCAAAGTACAACAAGTATATGCATTACATTCAGCTAAGCATATAACAGTAACAACATCGCTATCTACTGTCAGACAGCTGCAAACTCCTCCTGCACGCAAATAATCTGTATCTGTTGCATATCTGTCAACACTCTCTGCACCTGCCTGTCTACTCTACCCCCCAGAGTGTGGCGCGTAGCAAGGAGTGAAGGCAGCAGCTAGAGTTCCAGCTGTCAGGTCAGGGGAGTAACGTTCCTGTTACTGTGCCGAGCTCCTCCATTTGATTCCCGCGATCCTGCTCTCCCTCCGGCCAGACCGCTACTACTACCCTTTCTCTGTGCATTTGCCAGCCCCCGTTCACTCGCTTACCCTCCTACTAATAAAGTGTAAAGAGAATCTCAGCATTGAAGATGACAAAGGGAGAAAATCTTGCGGCAAATTGTATATTTTATTTTGATATGGCAACAAGGAAGAGCAGATACTGTCCAATGTTTCGAACAACAATGGTCTTTATCAAGGACATCTGTAGTAAATATAAACATAACAAAACCCCAGACTAAATCAGATATGATGTTAATGTAAAAATATAAGGTTGAAATCAAAAGGGAGGGAATAGTTGGAAGAGGATCAATAAATTATAAACAATGGAACATAGTGGTATAATAATGACAATAATCAATGATACTACAATAGATACATGAGATAAATGTTATGACACCATAAGAGCCTATGAGTGAGGGGTGAGACCAGGAGCAGAATCCTAGAAGCAGGACGATAAGTATGAAACTATGTTTGCTTATCATGCTGGTGTGGGTATACACAGTGTAATATGTAGGTGTGAACAGGTGTCCGATGTGTATTTATGAGAGTATACAGCTAGAGGGTAAGTAAAATGGATGGCAAGGTGTACTGGAATGTCTCACGAGAATTGTTGTTATATGGAGATAATAGTGACTATATAAAATAAAAAACCTACAGTGTGATAGAATAGAGGCAGAGTAATGATGGTATGTAGTAGCAATGTGGACTATTCCAATTCTGTAGAGGATATCTCCTGCAAAAGGGCTAATCGCATTGTAACCATTTAACAAAGTCCTATCTATGGAATGGAAGCACCCTGACAGAAGTTTCCAGAGGCCTTAAATCTGGACATTTTTTATTCACATTCAATCTACTCTCCAAATGCGCTTCCTACCCAAAGTGGACCCTCCAGTCTCTTGTCTGACCTAACCAACAGACACATAGAATTCTTGGCTAAGTCCACTTTTGAAGAGTCAGCATGTCCTTCTGATTAGGCCTTTCCAACCACTTTGGTATCTTAGTCAGTTTCAGCTTGGTCCAAGCAACTACGCCAGGGCATCCTTTCTGGTACCCCAACCACAGAAGTTTTTGATCTAGCCAATCAGATTATGTGTGCGGGCAAATACCACACCTCTGTCTCACTGGAAGATCAAGTTTTGGGCAACGTAGCCATTTGCAGACTCTTTTGGCTCAAGACATGAAGTGCTGAATTCCTTGTAGACGTACTCTTTTTGGGTTCCTGTCTTTTTGGTCGCCAGGTTGGATGAAATTATCTCTGAAGGTACTGGTGGCAAAAGGATCTTGCTCCCACAATCATGATCTAAACGCTCCAAACATGGCCCAATTTCAGTTATTTGCAAGCTTTCTCTCTGTCAGGAGAAGATTGCACCTCAAAGGGAAGAGAAATCTGTCTTCCAAGACAACGCTGCCTTGGAACCTCTGCTGCTAACCTGACCATTCTATCAAGTCCAGGATCAACAAATCATCTTTCACATAATGGGGTGCCAGATACAAATTCCCTTTGGCTGGGAAGCTGTCTTATATTTTTCAAGATTGTGGTGCTCTCTGCAGTCAAAGACTCCTGGATCAGAGAAAATATTTTGTACAGATACAAGATGGAGTGCTTTACTACCCCTCATGATCGGTTCTTCAGCTCTCATCCCCCAGTTCATCCTCTCTCGCTACGGGATTCTCCAAAACCATGTTCTCCCTCATTCAATCTTCTGAGGACATTATACCGGTCGTGGAATAAATCACAGGTTACTTTTAAAGCCTGGTCATGGATCTCAAGAAGCACTTGTTTGCAAGGCCCATCCGGAATCTAAAGCATCTCTACAAACATACCGGACATCAGCACTTCAGAATGAGTCCCTGCACACGGTGTTAATTTCCATGAAACCCGGCGCATTCTTGTGCTTGTCGCATATACAGGATGCTTATCTGAACATACTTATCTTTGCTCCTCATCAATGTCGACCACAACACTCATTTTCAGTTTGTCTCTCTTTCAGGCTGGCCATGGCTCCCTGCATATTCATGATGGTCATGGCAGCTGTCATGGCCCTTCTAAATGCTGATTGGGGTCCACAAAATCGTTGTCATCCGCTATCTGGTTGACATCCTGATTGACATCTCATAGTTGTCATCCCTTCTCTGGATGACATTTCTTGCTCTGAAAACTTGGATTGTCTGCCAGTAACCATGATCACTGTTTTGCTTTCGATGGATCATCAACAGATCAAAGTCATATTGGATTCTATCACAGTGCCTTCACTTTTTAACGATGTTATTCGATACCACTGAAGCTGGAGGACAAAAAGATGACCCTACAGATCGACATCTAAGCTCTTAGCCACCCATCTCAGTCATTATCCACTTTTACATGAGTATCTTGGGAAAGATGGTAGCAGCCCTTTGCCCAGTTTCATACCAGGCCCATCCACCTACATCTTCTATCTTTATGGGACAAGTATCCCCCTCTTTAGTTTACCCTATCATCCTGACTCAATCAGTTCGGCAGTCCCTCTGGTGAATTTTGTTACCTATAATCCGACAGTGCCACTCTTTTCTTCCCATTCACTGACAAATAGTGACTACAGAAGCTAGCCTCCAGGATTGGGGAGTTGTTTCCATCAGTTCGCTGTCCAAGGGCACTTGAATCCTCGGGAAACCAATCTGCCATCAGCATTCTGGAGCTCCAAGTCAATTGGCTGTCCTTTCACCATTAGCAGGACAATCTTGTAGGTCTTCCAATTTGCATTAACCCCTTAGTGACAGAGCCAATTTGGTACTTAATGACCAGGCCAATTTTTGCAATTCTGACCACTGTCACTTTATGAGGTTATAACTCTGGAACGCTTCAACGGATCCCGCTGATTCTGAGATTGTTTTTTCGTGACATATTGTACTTCATGTTAGTGGTAACATTTCTTCGATATTACTTGCGATTATTTTTTAAAAAAACGGAAATATGGCGAAAATTTTTAAAATTTTGCAATTTTCAAACTTTGTATTTTTATGCCCTTAAATCAGAGAGATATGTCATGAAAAATAGTTAATAAATAACATTTCCCACATGTCTACTTTACATCAGCACAATTTTGGAAACAACATTTTTTTTTGTTAGGGAGTTATAAGGGTTAAAAGTTGACCAGCAATTTCTCATTTTTACAACACCATTTTTTTTTAGGGACCACATCACATTTGAAGTCATTTTGAGGGGTCTATATGATAGAAAATAATGAAGTGTGACACCATTCTAAAAACTGCACCCCTCAAGGTTCTCAAAACCACATTCAAGAAGTTTATTAACCCTTTACGTGCTTCACAGGAACTGAAACAATGTGGAAGGAAAAAATGAACATTTAACTTTTTTTTGCAAACATCTTAATTCAGAACCATTTTTTTTATTTTCACAAGTGTAAAAACAGAAATGTAACCATAAATTTTGTTATGCAATTTCTCCTGAATACGCCAATACCCCATATGTGGGGGTAAACCACTGTTAGGGCGCACCGCAGAACTTAGAAGTGAAGGAGCGCCGTTTGACTTTTTCAATGCAGAATTGGCTGGAATTGAGATCGGACACCATGTCACATTTAGAGAGCCCCTGATGTACCTAAACAGTGGAAACTCCCCACAAGTGACACCATTTTGGAAACTAGACCCCTTAAGGAACTTATCTAGATGTGTGGTGAGTACTTTGAACCCTCAAGTGCTTCACAGAAGTTTATAACGTAGAGCCGTGAAAATAAAAAATCGCTTTTGTTTACACAAAAATGATCTTTTCGCCCACAAATTCTTATTTTCACAAGGGTAACAGGAGAAATTAGACCACAAAAGTTGTTGAGCAATTTCTCCTGAGTACGCTGATACCCAATATGTGGGGGTAAACAACTGTTAGGGCGCACCGCAGAGCTTGGAAGAGAAGGAGTGCCGTTTTACTTTTTCAATGTAGAATTGGCTGGAATTGAGATTGGACGCCATGTCGCGTTTGGAGAGCCCCTGATGTGCCTAAACAGTGGAAACCCCCCACAAGTGACCCCATTTTGGAAACTAGACCCCTTAAGGAACTTATCTAGATGTGTGGCGAGCACTTTGAACCCCCATGTGCTTCACAGAAGTCTATAACGTAGAGCCGTGAAAAAAAAAATTGCATTTTTTCTACAAAAATGATCTTTTTGCCCACAAATTTTTATTTTCACAAGGGTATCAGGAGAAATTAGACCACTAAAGTTGTTGTGCAATTTCTCCTGAGTACGTCGATACCCAATATGTGGGGGTAAACCACTGTTTGGGCGCACCGCAGAGCTTGGAAGAGAAAGAGTGCCGTTTTACTTTTTCAATGTAGAATTGGCTGGAATTGAGATCGGACGCCATGTCGCGTTTGGAGAGCCCCTGATGTGCCTAAACAGTAGAAATCCCCCACAAGTGACCCCATTTTGGAAACTAGACCCCCCATGGAACTTATCTAGATGTGTGGTGAGAACCTTGAATGCCCAAGTGCTTCACAGAAGTTTATAATGCAGAGCCGTGAAAATAAAAAATATTTTTTTTTCCACAAAAAAGATTTTTTAGCCACCAAATTTTTATTTTCACAAGGGTAACAAGAGAAATTGGACCCCAAAAGTTGTTGTCCAATTTGTCCTGAGTATGCTGGTACCCCATATGTGGGGGTAAACCACTGTTTGGGCGCACGGCAGAGCTCGGAAGGAAGGAGCGCCGTTTTGGAATGCAGACTTTGATAGAATGGTCTGCGGGTATTATGTTGCGTTTGCAGAGCCCCTGATGTACCTAACCAGTAGAAACCCTCCACAAGTGACCCCATTTTGGAAACTAGACCCCCCAAGGAACTTATCTGGATGTGTGGTGAGAACTTTGAATGCCCAAGTGCTTCACAGAAGTTTAGAATGCAGAGTCGTGAAAATAAAAAATATTATTTTTTTCCACAAAAAAGATATTGTAGCCCCCAAGTTTTTATTTTCACAAGGGTAACAGGAGAAATTGGACTGCAATAGTTGTTGTCCAATTTATCCCGAGTACGCTGATGCGCCATATGTGGGGGTAAACCACTGTTTGGGCGCACGGCAGAGCTCGGAAGGGAAGGAGCGCATTTTTGGAATGCAGACTTTGATAGAATGGTCTGTGGGCATTATGTTGCGATTGCAGAGCCCCTGATGTACCTAAACTGTAGTAACCCCCCACAAGTGACCCCATTTTGGAAACTAGACCCCCCAAGGAACTTATCTAGATGTGTGGTGAGAACTTTGAATGCCCAAGTGCTTCACAGAAGTTTAGAATGCAGAGTCGTGAAAATAAAAAATATTATTTTTTTCACAAAAAAGATTTTGTAGCCCCCAAGTTTTTATTTTCACAAGGGTAACAAGAGAAATTGGACCCCAGAAGTTGTTGTCCAATTTATCCCGAGTACGCTGATGCCCCATATGTGGGGGTAACCCACTGTTTGGGCGCACGGCAGAGCTCAGAAGGGAGGGAGCACCATTTGACTTTTTGAGCGCAAAATTGGCTGTCGTATTTGGAGACCCCCTGATGTACCTAAACAGTGGAAACCCCCCAATTCTAGCTCCAACCCTAACCCCAACACACCCCTAACCCTAATCCCAACCTCATCCATAATCCTAATCACTAACCCTAACCATAATCACAACCCTTACCCCAAAACAACCCTAATGTCAACCCTAACCATAACCCTAATCAAAACCCTAAATCCAACACACCCCTAATCCTAATCTCAACCCTAACCTCAATCCTAACCCTAATCCCAATACACCCCTAATCACAACCCTAACCTTAACCCTAATCCCAAACCTTACCCTAATCCCAAGCGTAACCCTAATGCCAACCCTAATCCAAACCCTAACCCTAATACGAACCCTAATCCAAACCCTAACCCTAATCCCAGCTCTAACCCTAACTTTAGCCCCAACCCTAGCCCTAACTTTAGCCCCAACCCTAACCCTAGCCCTAGGGCTACTTTCACACTTGCGTCGTTTGGCATTCCGTTGCAATCCGTCGTTTTGGACAAGAAACGGATCCTGCAAATGTGCCCGCAGGATGCGTTTTTTGCCCATAGACTTGTATTGCCGACGGATCGTGACGGATGGCCACACGTCGCGTCCGTCGTGCACTGGATCAGTTGTGTTTTGGCGGAGCGTCGGCACAAAAAAAGTTCAATGAAACGTTTTTTTGTACGTCGCATCCGCCATTTCTGACCGCGCATGCGTGGCCGTAACTCCGCCCCCTCCTCCCCAGGACATAGATTGGGCAGCGGATGTGTTGAAAAACTACAGCTGCTGCCCACGTTGTGCACAATTTTCACAACGTGCGTCGGTATGTCGGGCCGACGCATTGCGACGGCCCCGTACCGACGTAAGTGTGAAAGAAGCCTAACCCTAAGTTTAGCCCCAACCCTAACCCTAAATTTAGCCCCAACCCTAACCCTAAATTTAGCCCCAACCCTAACCCTAAATTTAGCCCCAACCCTAGCCCTACCCCTAACCTAACCCTACCCCTAACCTAACCCTACCCCTACCCCTAACCTAACCCTAACCTAACCCTACCCCTAACCCTACCCCTAACCCTAACCCTACCCCTAACCCTACCCCTAACCCTACCCCTAACCCTACCCCTAACCCTACCCCTAACCTAACCCTAACCCTAACCTAACCCTACCCCTAACCCTACCCCTAACCCTAACCCTACCCCTAACCCTACCCCTAACCCTACCCCTAACCCTAACCCTACCCCTAACCCTACCCCTAATTTTAGCCCCAACTGCTGTTCTCCTGCCGGCCGGCAGATGGAGACTGATGGCGGGCGCACTGGGCATGCGTCCGCCATGTTCTGCTGCCGGCGGCCAGGAGGAGCAGCAAGAGGATCCAGGGACCTAGGTGAGTATGCTAGGGTCCCCGAATCCCCCTATTTCTCTGTCCTCTGATGTGCGATCACATCAGAGGACAGAGAATTACACTTTACTTTTTTTTTTTTTTTGCGGTCGCCGGTAAACAGTTAATTACCGGCGATCGCAAAACAGGGGTCGGTAATACCGACCCCGATCGTGCTCTTTGGGGTCTCGGCTACCCCCGGCAGCCGAGACCCCAAAGATTCTCCCGGTGCCGGCCGGCGGGCGCACTGCGCATGCGCCCGCCATTTTGAAGATGGCGGCGCCCACCGGGAGACACGAGGAGCATCGGGGGAGCTAGGTGAGTATTGGGGGGCCACCTGGGACCCCTTTTCTCTGTCCTCCGATGTGCGATCACATCGGAGGACAGAGAAATTAAAAAGAGATCGCTTTTTTTTTTTTTTTGCGATCGCCGGTAAACGGTTAATTACCGGCGATCGCAAATGCGGGGTGGGTTAAAAACCCCCCGAATCATGTTCTCTGGGGTCTCGGCTACCCTCGGCAGCCGAGACCCCGGAGAAAATCGGCCTCTGGGGGGCGCTATGGACTTTTTCCACAGCGCCGTTAATTAACGGCGCTGTGGTTTAAGTACCCTTAGCGGCCGCCGTTAAAAGGCGTATCGGCGGTCGCTAAGGGGTTAAGACTGATACTGCCACCACTAGGGCATTAATCAACTATCAGGGACATGCTACTGACTCGCAATGGCAGAAGCTTCTTTCCTGGATAGAAAACAGAGTCCTGGTGATTTCAACAGACAACATATCTGGGATAGACAATTGGGTCATCGACTACTTCAGTTGCGAGCCACTGGCCGCAGGAGGTTGGTCTCTTCACCGTGATATCTTCCTTCAGATTTGTTAGCGATGTGGCACCACTGATGTGAACTGATGGTATCTAGAATAAATGACAAGGTTCCTCGATATGTTTTCAGGAACTGAAATCCCATAGCTACCACTTCCTATTCATGTGGTCACACTTCTCCCTCCTTTACATCTTCCCAAGAAAATAATGGCACAAGGTATTCCAGTCATCTGGTGGCTCCATATTGGTCCAAAAGGTCCCAGTATGCAGAAGAGCTCCATCTTGTTGCAGATGTCCACTTGCGCCTTGCGGATTGGCTTGATCTTTCTTCCACCCAAAATTAGGGTCAGTGAATTTAACAGTATGTCTGTTGAGACTGCTTGTCTGAAGGCCCTTGGTCTCTTTGACAAGGTAGTCCAGACCATAATCAAAGCATGAAAATCTTCTTCGTCTCACATATACCATCAAAGGACTTTTTTCCAAAATGTGTAAGTATAATCAGATCATTCCCATGTCATTTTCTCTCCCCTCTTTTCTCTCCTCCTTAGTCAACACTAAAGGTAGGCTTGGCCACTAGCTCACTGAAGGGTCACATATCTGTCCTGTCCATCATTTTCCAGATAAACTTGGCCTTAAAGTCTCAGATCAAAACCTTCCGCCAGGGTTTTGCATAATAGGATTCCTCGCTACCACCATAGGCTCTTCATTAGGTTCTACAAGGGTCTGCAATCTTCTCCCTTTGAGTCTTTCAAGGAAGTTTTTCTACAGTTCATCTCTTAAATGTGGCCGAGTTGCAGTCATGTCTATCAGAATGATCTCTGCGCTGGCAGCTGTTTTGTGCTGCTCGACATTTCTCGTTCTCTAGAAGGGCAATGTTGTTTATGAACAGTAACCTCCTTTCAACTTAAAGTGCTCTTCTGTCCATCACAGGCTCATCCCACAGAGAAATATCTCTACAAGTTGGACGTGGTCAGAGCAATTCATCTCTATCTCTCGGTCACTGCCCGAGGGTTCTCAAAGGGGCCTGACAAACTAAGGCAATGTTCTACAACTTCAGTCCTTAAGAGCCACCAAAAATTACTGTATGTTTTCATGATTTCAGTATTATTGCCCAGGTGATGGAATTATCATCTGGGCAATCCTAAGGTAATTCTGAAAACCTAGCTCTTGAAGACTGGAGTTGGGGAGCACTGCTGTAAGGCAACCATTTCTTGTGGGATCTGCCATTCTAGAAATCTTTTGAGTGAAAGATGAAGTTCCCAGATTCAAGATCATGGAGCACTCGACATGACCAGTAGGGGCTTGCTAGACAGTACATTTTCAGGAGTCTACATGTTTGCAAGTCGGGCTACTTGGTCGTCTATTCACACTTTCTCCAAATTTTACAGAATGCATAACTTTATGTCCACGAGTCTTGGCAGAAAGGTGGTGCAGATGGAAATTGCTCAGCCCTACCTCTTCCATCTTCTGTTTTTGTACGTTGTCATCCAAAAGAACTTCTTTACAACACCTCATGGTGCCTTTGTCTTTCAACAAATTTTAAAGTTTTCTTTGCATTTTTCTTTCTTAGTTTTGTGTCTAGGTTTGCCTTATGGCTTTCTTACTACCCGGTGTTAGCCTGCTGTTTGTATGTGGGTGTAGCATGCACTGGAAGAACAGAATTTTTATGTATTCCTTATGTCAGCATCCTGGTGGCAGCTGTTATGGCTGGCAATCAGGCAACACAGCGTGCAGTAATCAGCGCACATACAGAGATCTGGCAATAACCAAAAACAATAGGACGAGCTCTGAGACGTGGAATCTCTGTAGACTGCAGTACCTGATCTATCCTCACACAACTATAAGCAGCAGTGGATTGCGCCTAACAACTACCTATGCAACTCGGCACTGCCTGAGGAGCTGACTAGCCTGAAGATAGAAATACAAGCCTGACTTACCTCAGAGAAATACCCCAAAGGAATAGGCAGCCCCCCACATATAATGACTGTTAGCAAGATGAAAAGACAAACGTAGGAATGAAATAGATTCAGCAAAGTGAGGCCCGATATTCTAGACAGAGCGAGGATAGCAAAGAGAACTATGCAGTCTACAAAAAACCCTAAAACGAAAACCACGCAAAGGGGCAAAAAGACCCACCGTGCCGAACTAACAGCACGGCGGTGCACCCCTCTGCTTCTCAGAGCTTCCAGCAAAAGACAATAGCAAGCTGGACAGAAAAAACAGAAAACAAACTAGAAGCACTTATCTAGCAGAGCAGCAGGCCCAAGGAAAGATGCAGTAGCTCAGATCCAACACTGGAACATTGACAAGGAGCAAGGAAGACAGACTTAGGTGGAGCTAAATAGCAAGGCAGCCAACGAGCTCACCAAAACACCTGAGGGAGGAAGCCCAGAGACTGCAATACCACTTGTGACCACAGAAGTGAACTCAGCCACAGAATTCACAACAGTACCCCCCCCTTGAGGAGGGGTCACCGAACCCTCACCAGAACCCCCAGGCCGACCAGGATGAGCCACATGAAAGGCACGAACAAGATCTGGGGCATGGACATCAGAGGCAAAAACCCAGGAATTATCTTCCTGAGCATAACCCTTCCATTTGACCAGATACTGGAGTTTCCGTCTAGAGACACGAGAATCCAAAATCTTCTCCACAATATACTCCAATTCCCCCTCCACCAAAACAGGGGCAGGAGGCTCCACAGATGGAACCATAGGTGCCACGTATCTCCTCAACAACGACCTATGGAATACATTATGTATGGAAAAGGAGTCTGGGAGGGTCAGACGAAAAGACACCGGATTGAGAATCTCAGAAATCCTATACGGACCAATAAAACGAGGTTTAAATTTAGGAGAGGAAACCTTCATAGGAATATGACGAGAAGATAACCAAACCAAATCCCCAACACGAAGTCGGGGTCCCACACGGCGTCTGCGATTAGCGAAAAGCTGAGCCTTCTCCTGGGACAAGGTCAAATTGTCCACTACCTGAGTCCAGATCTGCTGCAACCTGTCCACCACAGAATCCACACCAGGACAGTCCGAAGACTCAACCTGTCCTGAAGAGAAACGAGGATGGAACCCAGAATTGCAGAAAAATGGAGAGACCAAGGTAGCCGAGCTGGCCCGATTATTAAGGGCGAACTCAGCCAACGGCAAAAATGACACCCAATCATCCTGGTCAGCGGAAACAAAACATCTCAGATATGTTTCCAAGGTCTGATTGGTTCGTTCGGTCTGGCCATTAGTCTGAGGATGGAAGGCCGAGGAGAAAGATAGGTCAATGCCCATCCTACCACAAAAGGCTCGCCAGAACCTCGAGACAAACTGGGAACCTCTGTCAGAAACAATATTCTCAGGAATGCCATGTAAACGAACCACATGCTGGAAGAACAAAGGCACCAAATCAGAGGAGGAAGGCAATTTAACCAAGGGCACCAGATGGACCATTTTAGAAAAGCGATCACAGACCACCCAAATGACCGACACTTTTTGAGAAACGGGAAGGTCAGAAATGAAATCCATCGAAATATGTGTCCAAGGCCTCTTCGGGACCGGCAAGGGCAAAAGCAACCCACTGGCACGTGAACAGCAGGGCTTAGCCCTAGCACAAATTCCACAGGACTGCACAAAAGCACGCACATCCCGTGACAGAGATGGCCACCAGAAGGATCTAGCAACCAACTCCCTGGTACCAAAGATTCCTGGATGACCGGCCAGCACCGAACAATGAAGTTCAGAGATAACTTTACTAGTCCACCTATCAGGGACGAACAGTTTCTCGGCCGGACAACGATCAGGTTTATTAGCTTGAAATTTCTGCAACACTCTCCGCAAATCAGGGGAGATGGCAGACACAATGACTCCTTCCTTGAGGATACTCGCCGGCTCAGATAACCCCGGAGAGTCGGGCACAAAACTCCTAGACAGAGCATCCGCCTTCACATTTTTAGAGCCCGGAAGGTATGAAATCACAAAATCAAAACGAGCAAAAAATAACGACCAACGGGCCTGTCTAGGATTCAAGCGCTTGGCAGACTCGAGATAAGTCAAGTTCTTATGATCAGTCAATACCACCACGCGATGCTTAGCACCCTCAAGCCAATGACGCCACTCCTCGAATGCCCACTTCATGGCCAGCAACTCTCGGTTGCCCACATCATAATTACGCTCAGCAGCAGAAAATTTCCTGGAAAAGAAAGCACATGGTTTGAACACTGAGCAACCAGAACCTCTCTGTGACAAAACCGCCCCCGCACCAATCTCAGAAGCATCAACCTCGACCTGGAACGGAAGAGAAACATCAGGTTGACACAACACAGGGGCACAGCAAAAACGACGCTTCAACTCCTGAAAAGCTTCCACGGCAGCAGAAGACCAATTAACCAAATCAGCACCCTTCTTGGTCAAATCGGTCAATGGTCTGGCAATGCTAGAAAAATTACAGATGAAGCGACGATAAAAATTAGCAAAGCCCAGGAATTTCTGCAGACTTTTTAGAGATGTCGGCTGAGTCCAATCCTGGATGGCCTGAACCTTAACCGGATCCATCTCGATAGTAGAAGGGGAAAAGATGAACCCCAAAAATGAAACTTTCTGCACACCGAAGAGACACTTTGATCCCTTCACGAACAAGGAATTAGCACGCAGTACCTGGAAAACCATTCTGACTTGCTTCACATGAGACTCCCAATCATCTGAGAAGATCAAAATGTCATCCAAGTAAACAATCAAGAATTTATCCAGATACTCACGGAAAATGTCATGCATAAAAGACTGAAAAACAGATGGAGCATTGGCAAGTCCGAACGGCATCACCAGATACTCAAAATGACCCTCGGGCGTATTAAATGCCGTTTTCCATTCATCTCCCTGCCTGATTCTCACCAGATTATACGCACCACGAAGATCAATCTTAGTAAACCAACTAGCCCCCTTAATCCGAGCAAACAAGTCAGAAATCAATGGCAAGGGATACTGAAACTTAACAGTGATCTTATTAAGAAGGCGGTAATCAATACACGGTCTTAGCGAACCATCCTTCTTGGCTACAAAAAAGAACCCTGCTCCCAATGGTGACGACGATGGGCGAATATGTCCCTTCTCCAGGGACTCCTTCACATTACTGCGCATAGCGGTGTGTTCAGGTACGGACAAATTAAATAAACGACCCTTAGGGAACTTACTACCAGGAATCAAATCGATAGCACAATCACAATTCCTATGCGGAGGTAGGGCATCAGACTTGGACTCTTCAAATACATCCTGAAAGTCCGACAAGAACTCTGGGATGTCAGAAGGAATGGATGACGAAATAGACAAAAATGGAACATCACCATGTACTCCCTGACAACCCCAGCTGGTTACCGACATAGAGTTCCAATCCAACACTGGATTATGGGTTTGTAGCCATGGCAACCCCAACACGACCACATCATGCAAATTATGTAGTACCAGAAAGCGAATAACTTCCTGATGTGCAGGAGCCATGCACATGGTCAGCTGGGCCCAGTACTGAGGCTTATTCCTGGCCAAAGGTGTAGCATCAATTCCTCTCAACGGAATAGGACACCGCAAAGGCTCCAAGAAAAATCCACAACGTTTAGCATAATCCAAATCCATCAGATTCAGGGCAGCGCCTGAATCCACAAACGCCATGACAGAATACGATGACAAAGAGCACATTAAGGTAATGGACAAAAGGAATTTGGACTGTACAGTACCAATAACGGCAGAGCTATCGAACCGCCTAGTGCGTTTAGGACAATTAGAAATAGCATGAGTAGAATCACCACAATAGAAACACAGTCTGTTCAGACGTCTGTGTTCTTGCCGTTCTACTTTAGTCATAGTCCTGTCGCACTGCATAGGCTCAGGTTTACTCTCAGGCAGTACCGCCAGATGGTGCACAGATTTACGCTCGCGCAAGCGACGACCGATCTGAATGGCCAAGGACATAGACTCATTCAAACCAGCAGGCATAGGAAATCCCACCATTACATCCTTAAGAGCTTCAGAGAGACCCTTTCTGAACAAAGCCGCTAGTGCAGATTCATTCCACAGAGTGAGTACTGACCATTTCCTAAATTTCTGACAATATACTTCTACATCATCCTGACCCTGGCATAAAGCCAGCAGATTTTTCTCAGCCTGATCGACTGAATTAGGCTCATCGTACAGCAATCCGAGCGCCAGGAAAAATGCATCAACATTACTCAATGCAGAATCTCCTGGTGCAAGAGAAAACGCCCAGTCCTGTGGGTCGCCGCGCAAAAAAGAAATAATAATCAAAACCTGTTGAATAGGATTACCAGAAGAATGAGGTTTCAAGGCCAAAAATAGCTTACAATTATTTCTGAAGCTCAGGAACTTAGTTCTGTCACCAAAAAACAAATCAGGAATCGGAATTCTTGGTTCTAGCATCGATTTCTGATCAATAGTATCTTGAATCTTTTGTACATTTACAACGAGATTATCCATTGAGGAGCACAGAGCCTGAATATCCATGTCCACAGCTGTGTCCTGAAGCACTCTAATGTCTAGGGGAAAAAAAAGACTGAAGACAGAGCTAAGAAAAAAAAATGATGTCAGGATTTCTTTTTTCCCTCTATTGGGAATCATTGGTGTGGCTCCTTGTACTGATATGGCTGGCAATCAGGCAACACAGCGTGCAGTAATCAGCGCACATACAGAGATCTGGCAATAACCAAAAACAATAGGACGAGCTCTGAGACGTGGAATCTCTGTAGACTGCAGTACCTGATCTATCCTCACACAACTATAAGCAGCAGTGGATTGCGCCTAACAACTACCTATGCAACTCGGCACTGCCTGAGGAGCTGACTAGCCTGAAGATAGAAATACAAGCCTGACTTACCTCAGAGAAATACCCCAAAGGAATAGGCAGCCCCCCACATATAATGACTGTTAGCAAGATGAAAAGACAAACGTAGGAATGAAATAGATTCAGCAAAGTGAGGCCCGATATTCTAGACAGAGCGAGGATAGCAAAGAGAACTATGCAGTCTACAAAAAACCCTAAAACGAAAACCACGCAAAGGGGCAAAAAGACCCACCGTGCCGAACTAACAGCACGGCAGTGCACCCCTCTGCTTCTCAGAGCTTCCAGCAAAAGACAATAGCAAGCTGGACAGAAAAAACAGAAAACAAACTAGAAGCACTTATCTAGCAGAGCAGCAGGCCCAAGGAAAGATGCAGTAGCTCAGATCCAACACTGGAACATTGACAAGGAGCAAGGAAGACAGACTCAGGTGGAGCTAAATAGCAAGGCAGCCAACGAGCTCACCAAAACACCTGAGGGAGGAAGCCCAGAGACTGCAATACCACTTGTGACCACAGAAGTGAACTCAGCCACAGAATTCACAACAGTACCCCCCCCTTGAGGAGGGGTCACCGAACCCTCACCAGAACCCCCAGGCCGACCAGGATGAGCCACATGAAAGGCACGAACAAGATCTGGGGCATGGACATCAGAGGCAAAAACCCAGGAATTATCTTCCTGAGCATAACCCTTCCATTTGACCAGATACTGGAGTTTCCGTCTAGAGACACGAGAATCCAAAATCTTCTCCACAATATACTCCAATTCCCCCTCCACCAAAACAGGGGCAGGAGGCTCCACAGATGGAACCATAGGTGCCACATATCTCCTCAACAACGACCTATGGAATACATTATGTATGGAAAAGGAGTCTGGGAGGGTCAGACGAAAAGACACCGGATTGAGAATCTCAGAAATCCTATACGGACCAATAAAACGAGGTTTAAATTTAGGAGAGGAAACCTTCATAGGAATATGACGAGAAGATAACCAAACCAAATCCCCAACACGAAGTCGGGGTCCCACACGGCGTCTGCGATTAGCGAAAAGCTGAGCCTTCTCCTGGGACAAGGTCAAATTGTCCACTACCTGAGTCCAGATCTGCTGCAACCTGTCCACCACAGAATCCACACCAGGACAGTCCGAAGACTCAACCTGTCCTGAAGAGAAACGAGGATGGAACCCAGAATTGCAGAAAAATGGAGAGACCAAGGTAGCCGAGCTGGCCCGATTATTAAGGGCGAACTCAGCCAACGGCAAAAATGACACCCAATCATCCTGGTCAGCGGAAACAAAACATCTCAGATATGTTTCCAAGGTCTGATTGGTTCGTTCGGTCTGGCCATTAGTCTGAGGATGGAAGGCCGAGGAGAAAGATAGGTCAATGCCCATCCTACCACAAAAGGCTCGCCAGAACCTCGAGACAAACTGGGAACCTCTGTCAGAAACAATATTCTCAGGAATGCCATGTAAACGAACCACATGCTGGAAGAACAAAGGCACCAAATCAGAGGAGGAAGGCAATTTAACCAAGGGCACCAGATGGACCATTTTAGAAAAGCGATCACAGACCACCCAAATGACCGACACTTTTTGAGAAACGGGAAGGTCAGAAATGAAATCCATCGAAATATGTGTCCAAGGCCTCTTCGGGACCGGCAAGGGCAAAAGCAACCCACTGGCACGTGAACAGCAGGGCTTAGCCCTAGCACAAATTCCACAGGACTGCACAAAAGCACGCACATCCCGTGACAGAGATGGCCACCAGAAGGATCTAGCAACCAACTCCCTGGTACCAAAGATTCCTGGATGACCGGCCAGCACCGAACAATGAAGTTCAGAGATAACTTTACTAGTCCACCTATCAGGGACGAACAGTTTCTCGGCCGGACAACGATCAGGTTTATTAGCTTGAAATTTCTGCAACACTCTCCGCAAATCAGGGGAGATGGCAGACACAATGACTCCTTCCTTGAGGATACTCGCCGGCTCAGATAACCCCGGAGAGTCGGGCACAAAACTCCTAGACAGAGCATCCGCCTTCACATTTTTAGAGCCCGGAAGGTATGAAATCACAAAATCAAAACGAGCAAAAAATAACGACCAACGGGCCTGTCTAGGATTCAAGCGCTTGGCAGACTCGAGATAAGTCAAGTTCTTATGATCAGTCAATACCACCACGCGATGCTTAGCACCCTCAAGCCAATGACGCCACTCCTCGAATGCCCACTTCATGGCCAGCAACTCTCGGTTGCCCACATCATAATTACGCTCAGCAGCAGAAAATTTCCTGGAAAAGAAAGCACATGGTTTGAACACTGAGCAACCAGAACCTCTCTGTGACAAAACCGCCCCCGCACCAATCTCAGAAGCATCAACCTCGACCTGGAACGGAAGAGAAACATCAGGTTGACACAACACAGGGGCACAGCAAAAACGACGCTTCAACTCCTGAAAAGCTTCCACGGCAGCAGAAGACCAATTAACCAAATCAGCACCCTTCTTGGTCAAATCGGTCAATGGTCTGGCAATGCTAGAAAAATTACAGATGAAGCGACGATAAAAATTAGCAAAGCCCAGGAATTTCTGCAGACTTTTTAGAGATGTCGGCTGAGTCCAATCCTGGATGGCCTGAACCTTAACCGGATCCATCTCGATAGTAGAAGGGGAAAAGATGAACCCCAAAAATGAAACTTTCTGCACACCGAAGAGACACTTTGATCCCTTCACGAACAAGGAATTAGCACGCAGTACCTGGAAAACCATTCTGACTTGCTTCACATGAGACTCCCAATCATCTGAGAAGATCAAAATGTCATCCAAGTAAACAATCAAGAATTTATCCAGATACTCACGGAAAATGTCATGCATAAAAGACTGAAAAACAGATGGAGCATTGGCAAGTCCGAACGGCATCACCAGATACTCAAAATGACCCTCGGGCGTATTAAATGCCGTTTTCCATTCATCTCCCTGCCTGATTCTCACCAGATTATACGCACCACGAAGATCAATCTTAGTAAACCAACTAGCCCCCTTAATCCGAGCAAACAAGTCAGAAATCAATGGCAAGGGATACTGAAACTTAACAGTGATCTTATTAAGAAGGCGGTAATCAATACACGGTCTTAGCGAACCATCCTTCTTGGCTACAAAAAAGAACCCTGCTCCCAATGGTGACGACGATGGGCGAATATGTCCCTTCTCCAGGGACTCCTTCACATAACTGCGCATAGCGGTGTGTTCAGGTACGGACAAATTAAATAAACGACCCTTAGGGAACTTACTACCAGGAATCAAATCGATAGCACAATCACAATTCCTATGCGGAGGTAGGGCATCAGACTTGGACTCTTCAAATACATCCTGAAAGTCCGACAAGAACTCTGGGATGTCAGAAGGAATGGATGACGAAATAGACAAAAATGGAACATCACCATGTACTCCCTGACAACCCCAGCTGGTTACCGACATAGAGTTCCAATCCAACACTGGATTATGGGTTTGTAGCCATGGCAACCCCAACACGACCACATCATGCAAATTATGTAGTACCAGAAAGCGAATAACTTCCTGATGTGCAGGAGCCATGCACATGGTCAGCTGGGCCCAGTACTGAGGCTTATTCCTGGCCAAAGGTGTAGCATCAATTCCTCTCAACGGAATAGGACACCGCAAAGGCTCCAAGAAAAATCCACAACGTTTAGCATAATCCAAATCCATCAGATTCAGGGCAGCGCCTGAATCCACAAACGCCATGACAGAATACGATGACAAAGAGCACATTAAGGTAATGGACAAAAGGAATTTGGACTGTACAGTACCAATAACGGCAGAGCTATCGAACCGCCTAGTGCGTTTAGGACAATTAGAAATAGCATGAGTAGAATCACCACAATAGAAACACAGTCTGTTCAGACGTCTGTGTTCTTGCCGTTCTACTTTAGTCATAGTCCTGTCGCACTGCATAGGCTCAGGTTTACTCTCAGGCAGTACCGCCAGATGGTGCACAGATTTACGCTCGCGCAAGCGACGACCGATCTGAATGGCCAAGGACATAGACTCATTCAAACCAGCAGGCATAGGAAATCCCACCATTACATCCTTAAGAGCTTCAGAGAGACCCTTTCTGAACAAAGCCGCTAGTGCAGATTCATTCCACAGAGTGAGTACTGACCATTTCCTAAATTTCTGACAATATACTTCTACATCATCCTGACCCTGGCATAAAGCCAGCAGATTTTTCTCAGCCTGATCGACTGAATTAGGCTCATCGTACAGCAATCCGAGCGCCAGGAAAAATGCATCAACATTACTCAATGCAGAATCTCCTGGTGCAAGAGAAAACGCCCAGTCCTGTGGGTCGCCGCGCAAAAAAGAAATAATAATCAAAACCTGTTGAATAGGATTACCAGAAGAATGAGGTTTCAAGGCCAAAAATAGCTTACAATTATTTCTGAAGCTCAGGAACTTAGTTCTGTCACCAAAAAACAAATCAGGAATCGGAATTCTTGGTTCTAGCATCGATTTCTGATCAATAGTATCTTGAATCTTTTGTACATTTACAACGAGATTATCCATTGAGGAGCACAGAGCCTGAATATCCATGTCCACAGCTGTGTCCTGAAGCACTCTAATGTCTAGGGGAAAAAAAAGACTGAAGACAGAGCTAAGAAAAAAAAATGATGTCAGGATTTCTTTTTTCCCTCTATTGGGAATCATTGGTGTGGCTCCTTGTACTGATATGGCTGGCAATCAGGCAACACAGCGTGCAGTAATCAGCGCACATACAGAGATCTGGCAATAACCAAAAACAATAGGACGAGCTCTGAGACGTGGAATCTCTGTAGACTGCAGTACCTGATCTATCCTCACACAACTATAAGCAGCAGTGGATTGCGCCTAACAACTACCTATGCAACTCGGCACTGCCTGAGGAGCTGACTAGCCTGAAGATAGAAATACAAGCCTGACTTACCTCAGAGAAATACCCCAAAGGAATAGGCAGCCCCCCACATATAATGACTGTTAGCAAGATGAAAAGACAAACGTAGGAATGAAATAGATTCAGCAAAGTGAGGCCCGATATTCTAGACAGAGCGAGGATAGCAAAGAGAACTATGCAGTCTACAAAAAACCCTAAAACGAAAACCACGCAAAGGGGCAAAAAGACCCACCGTGCCGAACTAACAGCACGGCGGTGCACCCCTCTGCTTCTCAGAGCTTCCAGCAAAAGACAATAGCAAGCTGGACAGAAAAAACAGAAAACAAACTAGAAGCACTTATCTAGCAGAGCAGCAGGCCCAAGGAAAGATGCAGTAGCTCAGATCCAACACTGGAACATTGACAAGGAGCAAGGAAGACAGACTCAGGTGGAGCTAAATAGCAAGGCAGCCAACGAGCTCACCAAAACACCTGAGGGAGGAAGCCCAGAGACTGCAATACCACTTGTGACCACAGAAGTGAACTCAGCCACAGAATTCACAACAGGCAGCGGTCCACACCCTGATTCCTGTTTCCTCCATAGAGTACAACAAAAAAGAGATTTTAGGGTAAATACCCAAACTCCTCTTTTCTAATTTCTACTGTTAGGGACACAAGACCTTGGGTATTGGCCCTGCTACTTGATGGCTGATACTAGGAGAAAAAATGCGTTGGCTTTGCCTAGTGGACTATACCCTTTCCTCAAACACTAGGCAATTCAATTTTATGCTAAAAGCAGGAGAGAACATTTTTTGAACAAGTAACAACCAGGAACCAACATGACCCGATCCCAGCAAAAGATGAATGCCCATGGAAAGCAAAACTGACCCTAGGAAAAGAGTACAAAAGAGCGATGCAATCTACAGTATGTCCCCCAATGTAATAAAAAAGAACAACAAGTTTACGGTAAGTACAAAAATATAATGTTCTCATTGATAGCGTTTGGGAACACGGCAATATGGGACATTCTAGAGCAGAACCAATGCATGGGACATTAGCCTGCAGCACCATATGCCCCATGTGGGCATCTGCAGAAACCTTATAGTGAATCAAGAAGAACTTGATGAAGGTGTGTACCAAGACTTAACTTGGCTGTCTCCATAAATTCCATGGACTTCAAAGGAGCAGTAGCATGCATGCGCAACCACACGAAAGTGAAATCGAAGACTCAAAATGCCTCTTTTAGCGATCATAATGGCCCCGATAATCAGGAGTTGATAATGTTTCCTGTGGATGTGTCACTTTGGATAAGTCTCTGTGATCTTTTCACTAGGATTTTTGCCCATTCCTCAAGGAAAAAAGGCTTCAGCTCCTACAAGTTAGATAGTGAACAGCAATCTTCAAGTCTGACCACAGATTCACAATTAGATTAAGGTCTGGGCTTTGACTAGGCTACTCCAAAACAGTTACAGATTTCCCCTTAAACCACTTGAGTGTTACTTTAGCAGTATGCCTTGACTCATTGTCTTGTCAGAAGGTGAACCTCCGTTCCACTGTCAAATCACTGACAAACAGGTTTTGCTCAAGAATATCCCTGTTTTTTTGCACCATCCATCTTCCCCTCGACTCACACATGACGATATTCTGGGGTGATTCATGGGTGATATTCTGTGTTGATTTGGTGCCAGAGCTAGAGTTTACCGTGGTAGCCAAAAAGTTCAGTTTGACCACAGCACCTTCCTCCATACAGAGGACTAAAAAAATAAATGTAAAAAAAATTGAATAAAAAGTTTAAAAATCTCCCCAATTTTGCCAAATCTAAAATATATCTATACATAAAAAAAAGCATATTTGGTATTGTCGTGTTGGTAAAAGTCCCATCCATCAAAATGTAAAATTGCCAAATTAGTTCTTTTTGTGTTGCTACAGTTCGGTATGCAAAAAAAATAAAAAATTCATATAGCTTTATTTACTAAAAAATAAAAAAAAGTTATAGGCTCTGGGAAATGGCAACACCAAAAAAAGTTTTTTAATTTTACAAACTTCAGAATATTTTTAGGCCACTAAAATAATAAGAAAAAACTATACGAAGATGTTGCCATAATAGCACTGTCCTGGAGAATCATGTGGCCAAGTTATTAAATGCAGTAAAATCAAAACTTAAAAACAATGGCGGAATCTAGTTTTTTTTTTTCCCCCCTCACCATTTCGGCTTACCCCGCCCCCCTCTTTCAGAACATTATAAAGAAAGATGAGTGGCGCCATTCAAAAGTACAAAACAAACAAACAAGTCAGCAGAAAAAGAGATACAACCTCATTTGCAAAAAAAAGATGGGACGCTGTGTAAAACAAAAGGAAAATAAGAATGCAATGATTTGGAAAGATCTTATTGTCATATTTTAATCACAACATAATGTAGAACACAGATCAGAAGGTGAAGGAAAACAAGAACTCATTTAGAAATTGATGGCAGCGATACATCTCAAAAAAGTTGACACAGGATTAACAAAAGACTTAACAAGTGGTACTAATGAAAAATAGCTGTAGGGTTAGTTTTCCACTAAATGACGTGACTGTATAAAAAGAACATACTAGAGAGGCAGAGTCTCTTAGAGACAAAGATGGTCGGAGGTCACGAATCTGATCAACTATGTCTAAAAATTGTGGACTAATTTCAGAAAAATTTTCCTCACTGTAAAATTTCAAAGACTTTAAATATCCACCATCTACAGCACATAATATAATCAAAAGATTCAGAGATTCTGGCAAAATCCCATGTGCATAGGGGACAGGGTCGACTGTCAATATTAGATGCTCGGGATTTACAGGTCCTCAGGCGCTGCTGAATCATTGTTTGTGAACACAGTCGTGCGATTCACAAATATAAGAGGAAGCTCCATCATGTAAAGAAGCCATAGATCAGCACAGTCCAGAAACGCTGCTGTCTTCTCTGAGACCAAGCTCATTTATTGGTCAATATATTTTTTTATTAAACAGAAAAAGCAATATTAAACATTATAGAACATTATTTTAACCCATTCACGTTAAGAGAGTAGAGACATTCAACCCTCCTCACCTTCATCAACAATATCACCACCGCTAAGGTTGACCTTTTACATCAGCATACATATCTTAATTGAATATATCACCGGGAGAGGGAGAGTGGCTTAGTTAAGCAAAGAAAGAGAAAGGATAGAAGAGAATATTAAGAGAAAGAAAGGAAAGTGCGGACATCGATGCAAGAATATTAATAGGACGCCAACAGCCCAGGACCCAACAATTTTTTTTCCACTATGGGAGACGGGGTAGTGCACCTTGCCAGCACTGAAAATGTTGAGACTCTCTGAATTGAATCCACGGATGCCACACCACAAACCAGCTTATACCCGACCTGTCATTAACACCTCCATCTCCTCCAACCAGCACAGAACATCCACCGCCTCCACCCACTCAATCCGCCCCAGAACAACCGGGGACCTCCAAAGTCTGGGTATAAATTTGACGTATTGCAGTCATGACATTTGGCAATATATTCTTCTTAATTGTGGACAATGAGCCCGGAAATATTGATAATAATGCTATCTCTGGTGTCGCCTCCACTTGTGACTAAGCTCATTTATAATGGACCGAGGCAAAACGGAAAACTGTTCTGTGGGCGGATGAATCAAAATGAGAAATTCTTTGTGTGAATCACATATCATGTTCTGTGGACTCAGAAGAAGGACCATCCAACTTATTATCGAGGTGGACCATCCAGCTTGTTATCAATGCACAGCTCTGCATATATGATGGTTGGTGCTGCATTAGTGCCTATATAGAATAAATATCAATTGCATACTTCTTTTGAATGCAAATAAAATTTCTTTTATTACAGTTCAAAACAGAAGAGCAACATTTGAGTGTCAATGCGTTTCGGCCAAATAGGCCTTTATCACGATAGTTGTATTCAGTAGGTAATCTCTTCTAAATAGGGATTTTTGTGTACTCACCGTAAAATCCTTTTCTCCGAGCCATTCATTGGGGGACACAGACCGTGGGTGTATGCTGCTGCCAATAGGAGGCTGACACTAAGTGATACAAAAAAAAAGTTAGCTCCTCCCCTGCAGTATACACCCTCCTGCTGGCTCTCAGCTAACCAGTTCGGTGCAAAAGCAGTAGGAGATCAATAACAATATATGAGCGTATAGCATGTCATATTCTAAAAAACAAGCATAAGCTAATAACAGGGTGGGAGCTGTGTCCCCCAATGAATGGCTCGGAGAAAAGGATTTTACGGTGAGTACACAAAAATCCCTATTTCTCCTTCGCCTCATTGGGGGACACAGACCGTGGGACGTCCCAAAGCAGTCCCTGGGTGGGGACAACAATAGATCAGGCCCTGTGTAACCGCTACTTACAAGTGCGCCACCGCGGCCTGCAGAGTCCGCCTGCCCAGACTCACATCTGTGGAAGTGTGGGAATTATAGTGCTTCAAGAATGCATGCGGACTGGACGAATCCGCAAGCTTGCAGGCGTGCCTTGCTGACGCCTGGTGCCTAGAACCCTTGATAGACAGGGAGATAGGCTGACATTTAGCACGGAAGGACTCCTGGATGGTGAAAAGAATTCACCATGTTATCATGGTCGATGAAACGGCTAAACCCTTCCTGAAAATGTCAGGAAGCCTTCCTCTACCGTCAGGAAGCCCAAATAAAACGTCCAACCTTCAGAAGGACGCCGTCCTCAAGACTCAGAGCACTCACTTCGTCCAGAATATGGGGGATCTTATTCCATTTTGTGGACTGGAGCCAAAAGAGATGAGGGAAGAACTATGCCCTCATAACAGTGGTAATACAGTACCACCTTGGTAACAAGGGATGGAGATGGACAACCTTGCCTCGAAGGTAATAAGGGAAAAAAGTCTGAAAGAGCAGAGAAGCTAGCTCCGAAGACTCGGCAGAGTGAGAATATCGGAGAGGAGAACGGAACGACTTTCCCTGATAGTAAAGTCTGCCCGGATGAAAAAGGAGCCTACTGTAAGGCTCCTAGGAATAATAAGGTCCCAATGATCTAACGGTATGCGATAGGGAAGAACTACGTGTGAAAACTCCCTGTGAGAAAGTCCCTACTTGCAGTTGTGCTGCGATAAGGCGAGAAGATACTAGCTCCGCAAAGAAAAAACGGACGTGGTCAGTGCGGATCTCTGAGGATCACTGGGGCCCCTTTCTGCTTCCGAAAGGCTTTCGGAAGCAGTGCAAGGGGAGTTATGGAAACTGGTACCACGGCAGAACCAGAGCATGGAGAGCGATGCCTCTTGGATCTCGAGGCCAAACCACGAACTTGAGTACATAGGCCTTCAGTCTGGATGTCATCCCACCTACAACTGGAGAGCTCCTGTAAGGACAGATCTGATGGAAGACTTTGGGGTGAAGTTCCCACTGACTTGAGGCGGAACCCTGACGGCTGAATTTGTTTGCCGTTCAGAGTTCTACTTCTGGGATATATACTGCCGAGATCACCGAATAATAGACTTCGGCCCATCAGAGAAAGTGAGGTACCTCGGTCATGGCGCCTGACCGTGGGTACCTGCTAGATGACTGACGTAAGGCACCGCCGTGGCATTATCCAATTGAATTCGGATAGGGTGACCCGCCAGAAGGCAGTGGACCTGCTATAAGACTACCGTTCGGATCTCCAGAACAATGATGGGGAGAAGAAGACTGGCATTGGTAGTTACTAATAACCATTGAACTGGGAGAAAGGCCCTGGATGAAGAAGGAGCTCAGAGACTATTGTCTGAAAGTCTGTATGACTTGCTGAAAACGAGCGGAGCGAAGGAAACCGCTTCCATTGTCGTCACCATTTTTCCTCAGAACTCTCTTAGCAAATCGAATGAAATGAGGGGGTGAGTAATCAAGTCCTCAGAACTCTCCTTGCGCGAGCTCCCTGTTGAAGGGCCCTGACCTTGTCTCGAGGAAGAATTACCATCCTTCTAGAAGTGTGCAGGATCATCCTCAAAAAGGATATCTGCTGGGCTGGAAATGAGGAGAACTTGTCTAAGTGTAGCTGCCAGCCCAGGAGAGAAGGTATCGCAAGAGAAATAGACGACTCAGCGCAGTCCTGGAAGGGCGGCTAGACAGACCAAACAGGGCAGGACGAGCACGCCTCTAGAGTGCAAAAGAAACATGACATCCGCCATGACCCGAGCGAACACTCTGGGTGCGGAAGCAAGGCCGAAGGACAAGGTTGTGACTTGAAAATGCTGTTGACGAATGGAAAGGCGAAGGAATTTTTGCAGAGGGCAAGCAACCCGAATGTCGATGGATGCCGGAAACTGCACCTTTTTCTGTTGAAGTAATGGCTGAGCGGAGGAACTCCATCCAAAGAAGGAGGATCATGTCAAAGGTTGTTAGAAGTTTGAGGTCCAGGGTCGATCTTACTTTTCGTTCCCCTGTTTGGAACCAAGATCCCTTAGATCTAGACTGTGCTGGACAATCCTTATACAATCCTTTGTCAGTCTCCCGCTCAAAGGATTTGATTGGCCAGTTGTTGCTGGTGTGAATCAAGGTAGCTAAGGTCTCCAGCCAGGAAACCATTGCTCTAGCAATCCATGCGGTCGCTAGGGAGGATAGAGCGCTGGACCCGAAGCCGCAAGACGGAACAAACCAGATTTGCTATCTGACAGTCCGTGGTATTTTTAATTGATGACCCATCAGGTAGGGATACTGGTAGGTATACCACAGGAGATTCTACCCGGTTAATCTGCCCCATGGCAGAATGTGCGGCTGCATCCAGCAGGTCATAGTCTCTTGCCATCTCCTCTTTTCACGGTGCAGAGATAAAAATTAGGAACCCTCGATCCATCAACCTCTTAACAGGGAAGTGGAGAGGAATTGTCCGCCTTCTTGCATCATCCACTAAATAGTGGTGATGCAGAGGGGGGAGCTCGTACGCCAAAAAGGGTGCCTCTATATGTCCACAGAGTTCAGGTCTCCAGGTGGACAGGACAGGTTGTCTGGCGTTAGGCCTGGATGCAGAAGAGGAAACATGGAGACGACACTCCGTGTGCTCGTCTGTTGATGGTGTGGTGAGATCGGTGCCGACCCGTCGCCCTTAAAAAACAGGCCAGGCATGGCATCCCACGTAGAGGCTTCTGTCCAGTGAATCGCTTATCCGAATTGAATGGCAAATGCTCTCGAGGGAGTTTAGTCTCTGAAGCTCTGGCAAGCTCAGGCAATATCCAATCCATATTCAGAGCCTTGTTGTCATCAAATCATTGGTGAGGGAGCAGGAAACGAAAAACTTCCGTTTTCTAGATGCCTGTATGTTTCTAGACGCCTGCACGTTTCTAGAATACTTGCGGCCCCTGCTAGCCGACGGCTCCCATGTAGGATAGGGACCATGTATATTGGTCCTGCGAGCACTCCAAACACAGAGGGTACACAGAGGGATTCAATCTCTTGGTCAGAGAACCATGGATTGGTCAGTGAAGAAGTCCACTGAGGGGAACTAGAGGATAAAGCTGGGGTCAGCGGCGGAGGGCTCCTCGGACTGATCAAGCGCCTTTAAGACCAGGGAATACTGGTCATGCACCTTTAAGACCAGGAAATACTGGTCATGCGTCTTTAAGAACAGAGAATACTGGTCATGCGCCTTTAAGATCGGGGAATACTGGCCATGCGCCTTTAAGACCGGGGAATACTGGTCATGCGCCTTTAAGACCAGAGAATACTGGTCCTGCGCCTTTAAGACCAGAGAATACTGGTCATGCGCCTTTAAGACCAGAGAATACTTGTCATGCGCCTTTAAGACCAGAGAATACTGGTCATGCGCCTTTAAGACCAGGGAATACTGGTCATGCGCCTTTAAGACCAGAGAATACTGGTCATGCACCTTTAAGATCAGAGAATACTGGTCATGCACCTTTAAGACCAGAGAATACTGGTCATGCACCTTTAAGACCAGAGAATACTGGTCATGCACCTTTAAGACCAGAGAATACTGGTCATGCACCTTTAAGACCAGAGAATACTGGTCGTGCACCTTTAAGACCAGAGAATACTGGTCGTGCACCTTTAAGACCAGAGAATACTGGTCGTGCACCTTTAAGACCAGAGAATACTGGTCGTGCACCTTTAAGACCAGAGAATACTGGTCGTGCACCTTTAAGACCAGAGAATACTGGTTGTGCACCTTTAAGATCAGAAAATACTGGTCGTGCACCTTTAAGACCAGGGAATACTGGTCGTGCGCCTTTAAGACCAGGGAATACTGGTCGTGCGCCTTTAAGACCAGGGAATACTGGTCGTGCGCCTTTAAGACCAGGGAATACTGGTCTTGCGCCTTTAAGACCAGGGAATACTGGTCATGCGCCTTTAAAGACCAGGGAATACTGGTCCTGCGCCTTTAAGACCAGGGAATACTGATCATGCGCCTTTGAGACCAGGGAATACTGGTCATGCGCCTTTAAGACCAGAGAATACTGGTCATGCACCTTTAACCCTGCTGTTCTGTTCGGTCTGGGGAGACCTATTTTGAACTTTGGTATTTTTTGGGGTGTTCAAGATGCGGTTCTGAAACTTGTGGTTGATTGACTTAAATGAGGATGGGTCGGTCGGCCACGGGTTTCAGAGCCGCATCTTGAATATTTTAAAGAATATTGAAGTTCAAAGTCGGTCATTTTTGACCAACAGAACAGCAGGGTTAAGATCGGGGAATACTGGCCATATGCCTTTAAGACCAGGAGGTACTTCCTTACCCGGGTACTGATGTAGAGTCGATGTGCCCCTTTAATGCAAAAATACTGTCACCCCAGTATGAGCTGGTCGGGTGGACCAAGATGGCCACCGGAAGCTGCAGAGTTGATAAAATCTCGCAGAGGGCGAGAAGCGCCAATTTGGGGGGCGGAGCCACAGACACGATGTTGAATAGACCTAAGCCGGGGCCTAAATTTCTGTAGCCGGCGGACGTCACCAGTGGGTCGTTCCAGGCAAGACTTCCAGGATGCGGCCTACAAATCGGCCGAAGCCGGGGACTAAATTTTTGCAGCCATCCAGAGCGTTACCTCAGAGAGGTGGGCCATAGGGAAGTGGCTGAGGCTGCCTGTCAGCATGTGAATATCCCACTGAAGATGGATCCACTCACCATCGGTGCGCGTCCCGGCATGGAGCCGCCGCGGATGTGGGTTTCAGCGCTGTTCTGTGCAGCGTGGACGGTGCAGGGATAAGCCTCAATCCATCATCCGTTTGTTAGGGAGGTGGAGAGGACCCGTCCGCCTCCTTGTGCCATCCGCTTTCACAGTGGTGGGACAGTGGGGGCTGCTCGGACGCCATAGAGAGGGGCCTCTGTACAGCCACGGAGTTCAGTCCGGGTGGACAGGATCAGTTGTCCGGCATTAGGCCTGGCTCCAGGAGAGGATACATGGAGGCGACACTCCAGGAGAGGATACATGGAGGCGACACTCCAGGAGAGGATACATGGAGGCGACACTCCAGGAGAGGATACATGGAGGCGACACTCCAGGAGAGGATACATGGAGGCGACACTCCATGTGGTCGCCTGCTGCTGGTGTGGGGAGATCGGGACCATGAAGGAACCGTCGCCCCTGAAGTGAGCTCAGGCATGGCTTCCCACGTCGCAGGAGAGGGTACGGGGAGGTATACTCGCCGTGCTCGCCTGTTGATGGTTCGGGGGAGATCGGAACCTTGAAAGGATCCGTCGCCCCCTTCACTCCGTTAATTAAAAACTAAAAATTTACAGAAAAGTAAACAATAAAATAAAAACGTTGGGGTCTGAACCAGACCCATGTGCCTCCTACAGACACTAAGCAAGAACTGGTTAGCTGAGAGCCAGCAGGAGGGTGTATACTGCAGGGGAGGAGCCGAGAGCCAGCAGGAGGGTGTATACTGCAGGGGAGGAGCCGAGAGCCAGCAGGAGGGTGTATACTGCAGGGGAGGAGCCGAGAGCCAGCAGGAGGGTGTATACTGCAGGGGAGGAGCCGAGAGCCAGCAGGAGGGTGTATACTGCAGGGGAGGAGCCGAGAGCCAGCAGGAGGTGTATAGTGCAGGGGAGGAGCTGAGAGCCAGCAGGAGGGTGTATACTGCAGGGGAGGAGCTGAGAGCCAGCAGGAGGGTGTATACTGCAGGGGAGGCGCCGAGAGCCGGCAGGAGGGTGTATACTGCAGGGGAGGAGCCGAGAGCCAGCAGGAGGGTGTATACTGCAGGGGAGGAGCCGAGAGCCAGCAGGAGGGTGTATACTGCAGGGGAGGAGCCGAGAGCCAGCAGGAGGTGTATAGTGCAGGGGAGGAGCTGAGAGCCAGCAGGAGGGTGTATACTGCAGGGGAGGAGCTGAGAGCCAGCAGGAGGGTGTATACTGCAGGGGAGGCGCCGAGAGCCGGCAGGAGGGTGTATACTGCAGGGGAGGAGCCGAGAGCCAGCAGGAGGGTGTATACTGCAGGGGAAGAGCTGAGAGCCAGCAGGAGGGTGTATACTGCAGGGGAGGAGCTGAGAGCCAGCAGGAGGGTGTATACTGCAGGGGAGGAGCCGAGAGCCAGCATGAGGGTGTATACTGCAGGGGAAGAGCTGAGAGCCAGCAGGAGGGTGTATACTGCAGGGGAGGAGCCGAGAGCCAGCAGGAGGTGTATACTGCAGGGGAGGAGCCGAGAGCCAGCAGGAGGGTGTATACTGCAGGGGAGGAGCCGAGAGCCAGCAGGAGGGTGTATACTGCAGGGGAGGAGCCGAGAGCCAGCAGGAGGGTGTATACTGCAGGGGAGGAGCCGAGAGCCAGCAGGAGGTGTATACTGCAGGGGAGGAGCCGAGAGCCAGCAGGAGGGTGTATACTGCAGGGGAGGAGCCGAGAGCCAGCAGGAGGTGTATACTGCAGGGGAGGAGCCGAGAGCCAGCAGGAGGGTGTATACTGCAGGGGAGGAGCCGAGAGCCAGCAGGAGGGTGTATACTGCAGGGGAGGAGCTGAGAGCCATCAGGAGGTGTATACTGCAGGGGAGGAGCCGAGAGCCAGCAGGAGGGTGTATACTGCAGGGGAGGAGCCGAGAGCCAGCAGGAGGGTGTATACTGCAGGGGAGGAGCCGAGAGCCAGCAGGAGGGTGTATACTGCAGGGGAGGAGCCGAGAGCCAGCAGGGGGGTGTATACTGCAAGGGAGGAGCCGAGAGCCAGCAGGAGGGTGTATACTGCAGGGAGGAGCCGAGAGCCGGCAGGAGGGTGTATACTGCAGGGGAGGAGCTGAGAGCTGGCAGGAGGGTGTATACTGCAGGGGAGGAGCTGAGAGCCAGCAGGAGGGTGAATACTGCAGGGAGGAGCTGAGAGCCAGCAGGAGGGTGAATACTGCAGGGAGGAGCTGAGAGCCAGCAGGAGGGTGTATACTGCAGGGAGGAGCTGAGAGCCAGCAGGAGGGTGTATACTGCAGGGGAGGAGCTGAGAGCCAGCAGGAGGGTGTATACTGCAGGGGAGGAGCTGAGAGCCAGCAGGAGGGTGTATACTGCAGGGAGGAGCTGAGAGCCAGCAGGAGGTGTATACTGCAGGGGAGGAGCTGAGAGCCAGCAGGAGGGTGTATACTGCAGGGGAGGAGCTGAGAGCCAGCAGGAGGGTGTATACTGCAGGGAGGAGCTGAGAGCCAGCAGGAGGTGTATACTGCAGGGGAGGAGCTGAGAGCCAGCAGGAGGGTGTATACTGCAGGGGAGGAGCGGAGAGCCAGCAGGAGGTGTATACTGCAGGGGAGGAGCTGAGAGCCAGCAGGAGGGTGTATACTGCAGGGGAGGAGCCGAGAGCCAGCAGGAGGTGTATACTGCAGGGGAGGAGCTGAGAGCCAGCAGGAGGGTGTATACTGCAGGGGAGGAGCTGAGAGCCAGCAGGAGGGTGTATACTGCAGGGGAGGAGCTGAGAGCCAGCAGGAGGGTGTATACTGCAGGGAGGAGCTGAGAGCCAGCAGGAGGGTGTATACTGCAGGGGAGGAGCTGAGAGCCAGCAGGAGGGTGTATACTGCAGGGAGGAGCTGAGAGCCAGCAGGAGGTGTATACTGCAGGGGAGGAGCTGAGAGCCAGCAGGAGGGTGTATACTGCAGGGGAGGAGCTGAGAGCCAGCAGGAGGTGTATACTGCAGGGGAGGAGCTGAGAGCCAGCAGGTGTATACTGCAGGGGAGGAGCTGAGAGCCAGCAGGAGGGTGTATACTGCAGGGGAGGAGCTGAGAGCCGGCAGGAGGGTGTATACTGCAGGGGAGGAGCTGAGAGCCAGCAGGAGGGTGTATACTGCAGGGGAGGAGCTGAGAGCCAGCAGGAGGGTGTATACTGCAGGGGATGAGCTGAGAGCCAGCAGGAAGGTGTATACTGCAGGGGAGGAGCTGAGAGCCAGCAGGAGGGGGTATACTGCAGGGGAGGAGCTGAGAGCCGGCAGGAGGGTGTATACTGCAGGGGAGGAGCTGAGAGCCAGCAGGAGGGTGTATACTGCAGGGGATGAGCTGAGAGCCGGCAGGAGGGTGTATACTGCAGGGGAGGAGCTGAGAGCCGGCAGGAGGGTGTATACTGCAGGGGAGGAGCTGAGAGCCGGCAGGAGGGTGTATACTGCAGGGGAGGAGCTGAGAGCCAGCAGGAGGGTGTACACTGCAGGGGAGGAGCTAACTTTGTTTGTATCACTTAGTGTCAGCCTCCTATTGGCAGCAGCATACACCCACGGTCTGTGTCCCCCAATGAGGCGAAGGAGAAACAGGGATTTTCTCTTCCCTGGCAGTGCAATTTGTTAAGGCTACTTTCACACTAGCGTCGGATTCGGCCCGTCACAGTGCATCGGGCCGAGATTCCGACGCTAGCGGTGAATGCGCCGCACAACGGAGGCAGCGGATGCATTTTTCCGGCGCATCTGCTGCCCCATTGTGAGGTGCGGGGAGGTGGGGGCGGAGTTCCGGCGCATGCGCGGTCGGAAAAAGCGGTCCGTCTGCAGCAAAAAACGTTACATGTAACGTTTTTTGCTCAGGGCGGTCCGCCACAACACGGCGCAACCGTCGCACGACGGTTGCGACGTGTCAATACGTCGCAATG